>NC_041380.1:60245823-60313458 GCF_002162155.2 Triticum dicoccoides | reverse complement strand
CCCCCCCAAGGCACCTAGGAGGTGCCTTCCCCTGCTGGGACTCTTCCTTTAGGGTTTCCCCAGGCGCATGGGCCTCTTGGGGCTGGTGCCCTTGGCCCATGTAGGCCAAGGCGCACCCCCCACAGCCCATGTGGCCCCCCGGGGCAGGTGGCCCCACCCGGTGGGCCCCCGGGACCCTTCCGGTGGTCCCGGTACAATACCGATGACCCCGAAACTTGTCCCGATGGCCGAAACAGGACTTCCTATATATAAATCTTTACCTTCGGACCATTCCGGAACTCCTCGTGACGTCCGGGATCTCATCCGGGACTCCGAACAACATTCGGTAACCACATACAAGCTTCCTTTATAACCCTAGCGTCATCGAACCTTAAGTGTGTAGACCCTACGGGTTCGGGAGACATGCAGACATGACCGAGACGTTCTCTGGTCAATAACCAACAGCGGGATCTGGATACCCATGTTGGCTCCCACATGTTCCACGATGATCTCATCGGATGAACCACGATGTCAAGGACTTAATCAATCCCGTATTCAATTCCCTTTGTCTAGCGGTATTTTACTTGCCCGAGATTCGATCGTCGGTATACCGATACCTTGTTCAATCTCGTTACCGACAAGTCACTTTACTCGTTCTGTAACACATCATCCCGTGATCAACTCCTTGGTCACATTGCGCATATGATGATGTCCTACCGAGTGGGCCCATAGATACCTCTCCGTTTACACGGAGTGACAAATCCCAGTCTCGATCCGCATAAAACAATAGATACTTTCGGAGATACATGTAGTGCACCTTTATAGTCACCCAGTTACGTTGTGACGTTTGATACACCCAAAGCACTCCTACGGTATCCAGGAGTTACACGATCTCATGGTCAAAGGAAGAGATACTTGACATTGGCAAAGCTCTAGCAAATGAACTACACGATCTTTTGTGCTAGTCTTAGGATTGGGTCTTGTCCATCACATCATTCTCCTAATGATGTGATCCCGTTATCAACGACATCCAATGTCCATAGCCAGGAAACCATGACTATCTGTTGATCACAACGAGCTAGTCAACTAGAGGCTCACTAGGGACATATTGTGGTCTATGTATTCACACGTGTATTACGATTTCCGGATAATACAGTTATAGCATGAATAAAAGACAATTATCATGAACAAGGAAATATAATAATAATACTTTTATTATTGCCTCTAGGGCATATTTCCAACAGGCTTTGTCTCCATCTGGCCCCGAGCACCGTGCCGGCTTCGGCTCAGCCTGCCCCGCGCCGTCCAGCCCCAAGGGCCGCGCCGGCTTCGCCTCCGCCCGCGCGCCCGCAACCGCCGGCTCCCTCCCGCGCCGCCCGGCTCTGTTCGCGCGATCGGCTTCACCAGCGCCTGGTGGTCGGGTCGCCGCGCCCCTCCACTCCGCCCTGACCGCAACCCGGCTCCGGGTGCTCGGCTCGCCGCCTCACCTCCGGGCGCCCGGGTGCGCCTCAGCCGGCTCCCGTTGTTCGCTGCCGCAGCCTGTCGGTGTCGCTCGGGCAGCCGGGAGAGAGAAAAATAAAAAGGACCGGGTGCTGAAAAAAAAAAGAGAAAAAAGAGGTCGGCCGGGGGAGAAAGAAAAGTCAAGAGATGCTGCCGGCTGAAAAAGAAAAAGCGCGTATGGATTCACCTGGTACATGCGTGCATGCTTGGCCAGGTGCGCATGCATGTCCGGTTATACCAAAGGCCGGGTACATATGCATGCACTTCCGCATGTGTGGCCGACTTCAAAAAAAAAGAGGAGTGACCGGGTGAGATGGCCGGATGCCCACGGCCGATTGGCAAGAAAGAAAAAATGTGTGTGTGCGTCCGACCGCTGGCTGCTTGTCCGGCTGCAAAGCGCCCGACTGCTGTGTCGGGGTCCGCCCACTCGGCCGGAAGAAGAAGAAGACAAGGTAATTGCCGGAAGATCCGGCCCGACTGCTCAGCAGTCAGCCTGAATCTCGGGGGCTACACCCAGCGGGTGCGCTGACGCGCCCCCGCGAGAAAAAAGACAAAGTAGTTGCCGGAAGATCCGGCCCGACTGCTCAGCAGTCGGCCCGAATCTCGGGGGCTACACCCAGCGGGTGCGTTGACGCGCCCCCGCGAGAGAGAAGAAAAGTAGTCGCCGGGAGATCCAGCCCGACTGCTCAGCAGTCGGCCCGAATCTCGGGGGCTACACCTAGCGGGTGTGCTAACGCGCCCCCGCGAGAGAGAAGACAAAGTAGTTGCCGGGAGATCCGGCCCGACTGCTCAGCAGTCGGCCCGAATCTCGGGGGCTACACCCAGCGGGTGCGCTGACGCACCCCCGCGAAGATTGCAGACAAGAGAAGAGTTTTGTCCGGCTGTCAGCAGCCGGCAGAAGAAAAAGGGCGTTGCAAGACACCTCGCCGCCTGGCCGGTCAAGCCTGACCGGCCGGGCGAAGGCTTCACCCAGCGGGTGCGCCGACGCGCTCCGCGAGCGCCGAGTCGCGCCGGCTGTCTCCGACGACCGCGACTACACGAAAATCAATGTGAGATCCTCACCCGCATATTTTTTGCACCACGCAAGCATGGATAGCCACGAGCGATGCTCGGGGACTGTCTCCGCATTTTATTACAGTAGCGTCACTGTTCGCCCCGGCGCCAGCCAGAGTTGGCCCGGGGGCTGGCCGCTTGGCCTGAGACGTTAGTTCCCGCAGACGGCTTAGTACCATGCGCGGTACCAAAGGCCCACTCTTAGTCACAGACCGCAGAGCGGCTGTCTGACTAGCAAGAGTGTATGCTGGAGGCCACCCATGCGAAAAATGCCCGGGAAGAAAAACATTCGGGCGACCCGGCCGTTTTCCTTTACAAGTATCTACTCGGTTGAATCTGCTCCTAGACTCTGAGTACTGTACACTCCACTTCGCGGCCCACTCTTAGCCACAGACCGCAGAGCGGCTGTTCGGCAAGCAAGAGCACAAGCCAAAAAGCGGAGGGAACACGAAAAAGATTAAGGGGGCTCGGACGAAACCGAGTCGGCACCCTCCGCATAAAAACTTGCAATACTAAAAGCAAGCATATGATATATTTGCGTGGACTAACTTTGTCCTTTTTATGATCATTTCCATGAACATTTGCCAAAAAACCTCCGCCCAACTTTGCCAAGTTGCCCGGAGGCTTGGGGCTACTGTCAGAGTAATTGGACAGTGATACCCCGAAGACGGCGAGACGATATTTCAAGACATCGGGGCTAGCAAAGCCCCTCAGTCTGAAAGCCGGCTGCCGACTGCGCCAACCAGCCGGCTGCCGACTGCAGCCCGACCCGACACCGACAAGACACCGACGAGACGGATGTACCGCGGACAAGACAATCGTACCGCGACGACATCATGTACAGTGTCACTTGTCCCCTGGCACTATTTATGAAGTGACCCAGAGGACAAACATGACATGCACCATGTCTTACCCATGCCTACCCACATAGCTTACATAGTAAGCTAGCCCACACTATAAAAGGGGCACTCATCCATCCATCCAGGATGGTGGACACTCACGGGCACAAGGCCTAGCATATAGGCAAGCTAGCAAGCAAGCTAGCTAGCAACGATCCATCCATTCATACACACATGGAGACAAACACACTCACGACCACAAGCCATAGCCATGCATGGCCGGCCACTAGCATGCCTCATACAGGCATATACGAGGCCAGATGCCTATGGCACTGACCTCAGATACAGCTCTAGGAGCAACTCTGTACCATATATATCAGATACACTCAGACATGCAGCAGTAGGAGTATTATCTCTCCGGAGAGCTCCGAAGCTGGGTAAACTACCGCGTTCTACTCGCATACCCGCTCCCGGTCCTATCAGCAGCAGTCTTACCCACACACTAAGCCCTTGTGGCATCTGTCGACTCGCAAGACCCCTGTGAGAAATACCACGACATGCACCGCTCAGTGTGCTGAACCTCGAACGTTGTCTGTGGATGTTGCGAACATCTGACATACACATTTTGATAACTATGTGATAGTTCAGTTAAACGGTTTAGAATTGAGGCACCAAAGACGTTTTTGAAACATCGCAGAACATATGAGATGTTCCAAGGGCTGAAATTGGGATTTCAGGCTCGTGCCCACGTCAAAAGGTATAAGATCTCCGACGATTTTCTTAGCCTGCAAACTAAGGGAGAAAAGCTCAATTGTTGAACTTGTGCTCAGATTGTCTGAGTACAACAATCGCTTGAATCGAGTGGGAGTTGATCTTCCAGATGAAATAGTGATGGTTCTCCGAAGTCATTACCACCAAGCTGCTAGAGCTTCGTGATGAACTATAATATATCAGGGACATATATGATGGTCCTTGAGATATTCACGATGTTTGACACCACAAAAGTAGAAATCAAGGAGCATCAATTGTTGATGGTTGGTGAAACCACTAGTTTCAAGAAGGGCAAGGGCACGAAGGGATACTTCATGAAACGGCAATTCAGCTGCTGCTCTAGTGAAGAAACCTAAGGTTGAACCCAAACCCGAGACTGAGTGCTTCTGTAATAAGGGGAACAGCCACTGGAGCAGAATTACCCTAGATACTTGGTAGATGAGAAGGCTGGCAAGGTCGATAGAAGTATATTGGATATACATTGTGTTGATGTGTACTTTACTAGTACTCCTAGTAGCACCAGGGTATTAGATACCGGTTCAGTTGCTAAGTGTTAGTAACTCAAAACAAAAGGCTACAGAATAAACAGAGACTAGCTAAAGGTGAGCTGACGATATGTGTTGGAAGTGTTTCCAGGGTTGATATGATCAAGCATCGCATGCTCCCTCTACCATCGAGATTGGTATTAAAACCTAAATAATTGTTATTTGGTGTTTGCGTTGAGCATAGACATGATTGGATTATGTCTATCGCAATACGGTTATTCATTTAAAGAGAATAATGGTTACTCTGTTTATTTGAATAATACCTTCAAATGGTCTTACACCTGAAATGAATGGTTTGTTGAATCTCGATCGTAGTGATACACATGTTCATGCCAAAAGATAGTAATGATAGTACCACCTACTTGTGGCACTGCCACGTAAGTCATATCGGTATAAAACGCATGAAGAAGCTCCATGTTGATGGATCTTTGGGCTCACTTGTTTTGAAAGGTTTGAGACATGCGAACCATGTCTATTGGTGTATATGCATGAAGAAACTCCATGCAAATGGACCATTTGGACTCACTTGATTTTGAATCACTTGAGACATGCAAATCATACCACATGGGCAAGATGACTGAAAGCCTCGTTTTCAGTAAAATGGAACTAGAAAGCAACTTGTCGGAAGTAATACATTTTGATGTGTGCAATCCAATGAGTGCTGAGGCATGTAGTGGATACCGTTATGTTCTTACTTCACAGATGATTTGAGTAGATGTTGAGTATATTTACTTGATGAATCACGAGTCTGAATTACTGAAAGGTTCAAGTAATTTCACGGTGAAGTTGCAAGATCGTCGTGACAAGAGGATAAAATATCTATGATATGATCATAGAGATGAATATCTGAATTACGAGTTTGGCACAAAATTAAGACATTGTGGAAATTGTTTCACAACTAATACAGCCTGGAACACCATAGTGTGATGGTGTGTCCGAACATCATAACTGCACCCTATTGGATATGATGCATACCATGATGTCTCTTATCGAATTACCACGATAGTTTATGGGTTAGGCATTAAAGACAACCACATTCACTTTAAATAGGGCACCACGTAATTCCGATGAGATGGCACCATATGAACTATGGTTTAGAGAAACCTAAGCTGTCATTTCTTAAAAGTTTGGGGCTGCGACGCTTATGTGAAAAAGTTTCAGGCTGATAAGCTCAAACCCAAAGCGGATAAATGCATCTTCATAGGACACCCAAAACAGTTGGGTATACCTCCTGTCTCAGATCCGAAAGCAATAAGGGATTGTTTCTAGAATCGGGTCCTTTCTCGAGGAAAAGTTTCTCTCGAAAGAATTGAGTGGGAGGATGGTGGAGACTTGATGAGGTTATTGAACCGTCTCTTCAACTAGTGTGTGGCAGGGCACAGGAGTTGTTCCTGTGGCACCTACACCAATTGAAGTGGAAGCTTATGATAGTGATCATGAAACTTCAGATCAAGTCACTACCAAACCTCGTGGGATGACAAGGATGCGTACTACTTCAGAGTGGTACGTAATCCTGTCTTGGAAGTCATGTTGCTAGACAACAATGAACCTACGAGCTATGGAGAAGCGATGCTGGGCCTGGATTCCAAAATGGCTCGAGGCCATATAATCCGAGAGAGGATTATATGAAAACAAAGTGTAGACTTTGGGAGAACTACTTGATGGTCGTAAGGCTGTTAGGTACATATGGATTTTAAAAGGAAGACGGACAATGATGATAGGTATCACCATTAAGAAAGCTTGACTTGTCATTAAGATGTTTTCCGACAAGTTCAAGGAGTTGACTGCGATGAGACTTTCTCACTCGTAGCAATGCTAAGAGTCTGTTGGAATTATATTAGCAATTACTGCATTATTTATGAAATCTTGCAGATAGGATGTCAAAAACCATTGTTTCCTCGACGATTTTTGAGGAAAGGTTGTATGTGATACAACCGGAAGGTTTTGATAATCCTGAAAGATGCTAATAAGTATGCAAAGCTCCAGCAATCCTTCTAAGGACTGGAGTAAGCATCTCGGAGTTGGAATGTATGCTTTGATAAGATGATCAAAGTTTTGGGTGTATACAAAGTTTATGAGAAACTTGTATTTCCAAAGAAGTGAGTGGGAGCACTATAGAATTTTTGATAAATATATGTTGACATATTGTTGATCAGAAATGACGTAGAATTTCTGGAAAGCATATAGGGTTATTTGGAAAGTATTTTTCAATGGAAAGCCTGGATTAAGCTACTTGAACATTGAGCATCAAGATCTATAAGGATAGATCAAAATTCTTAATGGTACTTTCAAATGAGCACATACCTTGACATGATCTTGAAGGTGTTCAAGATGGACCAGTCAAAGAAGGAGTTCTTGCCTGAGTTGTAAGGTATGAAGTTAAGACTTAAATCTCGACCACGGCAGAAGAAAGAGGAAGGACGAAGGTCGTCCCCTATGCTTTTGTCATAGGCTCTATACGGTATGCCATGCTGAGTACCGCACCTGATGTGTGCCTTGCCACATATCTGGCAAGAGGGTACAAAGGTAATCTAGGAGTAGATCACTAGATAGTGCTCTAAATTATCCTTAGAGGAATAAGGATATGTTTCTCGGTTATGGAGGTGATAAAGAGTTCGACGTAAAGAGTTACGTCGATGCAAGCTTAACACCTATCCGGATAGCTCTGAGTAGAGATACCGGATACGTATAATGGAGCAACAATTTAGAATAGCTCCAAGTAGAACAGTTATTTGGAATAGCTCCAAATGTAGCGTAGTAGTTGCATCTACAAGATGACATAAAAATTTGCGAAGTACATACAGATCTGAAAGATTCAGACCCGTTGACTATAACATCTCTCACAAGCATAACATGTTCAAACCCAGAACTCATCGAGTGTTAATCAAATGGTAATGTGAACTAGATTATTGACTCTAGTAAACTCTTTGGGTGTTAGTCACATGGGGATGTGACCTTGAGTGTTAGTCACATAGCGATGTGAACTGGATTATTGACTCTAGTGCAAGTGGGAGACTGTTGGAAATATGCCCTAGAGGCAATAATAAATTGGTTATTATTATATTTCCTTGTTCATGATAATCGTTTATTATCCATGCTAGAATTGTATTGATAGGAAACTCAGATACATGTGTGGATACATAGACAACACCATGTCCCTAGTAAGCCTCTAGTTGACTAGCTCGTTGATCAATAGATGGTTACGGTTTCCTGACCATGGACATTGGATGTCATTGATAACGGGATCACATCATTAGGAGAATGATGTGATGGACAAAGATCCAATCCTAAGCCTAGCACAAGATCATGTAGTTCGTATGCTAAAGCTTTTCTAATGTCAAATATCATTTCCTTAGACCATGAGATTGTGCAACTCCCGGATACCGTAAGAGTGCTTTGGGTGTGCCAAACGTCACAATGTAACTGGGTGGCTATAAAGGTACACTACAGGTATCTCCGAAAGTGTCTGTTGGGTTGGCACGAATCGAGACTGGGATTTGTCACTCCATGTAAACGGAGAGGTATCTCTGGGCCCACTCGGTAGGACATCATCATAATGTGCACAATGTGATCAAGGAGTTGATCACGGGATGATGTGTTACGGAACGAGTAAAGAGACTTGCCGGTAACGAGATTGAACAAGGTATCGGGATATCGATGATCGAATCTCGGGCAAGTATCGTACCGCTAGACAAAGGGAATTGTATACGAGATTGATTAAGTCCTTGACATCATGGTTCATCCGATGAGATCATCGTGGAACATGTGGGAGCCAACATGGGTATCCAGATCCCGCTGTTTGTTATTGACCGGAGAACGTCTCGGTCATGTCTGCATGGTTCCCGAACCCGTAGGGTCTACACACTTAAGGTTCGGTGACGCTAGGGTTATAGAGATATTAGTATGCGGTAACCCGAAAGTTGTTCGGAATCCCAGATGAGATCCCGAACGTCACGAGGAGTTCCGGAATGGTCCAGAGGTAAAGAATTATATATAGGAAGTGCTATTTCGGCCATCGGGACAAGTTTCGGGGTCACAGGTATTGTACCGGGACCACCGGAAGGGTCCCGGGGGTCCACCAGGTGGGGCCACCTGCCCCGGGGGGCACATGGGCTGTAGGGGGTGCGCCTTGGCCTATATGGGCCAAGGGCACCAGCCCCAAGAGGCCCATGCGCCAAGAGAAGAGGGAAAGGAAGAGTCCTAAAGGGGGAAGGCACCTCCGAGGTGCCTTCGGGAGGAGGGACTCCTCCCCTGGCCGCACCCTTCCTTGGAGGAAGGGCCAAGGCTGCGCCTCCCCCTCTCCCTTGGCCCTATATATAGTGGGGGGAAGGGAGGGCAGCCCAACCTAAGCCCTGGCGCCTCCCTCTCCCTCCCATGACACATCTCCCTCCTCCCGCAGCGCTTGGCGAAGCCCTGTTGGAATCCCGCTACTTCCACCACCACGCCGTCGTGCTACTGGATCTCCATCAACCTCTCCTCCCCCCTTGCTGGATCAAGAAGGAGGAGACGTCGCTGCTCCGTACGTGTGTTGAACACGGAGGTGCCGTCCGTTCGGCGCTAGGATCATCGGTGATTTGGATCACGACGAGTACGACTCCATCAACCCCGTTCTCTTGAATGCTTCCGCACGCGATCTACAAGGGTATGTAGATCCACTCCTCCCTCGTTGCTAGATGACTCCATAGATAGATCTTGGTGACACGTAGGAAAATTTTGAATTTATGCTACGTTCCCCATCAGCTCCATTATACGTATTCGGTATCTCTACTCAGAGCTATCCGGATAGGTGTTAAGCTTGCATCGACGTAACTCTTTACGTCGAACTCTTTATCACCTCCATAACCGAGAAACATTTCCTTATTCCCCTAAGGATAATTTTGACCGCTATCTGGTGATCTACTCCTAGATCACCTTTGTACCCTCTTGCCAGACATGTGGCAAGTCACACATCTGGTGCGGTACTCAGCATGGCATACCGTATAGAGCCTATGACAAAAGCATAGGGGACGACCTTCGTCCTTCTCTTTCTTCTGCCGTGGGTCAATCTTCGAGTCTTACTCAACTTCACACCTTACAACTCAGGTGAGAACCCCTTCTTTGACTGATCTATTTTGAACTCTTTCAAAAACATGTCAAGGTGTGCGTTCTTTGAAAGTATCATCAGGCGTCTTGATCTATTTCTATAGATCTTGATGCCCAATATGTAAGCAGCTTTATCCAAGTCTTCCTTTGAAAATCACTCTTCAAACAACCGTTTATGCTTTCCAGAAATTCTACATTATTTCAGATCAACAGTATGTCATCCACATATACTTATCAGAAATATTGTAGTGCTCCCACTCACTTTCTTGTAAATACAAGTTTCTTGCAAACACTGTATAAACCTAAGAGCTTTGATCACTCCATCAAAACATATATTCCGATTCCGAGATGCTTGCTCTAGTCCATAGAAGGATTGCTGGAGCCAGCATACCTTTTAGCATCCTTAGGATCGACAAAACCTTTTATTGTATCACATACAACTTTTCTTATGAAAACTTGGTAAGAAAACTTGTTTTGACATCCATCTGTAAGATTTCATAATCGAAAAATACAGCTAATGCTAACATGATTCTGACGGACTTAAGCATCGCTACGGGTGAGAAATTCTCATCGTAGTCAACTCCTTGAACTTGTGAAAAGATTCTTTCCCACAAGTCGAGCTTCATAGACGGTAACATTACCGCCCACGTCCGTCTTCTTCTTGAAGATCCATTTATCTCAATGGCTTGCCGATCAACGGGCAAGTCCACCAAAGTCCATACTTTGTTCTGATACATGGATCCTATCTCGGATTTCATGGCTTCTAACCATTTGTCAGAATACGGGCCCACCATCGCTTCTCCATAGCTCGTAGGTTCATTGTTGTCTAACAACATGATATCTAAGACAGGATTACCGTACCACTTAGGAGTAGTACATATCCTTGTCGACCTACGAGGTTCGATAGCAACTTGATCCGAAGCTTCATGATCACTATCATTAACTTCCTATTCAAAAGTTGTAGGCACCACAGAAAACATCTTTCTGTGTTGCATCACTCTCTGGTTGAAATAAAGGTTTGACAACCTCATCAAGTTCTATCTTACTCCCACTCAATTCTTTCGAGAGAAACTCCTTCTCGAGAAAGGACCCATTCTTAGCGACAAACAATTTTCCCTCGGATCTGAGATAGAAGGTATACCCAACTGTCACCCTTGGGTATCATATGAAGATGCGTTTGTCCGCTTTGGGTTCGAGCTTCTTCGGCTGAAGCCCCAAGCATCGCATCCTCAAACGTTAAGAAATGACAACTTTGGTTTCTTGCCAAACCAATGTTCTTATGACATCGTCTCAACGGACTTAGATGGTGTCCTATCTAAAGTGAATGCAGATGTCTCTAACGCATAACCTCAAAATGAAAATGGTAGATTGATAAGAGACATCATAGATCACACCATATCTCATAGTGTTCGATTACGATGTCCGGACACACCATTATCTTGTGGTGTTCCAGGTGGCTTCAACTATGAAACAATTCCACAATGTCTTAAGTGATTGCCAAACTCATAACTCAGAAAATCCCCTTTTGATCAGATCGTAGGAACATGATCTTATTGTTATGATGATTCTTAACTTCACTCTGAAATCGCGTGAATTTTTCAAACATTTCAGACTTGTGCTTCATTAAGTAGATATACCTATATCTACCCAAATCGTCAGTGAAGATGAGAAAACAGCGATATCCACTGCACGCTTCAATTCTCATTGGATCACACGCATCAGCATGCATGATTTCCAACAAGTCACTTGCCCATTTCATTGTACCTGAAAACGGGGTGTTAGTCATCCTGCCCATGAGGCATGGCTCGTATGTGTCAAGTGATTCAAAATCAAGTGACTCTAAGCATCCATCGACATGGAGTTTCTTCATGCATCTTACGCCAATATGACCTAAGCGGCAGTGCCACGAGAAAGTGGTACTATCATTATTAACTCTACATCTTTTGGCGTGAACATGTGTATTACCACGACCGAGATTCAATGAACCATTCACACAGGGTGCATGACCATGAAAGGTATCATTCATGTAAACAGAATAACCATTATTCTCTAACTTAAATGAATGACCGTATTGC
This sequence comes from Triticum dicoccoides, assembly GCF_002162155.2. Lineage (NCBI taxonomy): Eukaryota > Viridiplantae > Streptophyta > Magnoliopsida > Poales > Poaceae > Triticum > Triticum dicoccoides. The sequence goes on along the minus strand of NC_041380.1, from coordinate 60,301,614 downwards.
AATGAATATGATCTAATCATATTCATGCTCAACGTAGACACCTGATAACATATATCTAGGTTCAATACTAATCCCGAAGGCAGGTGGAGCGTGCGATGGTGATCTCATCAACTTTGGAAACACTTCCAACACACATCGTCACCTCGCCCTTAGCCAGTCTCCGTTTAGTCCGTAGCTTTTGCTTCAAGTCACCAGTAATAGCAACTGAACCGGTATCCAATACCCAAGTGCTACCAGGAGTACTAGCGAGGTACACATTAATAACACGTATATACTTTGTTGAGGTTGCCAGCCTTCTTATCTACCATGCATTTGGGGTAATTCCGCTACCAGTGACCGTTCCCCTTACAATAGAAGCACTTAGTCTCGGGTTTGGGTTCAACCTTGGGTTCCTTCACTGGAGCGGCAACTGGTTTGCCATCCATGAAGTTTCCCTTCTAGCCCTAGCCCTTCTTGAAACCAGTGGTCTTGTTAAACCATCAACACTTGATGCTCCTTCTTGATTTCTACCCTTTACGGTCTTAAGCACCGCGAACAGCTCCGGGATCAACTCCATCCCTTGCACGTCATAGTTCATCACGAAGATCTAGTAGCTTAGTGATAGTGGCTAGAGAACTCTATCAATCACTATCTTATCTGGAAGTTTAACTCCCACTTGATTTAAGTGATTGTAGCACCCAGACATTCTGAGCACATGCTCACTAGTTGAGCTATTCTCCTCCATCTTGTTGGCTAAAGAACTTGTCAGAGGTCTCACACCTCTCAACACGGGCATGAGCCTGAAATCCCAATTTTAGCTCTTGGAACATCTCATATGTTCTATGGCGTTTAAAACGTCATTGGAATCCCGATTCTAAGCCGTAAAGTATGATGCACTAAACTATCAAGTAGTCATCAGGACGTGTCTGTCAGGTGTTCACAACATCCACAGATGACGTTGTAGGGGTTTGCACATCGAGCGGTGCATCAAAGACGTAAGCCTTATGTGTAGCAGTGAGGACACTCCTCGGACTACGGACCCAGTCCGCATCATTGCTTACAATATCTTTCAACTTAATCTTTCTCTAGGAACATATTGAAACAGGGAGCTACAACGTGAGCTATTTATCTACAACATATTTGCAAAGGCAATTTAGACTATGTTCATGATAATTGAGTTCATCTAATGAACTCCCACTCAGATAGACATCCCTCTAGTCATCTAAGTGAAACATGATCCGAATCGACTAGGCCGTGTCCGATCATCACGTGAGACGGACTAGTCATCAACGGTGAACATCTCATGTTGATCGTATCTTCTATACGACTCATGTTCGACCTTTCGGTCTTCCGTGTTCCGAGGCCATGTCTGTACATGCTAGGCTCGTCAAGTCAACCTAAGTGTTTTTTGCTGTGTAAATCTGGCTTACACCCGTTGTATTCGAACGTTAGAATCTATCACACCCGATCATCACGTGGTGCTTCGAAACAACGAACCTTCGCAACGGTGCACAGTTAGGGGGAACACCTTTCTTGAAATTTTAGTGAGGGATCATCTTATTTAAGCTATCGTCGTTCTAAGCAAATAAGATGTAAAACATGATAAACATCACATGCAATCAAATAGTGACATGATATGGCCAATATCATTTTGCTCCTTTTGATCTCCATCTTCGGGGCTCCATGATCATCGTTGTCACCGGCATGACACCATGATCTCCATCATCATGATCTCCATCATCGTGTCTTCTTGAAGTTGTATCGTCATTTATTACTTCTACTATTATGGCTAACGCTTTAGCAATAAAGTAAAGTAATTACATGACGTTTATGTTGACACGCAGATCATAAATAAATTAAGACAACTCCTATGGCTCCTGCCAGTTGTCATACTCATCGACATGCAAGTCGTGATTCCTATTACAAGAACATGATCAATCTCATACATCACATATATCATTCATCACATCCTTTTGGCCATATCACATCACAAGGCATATGCTGCAAAAACAAGTTAGATGTCCTCTAATTGTTGTTGCAAGTTTTTACGTGGCTGCTATAGGTTTCTAGCAAGAACGTTTCTTACCTACGCGAAAACCACAACGTGATATGCCAATTTCTATTTATCCTTCATAAGGACCCTTTTCATCGAATCCGATCCGACTAAAGTGGGAGAGACAGACACCCGCTAGCCACCTTATGCAACTAGTGCATGTTAGTCGGTGGAACCAGTCTCACGTAAGAGTACGTGTAAGGTCGGTCCGGGCCGCTTCATCCCACGATGCCGCCGAATCAAGATAAGACTAGTAACGGCAAGTAAATTGACAATGTCGACGCCCACAACTGCTTTGTGTTCTACTCGTGCATAGAAACTACGCATAGACCTAGCTCTGATACCACTGTTGGGGATCGTAGCAGAAATTCAAAATTTTCTACGCATCACCAAGATCAATCTATGGAGTAATCTAGCAACGAGGGGAAGGAGAGTACATCTACATACCCTTGTAGATCGCTAAGCGGAAGCGTCCAAGTGAACGGGGTTGATGAAGTTGTACTCGTCGTGATCCAAATCACCGATGATCCTAGTGCCGAACGGACGGCACCTCCGTGTTCAACACACATACAGCCTGGTGACGTCTCCTACACCTTGATCCAGCAAGGGGAGAAGGAGAGGTTGGGGAAGACTCCATCCAGCAGCAGCACGACGGCGTGGTGGTGGTGGAGGAGCGCGGGACTCCAGCAGGGCTTCGCCAAGCACTACGAGAGACGAGGAGGGAGAGAGGTAGGGCTGCGCCAACAGGGAGAGCAAATCACACCCGTTGGGCAGCCCCATACCTCAAGTATATATTGGGGGAGGGGAGGGGCTGCGCCCCCACCTAGGTTTCCACCCCTAGGGGTGGCGGCCAGCCCTAGATCCCATCTAGGGGGCGGCCAAAGGGGGAGAGAGGGGGGCGCACCACTAGGTGGGCCTTAGGCCCATCTGAGCCTAGGGTTTCCCCCTTTTCCCTTCTCTCTTTGCCTTGGGCCCTGGTGGGGGGCGCACCAGCCCACCTGGGGCTGGTCCCCTCTCACACTTGGCCCACGCAGCCTTCTGGGACAGGTAGCCCCACCTGGTGGACCCCCGGGACCCTCCCGGTGGTCCCGGTACGTTACCGATAGCACCCGAAACTTTTCCGGTGACCAAAAAAGGACTTCCCATATATAAATCTTTACCTCCGGACCATTCCGGAACTCCTCGTGATGTCCGGGATCTCATCCGGGACTCCGAACAACATTCGGTAACCGTGTACATACTTTCCCTATAACCCTAGCGTCATCGAACCTTAAGTGTGTAGACCCTACGGGTTCGGGAACCATGCAGACATGACCGAGACACCTCTCCGGCCAATAACCAACAGCGGGATCTGGATACCCATGTTGGCTCCCACATGTTCCACGATGATCTCATCGGATGAACCACGATATCGAGGATTCAATCAATCCCGTATTCAATTCCCTTTATCCATCGGTACAATACTTGCCCGAGATTCGATCGTCGGTATCCAGATACCTTGTTCAATCTCGTTACTGGCAAGTCTCTTTACTCGTTCCGTAACACATCATCCCGTGATCAACTCCTTGGTCACATTGTGCACATTATGATGATGTCCTACCGAGTGGGCCCAGAGATACCTCTCCGTTTACACGGAGTGACAAATCCCAGTCTCGATTTGTGCCAACCCAACAGACACTTTCGGAGATACCTGTAGTGTACCTTTATAGCCACCCAGTTACGTCGTGACGTTTGGCACAAGCACTCCTACGGTATCCGGGAGTTGCACAATCTCATGGTCTAAGGAAATGATACTTGACATTAGAAAAGCTTTAGCATACGAACTACACGATCTTTGTGCTAGGCTTAGGATTGGGTCTTGTCCATCACATCATTCTCCTAATGATGTGATCCCGTTATCAACGACATCCAATGTCCATGGTCAGGAAACCATAACCATCTATTGATCAACGAGCTAGTCAACTTTACTAGGGACATGGTGTTGTCTATGTATCCACACATGTATCTGAGTTTCCTATCAATACAATTCTAGCATGGATAATAAACGATTATCATGAACAAGGAAATATAATAATAACCAATTTATTATTGCCTCTAGGGCATAGAACTAAATAAAGAAAGAGAGTGTTGAGTATCATATTATGATACCGTATCATATTAAATGCTATGCTACTATGTGTCATGTATGACAATAAATAAGGTTACCTATAATACTAGTATATGATATTGTGCATTATAGAGGTATTATCATACCTTAGTATCATGTGCATGATACTAAGGCTGGCCATAGTGGGGGTAACATAAGTAGTAACATGCACTTGGGACTCACAAACATGCTTATGTGGCAGTCAATTAAAGAAGAGAAAGATGGTTATAGTAACATAGGTAGATACCGTAACATAATAAATGTTACGCTACTATGTGCCATGCATGGCAATAAATGTGACCACCTATGATACTAATCTATGTTACTATGCAGTATGGATGTAGTATTATACACTAGTATCATATGAATGATACTAGTATATGATACTTCCCACTATGACCAGCCTAAGGTATGATACTACCCATTACAAGCAGCCTAAAATAATTAAAACAAGAACAATTGCGCTCCCTCTAACTCCTCCCTCCGGCGAGGCTGTGGGTTCTCTTGGCCGCTCAGACAGCGAAGAGGTGGGAGAACCCAGGCTCTCTGCCTCCGCTATAGTTAAGGCTTAGGATTAGTGTGTCCCGTGACAACATTTGGAATAATTTCGCCCAAATCCTAGCTCATCTTGACAGTGTCTTTAGCAGTGAACTCAGAACAAGGTTGGATGCTTGAGGATGTCTGTTTTGTTCTTCTACCTCCATGACATGTGGTGGACCTGGGTTTCGAGGAGCAGGGGAATGGGATGATCCCAGTCGATGCACCATACCGACAAATGGCCTAGCCGGCGGCAGACCTCTTCTTCGATTCTGAAAGCCCTCATGAGCGATGGTGCTTCTTCGTGTCCGACGGCGACAATTGGTGAGGACTGCAGTTGCTGAAATTTCAAAGGACTTCAATGTAGTTCTCTTTTTTTGTGGGGAGTTCTCCTACAAATGATTATGGGCATATGTCCTCTCTCGTTGTCTCGTGGTTTGCGCAGATGCATGTTGCAATTTGATATTCGTTCAGTGGTATGTCAAAATTTCTCAAAAAGAAGGAAAAGAATGCTCGAGCTTGAAGCACACACCATGACACCAAGGCATGCCGACTCGAAATCTTCCCGTTTTAGAGCGATAGAAGGGACATGGATCTTGAATGGCATCACCAGATCTCATAGATATCCATTGGTAATTTGTTGTTCTTAATAGTGACATGTGGAGCAAAGCATAAAAACCATGACGTATTTTATTTTGCAGTTTTCAAGTGGTCGGCAAAGAGGCCTGTGTGCCCTGAAAATGTGTACGTAGATGAACCTCATCTTTGTAATTGATCAATGGTGCATCAAACAATAGTTACTAGGAAAGAAAATAAAAGTGAAAAAAGGAAGGATATGATGGCAGCAACAACTGAATCTCTCTGCATGGTTGTCAAAGACAGATGCTGGCAAATGGAAATACTGGAGTCTGAAAAAAGATGGCCCAGGTAAAATTTACAGGACAATAGCTAATTTTTTATTAAAAAAAACTAAATCCTCCAGTCCAATGACAAGCAAATACTTGTGCCTACGAAACTCTATCCTCGTCATAGGACAGAACAATTTCATAACCTTTTGAACAATCTAAGACTAGCTAATACAGTGACTATAAAAGCACTGTTAATATGTCTAGAAGAAAACGAGCATTGAGCGGCCATACATGTCTAAAAATGCGAGCACTGTTAATAAAATGGCTATAAAATATGGCAAGAACACTTTCTACGAGAAACTCTGAGAAAATATTTACAGAAGGTACATGTTGGAGCAACGTCAGATGACCAGAAGTGCCAATTTCACTAACCAATACATTGGATGACAAGATTCTGCAAGGATGAAACAATCATTATACATCCAAATATAGGTCCATAGCCTTATTTTCTATTTGCTTCTTTGATTTCAGATGCAAATCTACTCACAGCATATATAGAGGGCAATTATGTTCACTTAGAACTCACCAGGCTTTTATTCTTGGAAGGATCGCTTGGGGTATAATCACAGCACAAGCCATTCCATGCAGAAGATGTAAGGGCAAATGGATCACCCAGCAAGTTTCTCATCACAGAAACTTCATCTAGAGAAAATGTGCATGTTCAGTGAGCAAGACAAAAAACAGTGTTCTTACCCAAAAAGATGAAAAATAGCACATGCATTCCAAAACTAAATTCGACAGAACATCAACATTAGACAGGTAATGTGGTAGATGTGTCCAGTTATCGCTAATGGTATAAGGCAAGAACATAAGTGCATCTATCAGTTATGATGTCGAGATGTTTCGTACTCCTGCATTTGGGCTTTAATCTGAATATGGAGCGTATGCCAAGACGCTTCAGAGATGTGATCTGCCTCTCCCAAGGAGTTGCAGCAGCCCACTGCAGAATGATTTTGTTTTTAGCAGGGATGACATGTAAATTACCTTCAGTTTTTTCCTTTTGCAGCAATAAGACTTTATTTCTCAAATGATAACCATGTCATTTGCAAGTAACTGAGAGATAGTCAGGGAAAGAACTTTCCCAAAACCAGATAATCTAGTACTATAAGAGTGGCTAGCTAAGCAATCAGGTACCAAGTTTTGTTAGAGGGTCTACAAAAGATGATGGTCTTTCTTAGAAGCTGTCCATCCAGTTTCACCGGATAATTGGAGCTGGTAAAATTTATTGTTATTTTTATCTTGTGAAATGTCAAAGCATAATGTTTCTGCAACTTCATTATTTTAATGATAACAAGAATAAATTGTGGATTTTCTTACATTATTTTTTAATTAGGTAGTGGTACAACTAGAGCTATGTATCAAACCATAGGAAAATTACACCATTACACAGGAGACTGAATGGAAGTTCAAATTTCATGTACACAGGTTTCAAAGCCTCAAGATTCTTCAGGTAGTAAAATCATCAAACTCTTGATGCTGGGGGGTTCAGTTAACGCCAAACAGCTTGATAATGTAGAATAGTCCGTCGATTTCACTATAATTGCCTTCGGGCCAACATGCACTTGATATGCAGAGGTTCAGAGAACTCCAAATAGCTTGATAAACTCAGGGATAACATCCTCCCGAATATTAGTAAGCTTTCACCATTAGCAAACACATCACACCAAATGGCCCATGCGTGGAGGTGGAAAGCGGATTAGGAGCGATGTCCATAGGATGCACGCCCAGCAGCTAAGCACCGACCAGAACACCATGGTGGCAGTGTGGCACCATCACCCAGCTCAATCTTGGTGTGCGAGCGGATGAAAGACTTGGCAACATCATTGAGAGGGAGCTCCAAACCAAGCGAACATGTATCTGCTGAGTCCACTTTATCAACTAACTGCATCGAAGAATTGGTACTTTACAGGGAGCAACTGTATTTGTTCCCGATATTTCCCTTCCCCTGAAAACAGAGACAACAACAACGAACTAGTTGAAGCTTCAAGTTGGGCGTTCTTCCCATCAATTTTAGACATATAATTTCCGGCCTTTAGAATCTCCCCCTTTTCCAGTAATGTTCTGATGATATCATTTAAAAGACGAGAGCTCAGAACACAGCCACTCTTCTCCATTGATGAGAAGATATTGTCAGCTTCTTCCATTAATCCTTCTTTTAGTAGACTTTGTATCATTGTGCCGTAAGTAGGAGAATTAGGTACCAAGCCACTAGCTGATATTGCAGCAAACAAATCTTTAGCTTCTTGTCTTCTACGAACCTTGTACATTGCATCAATCATGGTATTGAGTGTTGTGATATCCAATTTCACATTCATTGCACCTAATTTCTGAAATAGGACGATTGCTTCGTCGGTGCAATCATTTCTACAAAGTCCCCCAAGAATTATGTTGTATGTGGACAAGCTCACTGTTGTTCCGCATTCGACCATCTCATGGAGCATTTTCTTTGCAGCAACTGTTCTCCCAGCACGAAACAGTCCATTCAGTATGGTGCTATACGTAATAGTTGTAGGTTTAACTTTCTTATGCAATATTTCTCTGAACAGATTCAACCCATCATCGGTCCTTCCAATCTTACAATAGCCATTGGCAGAAAACACAAGATCAGTAATTGTTGCTTCAATAAAAGTTTGTTGTCCTGGAGAGGAAGAAATGAAGCATTCCCTTACAAAAAGGAAGCAATTTGGGGCTAAGGTAGATCAGTGCGTGTTACCTTCTTCACAATGGTCCAGTAATTTCGTTCTTACAGAATACTAGAATAGGAACAGAACATGGGTCGGCGTTATCTTTTCTTTTCCCATACAAGTAACTGTCTGCTTAAGTTCTTAGAAACACCAAAAACTGTTCACATAAACATAAAGGAACAAATAAAAAATTACTAAACCCCTTATAACTAGCAACAGGATGACCTCTAAATCTGTAGCAAACAAAGCATGGAACAAGAGAAACCTGCTATCATGTTTCTTCTGCAACCATTACTATGCAAACGATGTCAAATTACTACAGCTTTCATAAAGCTTTACAGGTAAACATTGCCAAGAGAAACACCAAATAACTACATAGAAACATTTTTTGCAAAGCCATGGACATAATTAAATGATGCACTGAACTACACATCAAATTCTGCTATGAAATGGCCAAAGCCAAACTTACACAAAGGTTTGCTTACCCAAAGACATAATTAAATTCAGCTTGTGTTAAGGTTTGCTTACCCAAAAACCGTGGGAGCTTAGTTATTATCAACTTTTCAATCAATGAGCTTGTACTGAAGTTTCTGCACAAGTTTTATAACAAATTGGATATTCCTCGTGTCAAGCGATGTGTTCAAGCTTGCTGTTTAGTTCAGATCTGCAGCCTCTTGCTCCATTTTCAAAGGTGGCACGTATCTTCGTTTGGAGGGGAGGGTTTCTGGGCTGGGGATCCTGTTTAGCTCTGTTCTTTCGCCCCTCTTGCTTTGCAGATTCTCCTCTAATCTTGTACACCCATCTGCTTGTTTTTCAATAAAGATTTACCATTCAGGCCTTCCCTACAGATTTCGGTTAAAAATTCATGTTACAAAAGATTGCATTTGTATTCATTGCGCTTCTTCTGGAAAGAACACATATCGATACCTTCCCTGTTGGCAAGCAAAAACCGTTATTCCAAAAATTGCAACCATTTGAGTTAGATAACTCAGTCCACCTTTCCTCGTCCAACAAAGATTAAAAGATTCACAGATACTTCACATTCTAGCGGTTTCAACACACCAAAAGATGCAGTCAATGAAATAATGAAGGACCGACTTTCCACAAGCAGGTAACTTGCATTTCTTATACCAACAACTCAACTGTACCTTCTGAGCAGTTAAGATCATAAACAATGTATCAAGTACTCAACTGTGGTTCACTCCACTAAAAAGTTGATACTTTGCAGGGAGCAAGAGTATGTGCTCCTGATATTTGCCTCCCCTTGAAAAGAGGGACATCAGCAATGAAGTAGTTGAAGCTTCAAGCAAAATAGTCTTCCCATCAACTTTAGACATATATTTTCCGGCCTTGTCTATCTCCCCTTTTTCCAATAACGTTCTGATGATATAATTTAAAAAACGAGAGCTAGGAGCACAACCACTCTTCTCCATTGATGAGAACATACTGTCAGCTTCTTCCACCGCTCCTTCTTTTAGAAGATTTTGTATCATTACTCCGTAAGTAGAAGCATTAGGCACCAACCCGCTGGCTGGTAATGCAGCAAACAAATCACTAGCTTCTTCTCTTCTTTGAACCTTGTAGAATGCATTAAGCATGGTATTGAGTGTTGTGATATTGAACTTCACATTCATTGCACACAATTTCTGGAATAGGACGATCGCTTCATCTGCGCAATTATTTCTACAAAGTCCTCCAAGAATTATATTATATGTAGAAATGCTCACCATTATTCCACTTTCGATCATCTCATGGAACACTTTCTTTGCAGCAGCAGATCTCCCAGCACAAAATAACCCATCCAGTATGGTGCCATATGTAACAGTTGTAGGTTTAACTTTCTTATGCAACATTTCTGTGAACAGATTCAACCCATCATCGATCCTTCCACTTTTACAATATCCACTGACAAGTGTACTATAGGTAATGACATCAGGCTCAACGACAGCTGATACCATGGCATCAAATACACCACATGCTTTCTCCATCTCACCGACTAGGCAATATCCGTCAATCAGCGTATTAAACATAATGATGTCAGGTCTCTCACCTATGTCTTTAACCAAGTCAAAGATATGGTGTGCATCCATAACCCTTCCTTCTTTGCATAGACTGTCTACTATTGAACTGAAGAATGCAATGTTTGGACAAGGACTACCTTTGTTCATCATTTCATATACCAACTCCTTTGCTTTCACCAAATCGCCATGTGTACAGAAACCCTGAATTAGGGAGTGATAAACAACTGTGCCTGGTTGTACTCCCGTACCAATCATCTCACTGAACTTATCCATAGCATCAGCTAGCTTACCCATTCTGCAAAGTGCAGATACTAGAGTTGAATAGGTGAATACATCCGGACTGTGGCCGACACCGGCGCGGTGGCGCCTGTGGGTGCCACCTGGCCTTCTGAGAGGGCATCGGGGGCTACCCTTCCTCTCGCCTCGTCGTGTACCGGTGGAAACCCTTGGCAGCAGCGTCGTCATCGTCCCGATCCTTCTTGGAGGTGTTGATAGGTGCCGGCGCTTCGGAGTCTTGGAGCCTAGTGGAAGATCCCGGTGGGTGCAGCGATCGCGAGGCTTCTTCGTTTTTGTTGATCCGCCGTTGTCGGCATTTGTTTCTTTTGCTCTTTCTCTGTCGTTTCTTTTGGGCGTGACTGTGCTGCTTCCGCCCCAGCACCTATCTCTGTATGGTTCGGTTGGTTGCTTTGTATACAAAGCGGGGGGAAACCCTTTTTCGGTAATACATCCGGACTCAGTCCGTGTCCCCGCATTTCAGTAAGTATGAGAACAGCTTCATCTATCAGTCCTCGTTTAGCATATGCATCAATTAATATGTTGAAAACCTGGCGGTTGGCCACAATACCGTTGCCTTTCATTGAATTAAAGAGACTCATCATATCAACAAAGCTTTCTTCATTGCCATACCCATGAAGAAGAATACCGTAGGTGATGATATTAGGCTTATTGCCCTTTGCAGCCATGGAAAAGAAATTTTCTGTAGCTTCTTTGCTTTTTCCATGCTTGCAAAGGTAGGCCATGAACGAGTTCCAAGTGACAATATTTGGTATAAGGCCCCTGCCTGTCATTTCTCTGAACATTTTCGTCGCCTCTTTCCACCGGCCCAAAGTGGAATATCCATGGATCATGCTAGTATATGTCACCCTATCCGGTTGAACACTGTTATCAACCATTCGCCGAAGGAACAACTCTGCCTTACCCATTGCTCCAGCCTTGCACAATGCATCTATAGCTATACGTCACCACATTAGGCACAACCCCTTGCCGCATCATTTCATGGAATAGATTGCATGCCTTGTCTACTTCACCTTCCTTAAAAAAGCCATAGATGACCGTGCTATAAGCCACCACGTCGGGGGAGCAACCATCTCCTTTTGCCATCACATGGAGCAGGTCGAGCGCTTGCTGGCTCCTTCCTTCTTCGCATAAGCTCTTCAGAACTATGTTATATGAGAACTTATCAGGCACACAGCCGAGCACAGACATCCTATGAAGCAGCACGTTTACTGCTTCATCTGCCGTTTCGCGCAGCAGAGGCACTTGAGGACGGTGTTGGCGACGACCTCATTTGTTTTGAGGCTGGTCCTTAGGAGGCGGCCGAAGTAGAACAAGCCCTAGGTCCGGACGACGCACGTGGCAGCAGCAGTTCATCAGAATGCTGTAGGTGCGGACTGTGGGCGGCGCCACCCGCCGGCCGGCTTCTTCTCGCCATACGCGGTTGAAGAACGTGAGGGCAAGGGAGGGGCCGTCTCTGCAGGCGTCGGAGTCTGGCGCACGGGCACGAGCGAGGGCGGCAAGGAAGCTGTTCAGGGCTTGGTCGGGGACCGGAGTGGACTGCTGTAGCAATTGGTCGAACAGGTGGTGTGCGTCTTCCGGGATGAGCGTCCCGGCGCGGACACGCTCTGTAGCAGCGGCAAAGGCGGCGTGCGGAGACCAGGAGCGTGAGGGCGGCGGGGTGGGAGTGAAGGAGGAGGTGGAGGCTGGACATCGACGGCGGGGGAGGCGGGACGGGCGCTGTGCGCGTACTGGACGGGACTGATATAGCTTTGCTTTGCTTTGCTTGTGGAGGCAGATCATACTGTCATATACCACTCCTATATTTTTCTATCACGCCAAGATCTAATATTTTTTGAGGCAAATCAATATGTATGATTTTCAAATTGAAAATGTCAATAATTTAAATGATACTTGTAGTCAAGATCTAAGATTTTGACTGAAGGCCTGTGCAATGCGTCACTTTATTTATGATGTGGAAGGAGTAAGATTAATTGTACGACCGTATGTCGTTATCTAGAATAATGAGTCTCTTCTCACAACTAGTGTAATAGGAAACACGGCTAGGGTTCCTCTCATCGATTGGGTGGCTAACACGTCAAGATTCGTGTGGCCAACTCGTTGCGCGCTGCCGTCCTCGTCATCGGTAAGGGCAAGGCGTGGGGCGGGCGGACCGGGATGGCGCCCGTTGCTGACACGGTCGTGCGCATGGCGGCGGAGGAGGAAGCCGAGCGGTAGGAGGTGGCGAATCCAAGTTGCCATGGCCCATACATGCCCTTTCATTGCTAGAGGGACCATGACGACAGTGACGGGGCGGACGGCGAGGAAGGTCCCGTCGGCCAGGAAGGCCATGCACACGAGGTTACCACCTACTCTCTCCGTTTTAAAATAGATGACTCAACTTTATACTAATTTTAGTACAAAGTTGGGTCATCTATTTTGGAACGGAGGGAGTAGCACCTTGAGCGGTTTGCATGAAATTTATTTGGTTTGCATGAAATTTTTCCTTCTGGTTCAATTTTCATTTGAAATACCGGCGGACTTTTTGGGCACGCAGTTGAGTGACTAGCTCTCATATCCGCGTCAGCAAAAGGATGGTGTGTACGATATAAGAGATGCCATTGAAGATGCCCTAATATCATATCTAAATTTGCATGGCGGTCAAAACTTAATTTTGAAGATGCCCTAATATCATATCTAAATTCGCATGGCGGTCAGAACTTAATTTCTGGGATTATAGCCGTTATAGGCTTGGCAAATACGGGTCTGCACCCGCTGAATACCTAAAACGCAAATCACGCGTGCGGGAACGCATCTTTCCGCCCCTGAAGTTTCCCCACCGCGGTGGATGCCTCACGCGAATCTAGTCGCCTGTCCCTGTCACCACTCCCTTGGCTGCCCGGAGGCCCGCCCCCATTCCCGCCGCCTAAACGGGTTGCCACCGGATTCGAGCTCCCCGCCGGCGTATCTGCTCCACCTGCTCGATTCTGGCCACCCCCAAGCTCCCCGCCACAACCCAATTCCTCGCCACACCGACCGCTCTCGAGCTCCTTCTCATGGTAAGGGATGTTGCAATTGCTTCCACCTTCGTGTCATATAGGTAGGGTTGGGACTAGTGTGTTCCACGCGGACATTTAGAATAATCCCCCCTGATCCCAACCACATCTAGACGGAGCTCCTGTGGTGAACTCGAGGGCGAGCTGTGGAGCTACCATGGATTTCCAAAATCATTAACAACGGGTCTTTCTTCTTTGGGCGAGCTGTGGAGCTACTTTTTGTTTTCTTACATACCATCTGTTTTGACTTTTCTAGTACTTTTGAGGTTAGTCCTCCCCAATCACCATTACAAAGTTTTAGCAATGCGTCGATAGCTGCTAGGGTCTCCAAGAGGCGTCCCCCGAAATAGCTCGTGTTAGCTTAGTGAATTTTTTTCCATTTTTGCTTTTTTAGCATATCGCATTTGTCGGGGTAAGATCAAAACACACACCATGTGATGCCGAGTCAAAAGCTTTCAACTTCAGAGCGATCAAAGGGACCTGCATCGCTGAGATGGCATCGTTGGCTCTCATAAATTTTTTGCATTTCTGCAAGTGGTCGGCAGAGAGGCATGTGCTCCCTGAAAATATGTAAGGAGATGACCCTCACTTTTACAATTGATCAGTGCTGCATTAAACAATAGTTACTGGGAAAGAAAATTAAAGGGAAAAAACGAAGGATAGGATTAGGATTAGGATGGCAACGACAACTTATGGGCTGTTCGGCATCGCTCCGCTCCACAGCTCCCGGAGCGGAGTTGGCGGAGCTGTAGGTCAAAATGGTGAAGTTGCCAGTCACCCGCTCTGCAGATTCCGGGAGCGGACCATTATCGAACAGGGCCTTATTCTCTGTGCAGGGTAGTAAAACACAGATGCTAGCATCCCACAAAAAAAAAAACAGATGCTAGCAAATGGATATACTGGATTAAGCCACCGTGATTTATCAGTCCGAAAAAGAAGGCCCAAGTAAACTTTATACAGTACAATAGCTAAATTATATAAAAAGAATAAGTAAATCCTCCAGTTCAATGACAAGCAAATACTTGTTCGTACGATAAACACGTTCCTCATCACATGAGAGAACAATTTGGTAACCTAATAAGAATAGTTCTGAAGAGCATATTAGCTCAGTAAACATAAAAATCTTGCAGTAGGTAACTAGGGCTGAATTTGGCAATTATTTCCTAAACAAAAATTGAGATTGCATAATACAAACTTTTAAGACCTTAAATATATTATCAGGTGCAACCCATGCATAAGATGTAGACTGACAGCCTGGCTTTGGTTAGGGCACCATATCAGCATGACGAATTCTCCCGAAATCATGATTGACACACTGCTGCTTTGTGGGTGAATCTACATCACAGACGAAGAAATAGCATATTTAAGGGGCTCTGTGCTGCACAGTTTGGAAACACGGAGTCAGATCAGGAAGGACACATACATACACATAAGTGATGGCAAAAAATCAGGTATTGATCCTGGGAGATTGAGGTGAGATAGATCCCTCGAAATGCAAAGTAACACGAAGCTCTTAGAAACAAAGGTTTAAGTATGATAGAATAAATTCCCCTGATTTGCACAATGAGCTTTTGCATTGAGATGTTTAGTACTCCCTCCATTCACTTTTGAAGACGTTTTAGACATTTAAGACAGCACCTAAAACAGTTCAATTTCAGCTGTCCTAAACAACTTACAAAAGTGAACGGAGGGAGTACTACTTCAAGCTCAAAAACAAAAAAGAACTCAACTCGAGGTTTGACATGCGTACCATGTTTGAAAAAGTCAGACAAATACTGTTTAACAATAAAATACAAAGATAATTTTAACTTTTTACAAGCATGTAGTTTAAGTTCCTATGGTAATTTGTTAATGTAGTTTAGAAAGAGACATAGCATTGAGCAGTCAATGGCCATAAAGGGCAGCCCGGTGCATATAGCTCCCGCTTGCGCAGGGTCCGGGGAAGGGTCAATGGCCATACATGTCCAGAAATGCAAGCACTGTTAATTCAGAGACTAACAACTAAGGCAAGAATATGTTCTATGAGGAAGTCTGAAAAGATATATTTATAGAACGTACATGTTGGAGCAACGTTAGATGACCAGAAGTGCCAATTTCACTAACCAATCCACTGGATGACAAGATAACAATTTACTTTCTCTTCACAAAAACTTCATCTGGAGAAAAATGTGCAGGTTCAGTTAGCAAGATGAAAAACAATGTTCTCAAGGTATAAATAGCAAGAAAATAACGAGCTCTCATCAGTTATGATGTCGAGATGTTTTATACTCCTGTGTATGGCTTTAATCTAAATATGTATGCCAAGATACTTCAGAGATGTGATCTGCCTCTCCCAAGGAGTTCAGAATGATTTCAGTTTTAGCAGGGATGACATGTAAATTACCTTGAGCTTTGTTAGATGGCCTACAAAAGATGATGGTCTTTCTCAGAAGCTGATCATCCAGCTTTACCAAATTATTGGAGCTGGTATAATTTATGGTTTTTTTATCTAATTAAATGTCAATGCATAATGTTGCTGGAACTTCTAGTTTTTTAATGCTACTACAAGTGAGGAAAGCTTCCTGGAAAAAAATAGAATGATAACAAGAATAAACTGTGGACATACTTACATTTTTTTAATTAGCTAGTGCTACAACTAAAGGTATATATACAAAACCATAAGAAAATTAGATCACTACACAATGCTCATTCTGTCTTTTCTGGGAGTAAATATCCATTCATCATAAACTGGAGGATGTACAGGAGACTGAATGAAAGTTCAAACTTTATGTACACAGGTTTCAATACCTCGAGATCGGTCAGGTAGTAAAATCATCAAGCTCCTGGTGCTGGGGGGTTCAGAGAACGCCAAACAGCTTGATGATGTAGAATAGTTCATTGATTTTACTATAACTGCCATCGGCCCAAAACACACTTGATATGCTGAGGTTCAGAGAACTCCAAATAGCTTGATATCTTTTACCATTAGCAAACACATCACACACCAGATGGCCCATGCGTGGAGGTGGCGTACAGATTAGGATTTAGGAGCGATGTCCATACGATACACGCCCAGCAGCTAAGCACCGACCAGAACACCATGGTGGCAGTGTGGCACCATCACCCAGCTCAATCTTGGTGAGGCACTTGTCCACACCGTTGAGAGGGAGGAGCTCCAAACCACACGAACACTTATCTGCTGATTCCAGTGCATCAACTAACTCCACCGAAGAATTGGTATTTTACAGGGAGCAATTGTATTTGTTCACGATATTTACCTTTCCCAGAAAACAGAGACCACAACAATGAACAAGTTGAAGCTTCAAGTGAGATGCTCTTGCCATCAACTTTAGACATATAATTTCCGGCCTTGACTATCTCCCCCTTCTCCAATAACGTTCTAATAGTATCATTTAAAAGACGAGAGCAAGGAGCACAACCACTCCTCTCCATTGATAAGAACATACTGTCAGCTTCTTCCACTGATCCTTCTTTTAGAAGATTTCGTATCATTATGCCGTATGTAGAGGCATTGGGCACCAACCCGCTGTCTGATATTGCAGCAAACAAATCTTTAGCTTCTTCTCTTCTCTGAACAGTGTACATTGAATTAATCATGGTATTGAGTGTTGTGATATTGAACTTTACATTAATTGTGTGTAATTTCTGGAACATGACGATTGCTTCGTCGGTGCAATTATTTCTACAAAGTCCTTTAAGAATTATGTTGTATGTGGACAAGCTCACTGTTGTTCCACATCCGATCAACTCATGGAGCATTTTCTTGGCAGCAACGGTTCTCCCAGCACGAAATAATCCATCCAGTATGATGTTATATGTAACAGTTGTAGGTTTAATTTTCTTATGTGACATTTCTCTGAACAGATTCAACCCATCATCGATCCTTCCACTCTTAAAATAACCATTGACAAGTGTATTATATGTAAAGATATCAGGCTCAATGCCGGCTGATATCATGACATCTAGTACACTGACTGCTTTGCCCATCTCACCGACTAGGCAATATCCATCAATCAGCGTATTAAACATAATGATGTCAGATCTCTCCCCTATGTCTTTAACCAAGTCAAAGATATGGTGTGCATCCATAACCCTTCCTTCTTTGCATAGACTGTGTACTATTGAACTGAAGAATGCAATGTTTGGACGAGGAATACCTTTATTCATCATTTCAGAAATCAACTCCTTCGCTTTCACCAAATCACCATGTGTACATAAGCCCTGAACTAGGGAGTGATAAACAACTGTGTTCGGTTGTACTCCCGTCCCAATCATCTCACTGAACTTATTCATTGCATCAGCCAGCCTACCCATTCTGCAAAGTGAAGCTATCACAGTTGAATAGGTGACTACATTTGGATTGACTCCTTGTCCTGGCATTTCAGTAAATATGAGCATAGCTTCGTCCATCATTCCTCGTTTAGCATATGCATCAATTAATATGTTGAAAAATTGGCAGTTGGCTACAATACCGTCGCCTTCCATTGACTTAAAGAGACTCATCATATCAGGAAAGCTTCCTTCATTGGCATACCCATGAAGAAGAGTGGTGTAGGAGATGATATCAGGCTTGTTGCCCTTTGCAGACATGGAATGAAAATTTTCTGCAGCTTCTTTGCTCCTTCCATGCTTGCAAAGGGAGTCAATGAACGAGTTCCAAGTGACAATATCTGGTATAAGACCACTGCCTGTCATTTCTCTGAACAGTTTAGTCGCCTCTTTCCACTGGCCCAAAGTGGAATATCCATGGATCATGCTAGTATATGTCACTTTATTCGGTTGAACGCCGTTATCAACCATCTGCCGAAGGAACAATTCTGCATTGTCCATTGCTCGGGCCTTGCACAATGCATTGATAACCGAGTTATATGTCACCACATTAGGCACAAACCCTTGCTTCGTCATTTCATGGAATAGATTGCAGGCCTTGCCTATTTTTCCTTCCTTAAAGAAGCCATGAATGACGGTGTTATATGTGACCACGTCAGGGGAGCACACACCTTCTTCTTTCGCCATCATCCGGAGCAGGTAGAGCGCCTGCTGGCTCCTGTTATCATCACATAAACTCTTCAGGACAATGGCGTATGAGAAGGCATCAGGCACACACCCCAGCTCGGTCATCGTATGAAGCAGCACTTTCACAGCGTCGTCTGCCCGTTTAGCGCAGCACAGGCACTTGAGGACAGTGTTGGCGACGATCTTGTCTGCCTTCAGGCCCGTCCTTAGGAGGCGGCCGAAGAAGGCGAGCCCAAGTTCCGGACGACGCATGCGGCAGCAGCAGTTCATGAGGACGCCGTAGGTGAAGATGGTCGGCGGCGCCACCCGCATGCCGGCTTCTTCTCGGTAGACACGGTTGAAGAGGGAGAGGGCGAGAGCAGGGCCGTCTCTGCAGGCCTCGGAGGGCGTGGCACGGGTGAGGGCGGCAAGGAATCCGTTGAGGGGGCGGTCGGGGACCGGGGTGGCCTGCTGAAACAATTCGTCGAACAGGTGGTGTGCGTCTTGCGGGCTGAGCGTTCCGTCGCGGACGCGCTCCGTGGCCGCCGCAAAGGCGGCGCGGGGAGACCAGGAGGGTGTGGGTCGTGAGGTGGAAGAGGAGAGGCGGCGGCGGAGGCGGATGCGGGACATGGGCGTGGTGAAGCAGGAGCAGTGGCGGAGGCGGGGGCGGGACATCGGCGAGATGGGAGAGGAGCAGCCGCGGAGGGACGTCGGCTAGGGAGAGGAGGAGTTGCGGAGGCGGAAGCCGGACGTCGGCTAGGAGGAGGACGACGACGATGAGCGGCGGCGGAGGCGGGACGGTCGGCGCGCGAGGGGAGCCGTTACAGTTGCGGGAGCGTGTTCAATTTAGGTCTGCGCTATGGAATACTATGGGATTTATGTTTACATTCAGGAATATGGGATCTTGGCAGCGTTCCAACGAGTATGCCAGGTTACATTCAGAAGAAGGCATCCAACACCCGTCCCTCAGATCGCCGTGTCCGAATTCGTGCAAACTAGCATCAAACTCAGCGCCATGCGTCCCGCTCTAGAATGATCACCGCGCATTCGTGCTGGTTTGGCTGGTTCGGCGCTCTATAGTGTCTAAATCGGACGCCGCATCAAAGAGGAGCCTCCTTCCCTGCTCCGCAGCACTTACGACCGGTCGGTGTCACCGTCACGCCACAACTGGCACGGCAAGGCCGTGGAGGAGGAGGAGCCCTCCCTGGCGAACACGATTGTGCGCGAGCGCCTCCTCCATTACCTCACTATACATTTTTGAATAAAGTGGTGATTTCTCAAAAAAAAATGTTATGTGTGTTTTCCTCCTGTGTAAAAAAAAGCATGCAGGCGCTCTCCAGATTGTGTAGCACATGAGTTGGTACAAATTGATGCTCAGATGCAAGGAGTATATATGATCCTTTGTGTTGGGACCATGTTGTTAGTCATTCGCCTTGTTAAGGCAGGGCGAGTTGCACATTATTGTTCTTTCATAGTGAAGTGTCCAGTTTTAATAATAAAAAACTTCTCTTATAGCTCCTCTGATTTAGAGAATGTTGTTAGAAATCTTGCAAGATTATAACCGTTAGGAATTTTTCGTACATTGGTTGTTTGACTCATAGGATTAGATCTTATAGAAAAAAAATCTAAGGATTTCTTTGTACTACTTCTCATAGGATTTCTAGCATCCACTCAAACATGTTAGAAAGAATTATTTATTTTTCCTATGAAGTGATCAAACAATCCAGAATCTTGTAGAATTGAGATGAGTATGACATTCTAATTCTATGTTTTTCCTATTCCCGCGTTTTGAATCCTACAAATCAAAGGGGCCCTTATGTGTGCTCTTATGTTTTGTTGGCCCGGTCCTTTTTATGGCTGAAAATTTGATACCAATGTTTTATGTACTGCTATTCGCATGTGTGTGTTGGTGCACATTTTATTCCTTCACTTGCTAGTTGCTTGGGATATCTTATTGCACTTGTGACTTAATAATGGTGTGAATCATGTATGGATTTTAATTCTTGTTAGACTATTTTTTGGATTGTTGCATATTATACAACTATTAAAGGGGTCGTGTTGTCGTTTCATTCGTTCGCATGCACCAAAAAAACATGGAAAAGCTTTCAATCAACCGGCCGATCTTTCTCGCTGCATCCGTCGCTCGCGCGGCCGTCAGATCGCGGCCCATTGGTCCACTGGATCGTGAGGGCGCGTGACTCGCATGAAGACTTGGTGCACGTGCTTGGTCCCTACTACCTGGCCAACCCTATTCATTGCAAATAAATTCCGCAACATCTGTAATGTTGCGAAACTTGCTCCGCAACATCACCTACGTTGCATGAATGTGAAGGCAAAAAAAATTCTGCAACATTGCCTTTGTTGCATAAAAGTGGAGACAATTTTTTCTGCAACATCACCACAGTTGCAAAAATTTCTGCAACAATACCATTGTTGCAAAAGTTACATCACGTCTCCGCACAAAGTCTTTGTTTCAGCAACAACCAACTTGTTGCAATTCGTGAAGTCACACGATAACTCTTCAGTGTGGTTTGCAACAAAGTCGTTGTTGTAGAGAGATGACCGTAACAACTAGCTTGTTGCAATTTGTGACGCTCACGTGGGAAGATCTAACGACATGGGAGGTGGTCGAACCTTCCCAAACTTCAACCGACAGACGCGTAGCACGACCCTTGTCTCTGCAACACCGCACTTGTTGCAAAAGGGAGGTGGGGAACGTGGGTGGTACATTGGACGGCCAGCAGCGCGTCCATCCAACGGCCAGCCAGGCGGCGGATGTTTTTAACTAATCCACCGGCCGACGTGTAGCGCAGCCCAAAATTCATCCCAGTTGTCTTTTGCCCAATCTTTGTCTCGTCCACTAGTGCATGAAATTAATTAGTCAAGCAATTAATTACACATATTAATTAGACATGCATTATAAATTAGGGGCTACTACGCATCAGCTGACGGATAACTAGAAAACATTCGCCGTTGGGCGTTGGATTGATGCGGGGAGCCGTCCGATCTACTCATCCATGTGTGTCACCTCTCTTGCAACAAGAGTGGTGTTGCAAAAACATTTTTAACATACGCCGTGTTGTAAAAACCTTTGCAACAGAGGTGATGTTGCAAAAAAAATGCAACAAAGGTCTTGTTACAGAATTATTTTGCAACAAGATTTCTTTTTTGCAACAGAGGACTTGTTACAGAATTTTTCGCAACATAGTTCTTGTTGCAGAAATTTTTTTGCAACAAAGATGATGTTGCAATATTCTTTTTCCCAGGTAGAGGCGGCGAACTGGTAATCGGCGGCAACACACATGCCGGCGACACGGGACGAACGGCGAGGTGCAAAGAAGGGCTGGGGACAAGCAGATCCAGGCAGTGGCAGCCAAGCACAGCTCGACAGCGGCGGTAGAGTCCGGCGACGGGCGAGCCCGATCGCTTCCATGGAGCTTCGGTCCGGCATCGGTGACGTCGCAGGGGCAGTGCCGTTAGATGCAGCGGGGCAACAAGTGTAGCGAGAGGAAGATAGGGAGCAGCAGCAGGGTGCCTCGGCTGCGCGGGCAACAACCCTCAAGGATCCAGATCCTACAACACACAAGTTGTTGTGGTGGGCAAAGAACCTTGCTATACGTACGATGAATTTTCGTCCAACACTCAGTACGATTAGAGATAAATCACAGATTATCAGTTTGTGGACCATAGCATCTGCTCTCTGATCATAGCAGTGTCCGATTAAAAAGAATCGTACGTATAGCAGTTTTGGTGGGCAAACTGCAACAAGAGCTCAATTACAAAAATTCAATAGATAATTCAAGGTGAGCCACGCATCGCACGTACGAGACGACGGATCCGCCGGCTGAAGGCCAGCATTTTCCTTATAAATCACAAAAGGTATCATCGAACATTAGACAAGAGATGTTAATTATGAACAGTACTATACTGGACTGAAGGATCACTAAAATATGTATTATCCATTGTGATACTATATAACTGTGATTTGCTAGTGTTTTGGTGATGGAAAGTAAAAAAACAGAAGTGCGTCAAGCTGTCAAGGCAAGCTTCGCCGGAAGAGTAGGCCCAGAGCCCTAGCCAAGCCAAGCCAGTCTTTACCAGTATGAAAACAATTGAATTAGCTCTGGTGAAAATCCCAAAACGATGAAAAAGTTCACAAGAGTTTCTCTGAATATATTTTTAAGTACACTTATTTATGGAATTTGAACTTAAACCACAACACTTATTATGTATAAGAGACGGAGAGAGCAGCATTCTTTCAACGTCAGAACGTAGTAACATTTGACACTATGGTGCACTTCCAAGGCTAGCGAAGAAACTTCTCAGTCCCCACTCACAATTTCTAACGATGAGTTCGCAAATTCAAAACACATCCCAACAGCTCGAATAGTTAGTGAGGTGTTTGAAACAAAATTGAATAGTCATCTATCTTTCCTATTAATAGCAATACATACATCACAAGTGTAACAACACCAAAATTGGCGGACTGCAGTCTGCATAAAAGCTGCAGCCCTGACTGGCACATTCTCTGCACAACCTCAGCGTAAAAATAAGAATGTAGACGTCTCATTAGAAGCAAACCCAGGCTGCAGGTCACAATAAACGATTGCATGAATCCCCGGCAAGCAGACGCCTCCCGCGCATTGCAGGAGCAGGAGCAGTGCCTCCGCATGTCTTTTGCAAATCAGGCTCTAGAAATCTCAACGTACTCCATTGCCTTCTGCTTCACATGCTCGATTCTTTCTTCATCGCCCTGAGCCTTCTCGTATCGCAGGTATTTCTTGAACAAGAACTGTAAATGACGACCATGGCATCAAAAAACTTATATCAATGCAGGGAACGGTAATAAAGCAAGCGATGGCATCAAATTCTGAATGGCAAGAGATATTATGCAGGGCAGGGACAGATAGCAGTGAAGAGAGATAATGTTCATGTTTTGAGTAGAATATACAAAGAATGAGCCAAACCTTCATCTTTTTTGGAGGTAGACTAAGGCATGTCACCCTATCAAACAATGCCCGTATTATTTCGGTGTCACCAAGTCGAATTTCCTAAAAGAAATCATGCTTGTCAATGAGACTGGTAAAGTTGACAGAATAACAGACAGGTTGACGGTTTGCTAATGCAATATTACCTGGTCTAGGTAAACGCTCCAAATATCTGTTCTTTTCGGATACTCCCTTAGGATCAGCTCAAATCTGGATCTCCCTTCCTCAGCCACCCCACACTTGAACTCCAGGATAGCAGTCTGCGTTAGAAACTTTATACGCTTGCTTTGTGGTAGACTAAGAAGTCCACGGTTTACGACAGATTTGATGTATTCAACATCCTTGCCTTGAGTGAGAGAAAACTGAATGCGGCGCAACCAGATCTACAATTGCATCATGCAAGTCATAAAGTTGCTCCATATACAAAAAAAAAAAACTAACCTTGCACGAAGTTTGAAAGTCATAAATATGCTCCAAATACAAAAACCAAAGTGATAAACTAACCTTGCACGAAGTTTTGAATCTTTTGGTCATTCTATCAAAAAGTTCATCTGCCAGTTCATTCTGTTTAGTCCTCTCGTACATTCCAAGAAGAGCCAAGTGCACCTTTTTGGGATCACAATACTGCAAGGCTCTTTGGAATATCTTCTTGACAGCATCCTTGCATATACCAACAGCAGATCAGTATCATCAACTGGAGGAGCAGAAAGAAACATAACGTAGCGTCATTTTTAACTTACCTCCCGTGGACTCCCGTATTCATTTTCAAGGTTGAAGTATGCTACCCATACATTGAGTTTCTCCTCCTCCTCTCTAATGTTTATTGTTCTCAAAGCCCTAGCAAACATGAGGGACACTTGCATTAAGATGACAATCTATGCAACAGGTTCGAAGTAAACAAATATTCAGCAAAGAAAACATAGATATCTTTGCATAATAGACTAATAAGAATGGGAATTTTCATGGATTTTTTTTCAGAACAGTAAATTCCTATTGTCAAAAATTAGTCAGAACAGAATTTCGAAACAATTATCCTTATACTGCAATCATACCTTTCAGCTACTGAACGTGCTTTCTCGACATCCGCAAAGTCTAACAAAAATGCCATATACTTTATCCAGACGAAGCTACTATTTGGAGAGCTCCTCACCAACTTTTCGAATTCATCTGGAGTCTGTGGTATATCTTTCTGTAAAGCCCTTTCCTCCAAGGCACTGATTTCTATTTCCCTGGGGAGGAAAATGGTGTAAGAGTCTGGATGCCACTGTTAAAGGTACAAGAATGAAATGTGTGGAAACCTTTGTTTTCTCGCCTTCTCCTTTAACCGTCTATCACTCTTTTTTACATTTGATTCATTTCCATTAGCAATTTCATGAGCTTTCTGATCACCCTCTTGGTCAGAAACTTCGTATTCGTCCAAGGCGACCTGAAGTGGGGGAACAGAAGCCCTGGGTTCACGCCCAGGAAGAACTAAAGTGCTGTTAAAACCTCCAGACATCTGAGGGGCACGGCTGATGTCCATGGGAACCCTTCCACCATCATTCTCGTTGCCATTTTCATCATCAGTCAGATCAGAGTCAAAGTAAGATTCCTTAAGGCCAAGGGATACTCGGTGTCGATCCTCGTCAATCTGTATGAAGAAAATGAAAATGAAATTTAGCACACATGCAGTACAAAAGACCAGTCTAACCATAGATAAAACTTGCCTTCAAAATTTTAGCTTTAACTATATCACCAGCTTTGTAGCAAGCGTTGATATCAAGAACTGGTTCATCAGAAAGTTCTGATACATGACACAAGCCCACCTACAAAACAATGATCTACATTAACATACCGATTACTGATAAACACTTGCAGAATCAAAAGGACAATAGCATACCAGTTCACTGCTCTTGATTGTCACAAATAATCCATAGGATTCAACCCGTTTAACTTGACCATCAACGATGTCCCCAACATGCAGGTCACTGTAGCTAATATCATCCAACTTCTGCGATTTGCTACCAGTGCTCTTCCTAAGTGATACCTCAACTTTCCCTGATAGTGGTTCCGCAGACAATACCCTGCGGGATTTTTCCATTAGATCGGGAAGAGAATTTTTTTTAGTTATATGTGCATTTGTCAATGGCGAGATCTAACCTTCCCTGTACAAGCATTCCAACTGAGAAATCCTTCTGGGGATTTTCGACATACTCATCTGACAGATTTGACAAAATAATCCTAGCCTCAACCATTCGAGAAAGCATGATGAAACACCCTTTGGGATTCACATTCTTCACATAACCCTAAATGTTTAGAAGAAAATCACATAAATTCACCATAGTCGCAATTTAAATGTCCAGAAAAGGGGAAAGTAAAAAAACTGATTTCCTTTTTTACACGCCATCAGCAACAATTTCTGCTCATTTAGATGCCCAGTGGCTCACAGCCCAACAAATTGAGGCTAAGAGCATGCAATGTAATCTTTTAAATACTTCAAAGTCTAAAACCAAAAGAAATTAAGGCATTTGTGCTCGGTTGTAACAGCTTCAAGAGAACTTCCTCCAAGTTTGATATTACCAAATTGTATGAAGATAGAAAATACCTTAACCTCTGTACCGGGGCACAGATCGTTGATCTTCTCAAACCGGGGAGCGCAAGTTGTCCTAGAAAACAAAGATGTCACAGAATGACAGACATAATATTTTTCTGGACAACTAAAAATATTGTGTACAAAGTTCACCTCTAACAGGCCTATTTATGTGGTTGACTGTCTCGGTATTTTGTTTGAGAAGACGATCACAGCACAACCCCACATCCAAAAAAGCAGTTGCCACTAGCTGGTGTTAACTTATATCTAAGGTCTATTTAAATTATAGAGTACCCATATGACTTTTGACAAAAAGAAGCATATTCAACGCTACTAAATATTGTTGTATTTATTATGAACAATACTTTGCAAGCGACAAGACTTACAAATTATCAAGTTTTCTTGAGCGAAGTGATAGGTCAACCCGGACAGATCCTTCAGCTTGGCGGCTTACAGCCAGGACCTTGCACTTTACAAATTGACCTTCATGGATCCCAGATAGGGGTTCAGGTACCCACGAATCAACAATTTCAGTATAATGAACTCTTCCATGAAGATGAGGTCCAATCTGGATGACAAGCCCACCAACACCAGGTAGAATCCTTTGGATGCGTCCACCAATGATATCTCCTTCCTTCGTGTGTTCAGCAATAGAAGATACTGTTTTTTGTGTGTCATCTATATTCTCGAGCATGCATTGGTTATCAAACGCTTTCAGCCTCAACAACCTTTTCTCTCTGTTCACCCCAATAATGCGTCCTTTCACTGCTTGACCGACACTATAACGCTGTTGGAACTCTTTTAATTCGCTCGGCTCAACTGAACTATCGAGAATAAATAAATGAGCCATAACCTTTCTGGATACAGTTAACCAGACCCACTCTGTATCCACCTTGACGACATAAGCACGTATGATGTCATTAATTGAGTGATTCAATTCAGCTTCAGATGTAGTTGATTCTTCCAAGTCTGCTGTTAAATTGAACCAGAAAAAGAAAGGCCAGCATCAGGAAACCAAGTCATCGCAAGTCACAAGAAGCACCAAGAGTATATAGTGATGGTTAGGCTAAAAGGCGTTACACATATATGAAATGGACAAACAGAGAGATTTTGGTACAGCCTACCTTTAAGCAAGGATGGCTTAATAGATAGTTCCCATTTCAAATTTCTGCCAGTTTTTGCTGAATGTTCAGCTTGTGCAACAATTCTTGCATGGACCTTTTGCCCGATTTTGAGTTTACTAAAGGGATGCTCGCTGCAATCTTCTTCAAGGACCTGAGAGAAACATATGCCTATTACTGATCCATAATTACTTACAAAAATCACTATAAATAAACTAATAAAATCTAGTATATACCTCAGTAATATGAATCCTTCCATGAAGATTGACACCAAATTTCAAAATAACCTCAAGCGGCTTGATATCAATAATCTGCAACCAAACATGATTAATATTTATACGCAAACTATAAATAGAGAGTAAACGACTGATCATACGATTGCTATGAAAATAGTTGCACCTCTGCTTCAACAAGTGACCCAACTTTGTAGTCTGATTTCTTCTTAGCCCTTTTAGAACTAGAGATATTAGAATCCTGGGCTGATCCTTTCGGGAGAAGGATAAGTCTTCCAGAAGGGTCAGAACTTGGGATACTTCCAACGACAACGGTAATGCTTCAATAAAAACAAACACAAAATAAGAGAAGAGTACTTCGAACTGTAACTGCATTTGTACTAAGAAAAGAAGGTAAGGTTGTTAAATTTTAACACCAAAGTAATATAGGCTCGATAGTCTGCCGACCTTGAAAATCGCAAATGGTACATCTGGTAGTCATTTGCATGTGTTCGGTGCAATATAAAATGTTGCTTTATACTAACCCTTTCAAGATAATACACTAAACTTGTATTGTTCAGCAGCAAACATGGCAGATGCTCCTATATTATGAGATGTTACGGCTCAACACATTTTCTACCATGAATGAAGTGAACTTGCAACAACAGAAAATGTAACGCTTCACCGCACGAGACATTATCAAACCATATCAGAGAGCCCAGACTGCAAAGCATATATAGAACTAGACTAATAATCATTCGACTGAGTTTCCATTTTAAAAAAGGGACAATGTGAGATCAACAAGGATGGTAACAATGCAGATACAATATTCAAAAACATTATAAATTCAAGGAAAAGGTGGGCATATGAAGTGCATCAACATTTCTACCAGGCAAGTGTGTACGTGCAAAAGAAGCTTGGAGTCAACAAGCTGCTTGAGCTCGGCTTGAGCAATACAATACTTGAGCTAGAAGACTTCATTGAGAGATTGAGGTCAATTATGGTTGAATATATATACATATTTAGTATGTAGTGCAGAAAAATCAAGTCTAATTCAAGTGAGGTTCGAACTTGTCTTGAGCGCAATAATCAATGTTGGGTTGCATACTTGCATTGTCAACCCACTGACAAGTTCAGTCAAGCTAAGCTAGAGCTTATTCAATCTATAATAATGTCAGGTTCAAGACGGCCTAAGCTAGATTGACTCACGTTTGACTCATTTAAGCTCCTAGATGCCTTGCATGTCCTGGCGACAGGACAGTTTACTGGCATAGTATGTTCAGAGTAATATGTATCTATGAACCAAAAACCAGAGACAAATTATAACATGTACAATCGTAATCAAAAGGGCAAAATAAAGTATTGCCAGTTGTATCTCAAAAAGTCTGATCTGCAGTTATTAGAATTCTAAAAATGAACCCTTCAACTTTTGCTCCCCGACCATTCAAACAAGTACTCCCTCCGTCCCATAATATAAGAACGTTTTTTACACTACACTAGTGTTAAAAACGTTCTTATATTATGGGACAGAGGAAGTAACTAATAAAAGCAATACACTGAAGTAGTTCACGTGATTACCACTGCCCGTTATCATAGTGATGTTGAGGAAGCAATTGTGAGTTGTAATCCATCAACGGTGCAAAGCCTATTGCATGATTATACTCAGGGACAGAAAGAACCTGGATAGAACAAAATGATGAGCAAAGAACAGCAGTCAACCTTTAAGGAAATAATAAGAATAAACTAGTCAGATGAGTAATTTGCACACCACATAGCTGTCTTTGACTATCTCCACAACTGCATTGACTTCCTCCCGAAGCTCCAAGTCCAAAACCGCGGCTCTGTGACGTTTCTGAAATGCAACAAACAAACCGGTCCAATATAACTAAAGTTAGTGTTAAAGCAATTGAAATTGGTACCATTAGAAGACTTGTAAATAGGGGGAGTAGCCATGCATATGTTTTATTGGGTGAACTAAAAACAAACAACATGCAAACAGAGATTTTCAGACACAAATGTTGACAGTATTTTTTCGAGTTATGAAGCTACACTGCTATAGAATGTTTAGCCGTGTGAGCAGTTTCAAGCAATGCTGTAGATAGGAAGGGCACAATCGCAAGAAGTACTTCAGTGGAGGTAAACTACTAAGCTACCCACAAACAACTACTAGTACCAAGTGACCAAAAGATAATGGAAGAGACCATCCTTAACCGGATAGACACATATATTGCTGAGAGAAGGGCATCTACTATTATTACCTTCTTTTTCCCATCCTTGCTGACACTGCCAACTAGTTCAGGTTTAAGCGATAAATTTACAACTCCATCAGATAAATCCACAACAAGACCCTTCACAGAAGAACCCACTTTTACAGTACTGCCACCAACTGCAGAAAAGGAAAAGTTTTGAATGACCGTAATCAGTAATAGTTAATATGCCATATAAGGAGAAAATGAGTTACTTACGCTGATGATGTTCAATTAGACCAACAACATCCGGATGGTCTTTGAAGTTAAGGATAACACCATATTCTTCTACTGCTCCCACCTCACCCTTAACCAAGCTACCAATGCCAAAATATTTCACCCAATCATGAGAAGTACTAGGACCTGAATACTTCAATGCCGCAATCTGGACAAACAACAAGGTAACACCAATTGTCAGTGCACATGTTAAAGCACATTGTAGAACTAGGGTTCACTTAATTGTCAGTGTACTTAAACCATTTGTCTGCTTTTGGATAAGTCCTACCCCACCACCACCACCACCACACACACAGCCCATTAACTTAGCGAAACAGGCCTCCACAAGCAAATAATAGTTGCATGTGCAAGTTCGACCCAAACCTCACCAGTCTCTTCTTTCATCGAAAGCTTTTATTATTGACCCCAGCCCAAATTACCACATTGCTAGCAGCTACTCCCTCCATTCACAAATATAAGATGTTCTAACCTTTTTCTGAATCGGATATATATAGACACAAATATAAGATGTTCACTCATTTCAGTCTGAATGTAGTCTATATTGAAATATCCGAAACATATTATATTTGTGAACGGATGGTTCTAGACAAGACTTTCCTTCAGCCGTTTAATCTTTTTTTCATCAAGGTTAAGCCATTTAACTTTGAGTAAGACACAAATAGATTTATATTATGACCTTCTGATCGAGAAGAAAATATCCTTGAATAAATGAACAATCAGGTGAAGAGCACATGGACTGTTGGAGTGAAAGCTTTACTCGAGCAGATTCTGCATTCACCTATAACAAATAATGAACCATTCAGTAAAGCAAACAACATAGTATCCAAACAGGAAAGTATCAACAACACTATGTTATACGTACATTGAGGACATGACTACGAACTGATTGGCCAACACAGAACACATCAGAAAGCTTTTCTATCGGCCTGTCAACCGCCTTCAGGAAACACAAGGTTAGGCTTTTTCAGAAACAGAGAGAACGACGAAGCCAAAACATGCAAGATAAGAGGCTGTTCCAGATAAAGAGAGCAGCGGAGGTAATACATGCTTACTTTATCCTTGGGAGAGAAACCAGTTAGATGTCCAAGAAAGCGAACAAAACAACCAGCTTCGATGATGTTGCAAATGTAACCCTAAGGTAAAAAGAAATGTCGATTGACTTGCTCATTAATTATAATGTAACTGAAACAAAATGAAGAACTATACATGAACTACAGCTCCTCCTTGCATCTGTGATATCTCTGATGGAATGTCATTTGCGGTGTTGATAAGTGAGTGCTTAGCGGAAAGAACTAAATTTTGGCCTTCAGTATCTGAAACAGCATAATACGAAAGGCAATACTTAGTCAAGTGAAGTAATATCCACATGTAAAACAACCAAAAGTGCGTCAGGAAGGATATGTAAATAAAAAATTTATGTGAGAAAATTTCTATATACAGACTGAGTTATGCTACAGCTCAAAGTTCTTTGTCGTATAAAAGTACAAATATTACTAGCATTGTTTATGTGCTCGCCATAGGTCACCTTACCGCCCTATAAACAATGATTACTAGTCCCAGAAACTGAACAGCGGGTGGAAAATTGTCAATTAGTTCATACAAATTGTTGAATAACAAAAGATCCAGAACTTCAATGACTTTACCAAGAACTAAAAGCTGGTTGAACTCATGGCCAGGCTTCAACAAATTCTTCAACTGAGCAGCTTGGCCTAATTAAGAAGAAAAGGTGTAAATGGGTGAACAGAACAAAGATGTACAGATGAGCTGGGGAGAAGGATTGTGGATGTGCAAGCTGTCTTCGTGTCTGTGTCTGTGCGTGTGGTGAGTCCAGACCGAATGAACCAAATATTTGAAAATCACAGGCAAGGATATACCATGATGATCTGCCAACTGTTCATTAAGTATAGATCCCTTGGAGAAGCCATTGACACTGACCACAACAGTTGCAGGAGTAAGTCGCTCCACAACACCAGAGACAATAGTACCCACCTTTGCAGTATCAGCCTGAATGACCCTGCATGAGAAAGTAAAATTTTAGTTGTCAAGCTACACAACACAAAAGGAAAATTGTGTGCCAAAAACACAGGCACAGGTCTACGAACCAAGCAGGGATCTGCTCAGGACCTTTCCTGGTTAAAATTCGGTTCCTAGGTGTCAGCAGAAGCCAACAAGAAACTGAAAGTATTGGCAATGACCATAGAAGGAAAAGGAGAGATCTAGTACCGTTGCAGAGCGTTTAAGAATGCACCTGCCCTTTACCACACAAAAAAAACACATGTATGCAAAAGCTTCAGCAATAACCTGGCGTGCTAAATATAATATTATGGGTTTAAAAACACCAATGTATGTAGAGGTATCTGATAGTACAGTTCGTACAGCTGCTAGCAGTGTAAAAGCAACTGGCCATTTCCCTCTGTGCCAGATGTCTTTCTTTTGTGCAATGAGTGAAAGTGTGGTCAATGGTGCGAGTTGGAAGATGGGATATTGTGACACGGGCTAAACACCTACGACTTTTTTTAGTGAATCAAACTTGCTCTCATAAAAAGTGTGGACTCAGGGTTTGGTGTGGCTGGCTCACCCACGCATACTCAGTTCACTCCAGTTGATGCATGGTGGGATGGCATGTGGCTGCTGCACAAAAATGTGGCACTGTAAACAGAGAGGACAAGTCATCTACACCTGTGGAACGTGTCAAAGGAGTGGAATCAACAGGTCTTTATCAGCAATAGACAAAGCTAAGGTGGCCTGTCTTGCTTTCGAGGATATAAGTTCGCATGTGGACTAACATTGTGTTGGATGTGCTAAAAATAAGCCTGAGCAACTGTTCTTACAGATTCTAACCTCATCTTAATGAGAAGTGTTACTGCCAGTTTCTCAGAAACTAAAGAAACATACTACAAATCTAATAGAAGTTGTTTGTTACTCCCTCCATCCAGAAACGTTGGTATTATGGTACTCCCTCCATTTAAAGTGTTGTTAAGACAAGGTTTTGACCAACAATTACTCTACTAACACAGTTTATGTGATACATCATCACATTCACGAGTACTTTTGAGCATGAATCTAATGACATCAATTATACGTAACATTAATTGCATTGTTACTTTGTTAGCCAAATCCTTATCAGAACAAAATAAAGACCTAACATCGATCTCTTCAAAACAGGACTATTTAAAAAAAACTTTCAAAAAGAATAGAAAGATGACAGGAAATATAATCACATAATGACCTTTAAAATATTTAAGAATGTACAAGGATAAAAACGACGGCCCAGTTACACGTAACCATGTAAAACGAAAACTGATACGTGCAAGGGAGCAGAAAAAACAATAAAAGAACAAGAGGGAACACTCACCTATTAGAAGACATTGTAAAACTAACATATAGTTTCCTTGAAGTGGGGACCATGCTTACAATTCTACATTTGACAACTTGTCCAACATGATAAACACTTTCAGCTTCAATACCTGGCTCTAGTCCAAGTTCAGATCTAGTACAAATAAGGAAATATGTCAGAGGCATATATTCAGTAAAAAAAATGTCGCTATCAAGAACAGCATAAGATAAATCACACTCATGGCTATATGCATCAATCGATGCAGTGGCCGGCGGTACTCCTTTCAGAGAGAAAATCACAGTCAATCCGATTTTCAATTCATTAAACTCAACAGACAGAGACTTCAAAGACAAAAGGAGCATGTTTAACCATTAATACTCCCTCCGGTCCTTTTTAGTTCGCATACAAGATTTGACTGAAGTCAAGCCTAGTAAGGTTTGACCAACTTTATAGAAAAAAGTACCAACATTCACAATCTGAAATCAATATCAATAGATGTGTCATGACTTAAAGTTTCATATTGTATAACTTTAGCATGGCAGATGTTGATATTTTTTCATATAAATACGGTCAAACTTTGTGAAGTTTGACTTCAGAGAATTCTAATATGCAGAGTAAAAAGGACCGGAGGGAGTATCATCACATGAGTGTGGAAAAAAAATATGCAGGTTAAGAACATATAGCTGATGAATTTCATAAGAACGAGAGGTCAACCTGCTAACAAACCCATGAACTCCATTGTAAAATCTCACGAAGCACCCATGCTTTTCTATTTTAGTAATCCATCCATGAGTCACTAGACCAATCTTGGCATCAGCATACGAGGCCAACACTTCAAGTTTTGATTTGACCTGAAGGAAATCCAGAATTTAATTATTCAGCTCCCACAGAGGCAAGAAAGCAATCTGAAGAACAATATTCCATCATGCTCTATATAATATACTCCCTCAGTCCCAAAATAAGTGTCGCTGGTTTAGTACAAAGTTATTTTGGGACGGAGGGAGTACAATTTGCAGTATACTAAACATTTCAAGGGTGAGAGTGCAGTTAAGGTACCAGAGACTTCTTGTATGTCACTGTTATTCTCTTGGATTTGCAACCCAAGACACGAAAAAGTAGTTCAGCTCCAGCCTACACAAAATTAACAGAAAAAAATGAAGTGTCAATGGTGGACATGTTATGCATCTTAATCATATATACCAGTCTTATGGTATATGCAATGGAAATTAAGAGAGGAAGAAAAAGAACAGAATGGCACCTTAAATTTCTTTGGTGGCTTTACAATATTATCTAACTCAGACATGTGAGGAAGTGGGCAAAGTGCTTTCACACCACTTGAAAACTGCACAATTGCGCCAAAAGGCTCAACGGTAACAACCTTAGCTCTCACTACCATTCCTGGTTTGACATCAGCATGAGTGAAAACAGAACCTTCAAAAGCACTGTCCTGGAAAAGGATACGATATGGAGATCCTCAGAAACAACCACTTTTGCTAGTTTAAGAAAAGGAGGTAAATCTGATTTAAAGGACTGCCTGGCATGCTTTGATATTAATTAAGCACATGCAACAGCTGGAAGCAAAATGATTTTTCAGATCCATGTCAAAAATAAAGATGAACCAACTTAACACATTTCAAAACAATGGAGCTAGAATAGAAGAAGCCACATGCTTAATGGAAGAGAATGAGCATACCTTGCCATCATATTAATTATAAATCCAGTACTATCACAAACAATTTTATCATAATTAATAATTAAGAAATAAAGAAGTGACTTGTAAACAGTGACCAGGACTATTAAGCAGCACCACGGAAACTAACATAACAATTATCATCAGATGACCCCCTCCATGATACATTCAGAACCTCAGTTTCGAATACATGCACTAACATATGGTATGGATCAGGTACCCATCTCATCTTTTATAACCATAAGAACTCCACTGTACAGCTTAAACCGACCTTTGCAGAACATAATTGCTAGATAAATACTCCCTCCGTCCCAAAATAAGTGTCTCAACTTTGTACGAACTTTAGTACAAAGTTGTATTAAAGTTGAGACACTTATTTTGGGATGGAGGGAGTACATAATTGCTAAATAAAGAAGATGGTACAAGAGTTCAAGCATCGAATGAGCATATTGGTATAAAAAAAGGTAGGATGTAACACGGACCAGGGTGTATCAACTAAGAAGGAATACTGAGCATCAAAATGGGTTAAGTACTAAGTGTATGGATATTCAAAAGTAAACAAAGGCACAGAATAAAAACTTAAGTGGCCAGATGTGATTACTTTTAGGGTGCCTAGTGCAACTCCTTCAAGATGTCGCGCTCCAAGTACACGGACACGTGTCAAGCTGCCTTCCCTAAACTTCTTCT
Source organism: Triticum dicoccoides (assembly GCF_002162155.2). Classification (NCBI taxonomy): domain Eukaryota; kingdom Viridiplantae; phylum Streptophyta; class Magnoliopsida; order Poales; family Poaceae; genus Triticum; species Triticum dicoccoides. The sequence goes on along the minus strand of NC_041380.1, from coordinate 60,265,875 downwards.
CCACATTCTTCACATCCTTGTCTGATACATCATGTATCTAAAGATCACAAATATTAAGATGGATCTTAATGAATAAAGCCTTCAGTTATGGCAAGCAAATAGCAACAAAAGATTGGCCCTTTTGAAAACAAGAATAGGCCAAGGCAATAACATATTTGAAATAACACATACACTAACAAATCCAGGTGATGGAGTTGGAGAAGGTATTTCAAGAAAAAGACCAGCCTTTTTATCCACCCTCAGCACCCGTGATTTGTCATATATTTCTCCAACTTTAACATTCTGCATAAGGAAAATCGTCAATCAAAAATGAATAAGACTAGGAAAGGAAAGCCCCTCTTCGAATATAGACTAGACTAAAGCCAACTATGCAGGCATAAATGAAAATATTCAAGAATGTACCAAAAGAATTGGTCAGGCAAAGCAGTAAACTTACAATAGGGGGTACATTAAGACGAAGTAAGTGTTGGTTCAATGTAAGCCCAACTGCTCTTGTTGACGGATCAACAAACAAGATGCGGGCATTTACCTGCAAATTGTAGCACAAAGCGTAATGAAAAAATCACTCACAAGTCCTACAGTCCAAGAAAATAACCAACAATATGTTTCAACAACAGGACCGTCATTTGAAAACTGGACAAACAGAAACACAAAAGAGAGAAGAGGGGTCATCATGCAGATCAAGACAATTTAATTTTTCGATTAAATTAGCAGCAAACTGTCATTGTGACAAGCATGGACCACGTGCCTTCTAGCAAAAAATCCACTTCAGGTAAATGTGGTAAAGAAAGCAACGCCCTATTCAATTTAGACCAAATTAGAATGGCAACAAGTGGGCTAGCCAGCCAATCTTTTGTGGCTATGATGCCACAGTTTATTGTCGGCTTTCTTTCCGGATGCTGAATAAGTCTGCAACACATGCCTTTGACCCTTTTTCCAAACTATATGCTAGATAAATTAGTAAAAGATAAAGTACTTCTCGTGATAAAATACTTAATTATGCGGAGGTTTAAGAGGACAAATAAAAATAATGCATGAAGTTCACCACTTCTCGTGATAACTTTGAAGACATCCACCAGTGCTTCACACATTTAAACATACAGTAGCAAGTCATATTCGTATGTACTGTTGCATATCATTTAAGTTCACCACCGACAACTTGTGACATGCTCACATGTCCACGTGTCCTGCAAAGTGGGGTTCTGCATCTTCTGGGGAAAATGGTACCGCCATAGTTGAGAAAATTATCATAACAGAAGTCATGTACAACATGGTCACTTGTCATTCGATGATTAGACTCATTGTGATACGTGACGGTTGACTTTTGCCGCGTTACAGGGTTATTTGTTGCTACCTCCAGACCGGTTTACAAGTCCCCCTGGACTTTTGAGCCTCACTATGACCACCAATTTAACCAACAAAATATAAGTCATATGCCACAAAAAGTAAATCACTGGAAACTTCTTCCGAATGTGAATCAAATGATATACTTTTTGTGGCATGTAAATTATATTTTGTTGGTTATAAATCGGTCAAAGTTACACTCAAAATAAGTGGGGGCATGTAAACCGGTTTGGAGGGAGCATATTCTCTAACACATGAGACAGAATACAGGAACAGGACACATTCATGTATGTTCTTGTCTTACTAGAACCACGCAGACCGATGAGCAGCCTAAGAGGTAAAGGAGTGAGTAACCAAACAAAGTTTCTCGGATTATTGTTATTGTTATTATTGCTATCCCAAGCTTACAATCTGAGGAAACGGAAGTCTGAAATAAGAAAAATGTCAAGAAAAAAATAACATTTTTGGCCAGGAATCATAACCGACCACCCTACAATTTTGGGTACAGTTGAAGTACCCAAAACCCTGCGCACAGATGATAAAAAGAGAATTCACAGTAAGTGTCAATGAACGTAAAATAGGTACAAGCATTGTGCAGACTCATTATTAGGACTGATCAATGCAAATATTATAGACTCCGTGGCCAGAAGCCCATGACCATTATCAAATCTATAGGGAAGAATTACTGACCTTCTTATTCTTGCTGTAATCATCTTTCCAATTACCAGAAGGGAAGGAGCTCAACAAATTAAAAATATCAGCCTGATAAGGAAAATTGTAATTAAATAAGTAAAATCAAAACCATGGGAAAGTTAAAAAAGAAAATACTTTAGTGTTGAAAAAAAGTTACCGTTCCAGTGAAGTAAGTAAGAAATGATAGCATAACTCCATTTTCAAGGACTGAATGAACACGTGCACTCATCATCATGCCAGGAATTAGATGATCAATGGAAAGGCCTTTCAGATCTTTAATCTAGATAAAAACAGACTTATAAATTAGCGATAACTGACATGATACAGAATAAACTCAAAAGCCACTGACTAATAATTGATAAGCGTACAATGGATTTAGAGATCAAGTCTTCATCAGAACTCAAGTGAATAATAGAGCGAGTTTTATCAATCCCCTTCACGACACATTGTATGAGTTGTCCGCTCTCAATCTTCACAGTTTCTACAAAAGAATACCAGTTGATTAGATCATAGGTAATCCCAAAACAAACATCATGATCAGCATTTTACAATGCTGGGGAAGGTCAAAGAGAATCGTTTGAAGAATACAGCAGACACATACTCCCTCCGTTTCTAATTATAAGATGTTTTAGATATTGCAATATGGACTACATACGGATAAAAATGGGTGAATATACACACTAAAACGCATCTAGATGCATACGAATCTGAGAAAATAGAGAAAAGCTAAAACATCTTATATTTAGGAACGGAGGGAGTACATCAGTAACACTATTCCAAATAATGTCAAGTAGTAAGCCAGCAGACAGCCCGGCAAGCTTTGTCTTACTGTGCTACGTGCCTTGAGTTCAGTAATTTATTAGAAAAATACACTTATAATCAAATATGCCAAATCAGGAGTCTAGGCACGAGCAAAGTTTACAAATTTACTCCTGTTTAACTATATTTTGTACACTATGCCTTGCATACAGTGTAGGTACTGCATTTATTAATAGTTTAAAACAACAAAAGGATACGTCTGTGTTAATAAAAATGTACCTATAAGTACACCAAATAACAAAAAAAGGTGCAGCCTGACAGCGTTTTTTTTCTCAGAAAACGCATTTGCTAGAAATTGGACTATTGATATTATCAGCACTAAATAATTATATTGCCATAAGCCTGTAAACAAAAACATTGTTCTAGCAGCTATCTGAAGCAGCTAATGTAGAACAATAATTGGCATGAAGTGCACACTTATCTAGGCATGTGTAATTTATTAACAATCTATAACTGTAACTGTGACCTTATTAAGCAATGTCTACCTTTGCCAGCTTTTGGCATAAATCCACTAAATGCGGATACTCCGAAATAAAGAATGTAACCATGGTCCTCGACGCTTTTCACTTGAGCAGTGAGCACCTGAGAAACATTATAAAAGAGTTGGCTCAGAATCTAACACATTGAAGTTTGTCAGAGGTATAAGAGAAGTGTAGGTGGGACAGCCGATTGAGCAGACTATGGACACTGTACATGTTACTGGGTGTGCAATAGCACCTTAATAGAACTATCAACAAATGAACAGAAGCCATTTAAGTGCGTACATAAAAGACCACCGATGAGCTGACTGTTGATCTGGGTGAGCAGAAATAATTTAATAATAATTACCAACCATACTTCCATTAAGTTTTTCTTTTTCTATAAGCAGTTGCAAGGATGCTTTGTTTGCTGCCATTACAACGGCCCAGTTAGGGAGGCAACCTCATTCTTAAAAAATCAACCCTTTGTGCAAGTTGATTGCCAGTTTGCCACCACGTGCTGAGCCTGGATTTCTCACCCTTGTGGCTGACCAGTCAAAAGCTCATGCCCTGACTAAACTTTCAAGCAACAGTAGGGGCCAATCTTGGCTATAAGCGAAACAGCCCTTCATTTATACACAAAATTCCAATCTTGGCTATCAGCGAAACACCCCTTCATTCATAGACAAAATTTATAAACAGGTCCACCACATTTACTTTACTGAAAGGATAGAAAGGGTGATGGATAGTGGGAGCGAAGGGTGACATTAAGTTGCCATTGTTTGACCAAAATGTTGACTACCTAAAGAAAATTAAACAAGAGCAGTGAGTTTTCCATGATAGCATCAGTAGTTCTCATTGGATGTTCACGTCTTCTTTCTATTTTGACTGTTGGGAGGGCTGGACGAGAACATGCTTGGATGTATGCTCTGGCATGTTTCAGTTCTGTTGGGCTATAATTGTTTTATGCGTGTGAATCTTTGCATGGGTACAAAGTTCTGAGCAATTACACATTATGCTAGAATTGAACATCTGCAGTCAGAGACTACGGTTGTGGGCTATGACATTGTACATATCAAGAACTAAGTTGGATAAGGATAAGGAAAATGCACACATTTCACTGTCCTAGCAGGAGTTAAGCTGGTATCATGCATATCTAGAACCAACAAGAGCCAAGGCAAATATAAATACCATTCCGTCCTGGATAGCATCCAGAGAAAGACCCTTGTACATCCGGCTCAACCGCAATGATAACCAAACCCGTTTGTGTGCTTTTCCTTCTTTCTTATCATCATCAACTTGCAGAACCATGCAAGGTACAAGCTGACCAACATGAACAACTTCAGCACATACACTGCCCTCACTATCCTGCAGTCAAACAGATTAACAGAATAACAAAAATCAATATCAACATCAATTGCATTTTCTGGATAGCAACTTCGAGAACACAACTAAATTTTCATTATTAGTGGCAAAATATAGATTGCAGAAACCTTGGAAACAAAAAGATACCAAAAAAATCAATACCTTGCTATTTCCATGCAAAGCAATGTCCGAAACTTCCTCTGTGCGAACAAACCCTCTCATTCCGCCAGGTAGACTCACTATAATGTCTTTTTGGTTAACTTCGATTACAACACCCCAAAGCTTCATGCTTGGTGAAATATTCTGATAAAACAGAAAAAAGAAAGGTTGGTATGGCCGTTTCACCAAAACGGCAGCAATTAATCCAAGAGTCTCACCAATGGAAAAAACATCCCAAATCTAATCAGTAATTTCTGTTAATGTAGACAGATAAAAAAACATAGCTGACAATTAAAAGAGACATTGTGCTAATGAAAACTCTACCTGAGTTTTGCTCAATTCACTGACTCAAATTGGTCCTTGTAATTGACTATCACAAGGGAAGCCACATCTAAGCAAAGGCATTTGTTCAGGTTATTCTGATATTAAGAATTTCACAATTCACTTTTTCTAATCGTCTTACACTTGATATATTGTATTATGGGGAAGGTGAGTCCACTGATGCTACACCTCACGAGCACCCGTCAAGGCTTCCTCTCATATGAGGAAGGTGAGTCAACTGATGCTACACCTCACGAGCACCCGCCAAGGTGCCAACTTAGGCCTTGTACAATGCAAGGTGCTTAGAAAGATGCTTAGTGAAATAAACCTAGTTTTTCCTAAGCACCAGTGCTTATCTCTACAGGAGAGGTGCATAACTAAGTGTCTACCCTCTACAACGAAACCGGTGCTTGAAGAAGAAATGGTTTATTTTTCTAAGCACCTCTACTAAGCATCTTACATTGAATAAGGTCTTATGCTGTCATAAATGTACCAAGTTAACATACCAGGTAAAAATCAACTTAATGGGGTTGAGGCACCTTTAACATTTTAAAATGCACTTTGTGTCACTGGAAACTACCACTTGTGTGCCATACTTTGGGAGCGCTCTGTGGCATGCTGTGTCAAATTCCTAAAGGTTGTGTTAGGCATATACCAGATGTGGGGTCAAAGGCTCAAAGCTAATTCGCAGTCTGGAGCTGATGATGCTTGATGAACAAACTAGCAGAACAGGTTACACGACACACCATGAAATTGGCAAGGCTAGGACGCAATCATAAAAGGGCATTGCTGCATACAACCTACCAGCCACTGATTGGTGCATAACACAAGGGTTGCAAAGAAAATCCTACAGAGGGACAGTTTCAGAGAGTTCAAAACCTTCAAGGTGATGCGATTGGCGAAGCGTGGGAGCTTCCCAGTGGTAGCCCCGCCGAAGAGGGTCCCCAGGTCATCATCGCCGTCGATTCCCGACGAGGTGTTGGCTTTCCTCTTCTTCTTCCCCCTCCTCTCCTCCTTCTCGAACTCCACCTCGGCCTCCGTGCGCGCCTCGGCCATCTCGTCCCTGCTCAGGAGGCTGCGCCCTCCTGCGGAACGGAACAGGGAGACCCCACGTCAGCATATACGAAACCAAAACGCGAAGGGGCGGGGCCAGGCCGCGCGCGCGGCCGTCGCTCACCTCTGGGGAAATCGCCGTCGTCGGCGGCGTTGAACAGAGCCGCGGGGTGCGGCGCCGGCTGCTGCCCCTGCTCCTGCTCCTGCTCCTCTGCGCCGCCCGCCTTCTCCCCCTCCTCCTTGCGGTGGTTTTTGAACTCCTTGCGGTTGGGGCCCAGCCCCGGCTTGCCCGGGCGGTCCGCGCCCTTCCCCTTCTTCCTGTCGCCGTGCGGCGCCATGGCGGCGAGCGCCCGGGGTGACGCGGGGGGAGGGGTGGGCCAAGAGCTCGCGGGTTTGGAGCCGGCCGGGTGGAGGAGGCGACGGGCAGTGGGGTTGGGAGCGGCGGCGCCGACGAATGGGGAGCAGGGTTTAGGTTTTAGGTGAGGTTTTAGGGGAAGGGGGTACCGGACGGCGGACAGGAGAGGGCGGACTCTCGTGCCCGCGGCGCTGCTTTCCCTGGGCCCGAAACCTTGCGATTCTCTCGTGTTTGGGCCGTCCGAGCATTTTTGGGGTCGGTCGGGGAGGGCGGCCCGACAAGCGGCTGAAGCTGGGCTTATTGGGCCGTCCGAGCATTTTTCCAGAAAATAATTCGTTAAATAAAATTCAATTCCCCTAAAAAAAGGTTAAGTAAAATTCAATTCTAAAAAGAATAATTCACTCAAGGAAATCTAAAAGAATAATTTGTTACTTCCTCCCATCAATATTACTTGTGGCTTAAACAGATGTATCAGATATATCCGTTTGGGCGATAAGTAATATGGATAGATGGGAATGCAATAATATACATAGACATTAATTATTGAACTTTTCAATTCTGGCCAAACCAAGTGTGGAGGACATCCCTACCATTGTTACTTACACTCACCACCTCTGTTGTTACGCATGATCAACTTTGACCAATCACTAGAACTCGCGCACTAGTTAAACTAGATGATGCCCACGCGTTACTGCGTGAATTGGTTGCAATATATTTCAATGAGATTTTTATTGTGTGAAATACAAATATTTATATTAATAACACGTGAACCAAAATTAAAAATACATAGGGCTTATTATATTCAATTGTGTACCGTTGTAAACTAATTATTGGATATAAGTAGGGTAATAGAATAAAAAACATATTTTCATCCATGGTTGCATGTGGTGGTGGGTCTTTTCCCATGCATGATTGCATGTTGAGGTGGGTCTTATCCCATCCATAATTGTGATGATGTGACTTGCTTGCATGTTGAGATAAATAAGTTAGCGGGATCACTCTCTTAGATATATAAGATTATCAATCACTTTCCTTCTTAGAACCACTTATAATATTCATGAGAACATGATATTGTCTAAATTATATGTGTTTATATTGCTCAGGAATAAAGTGCCTAGCACTAACAATGAGGACAAGCATTGGATCATGATCCCCTTTTCCGAAACTGAATCACCCTAAGTCCGCTAATTCGTATATTCTCATCAAATAGCACAAACTGATTAATCCTAGAATTGGGGGAAAAAACAGGTGCGGATTTTGAAACCTGGGTCTAGGCGCATCCAATTAGGCAAAATAGTAAACAAAGTAAAAAAATTGAAACTTGTTCCGAACAAGCATGGTCTAGTGTATTAGTCATGTGCAAAGTTTTGAGACAAAGTAACTTATATGTGGTATTGTTAGCAAAAAGACAAAAACGCAAGTACTCCCTCTATTCAGGTGCACAAGGCGTCTAAGGAACTGCATCGCAACCTGAGTGCAAGAAGATTGAATGAAATGTATTAAACAAAAAATAGCAATAATATCTCTTATTTGGCCCACTTGGTAAATTGGGAAGAGCCAACCACTCTCTTGTTTCCCATGTCATTAATTCCTAGAAACAGCATGCAAATCCTATTTGATGCGTCAACCAATGAAAATAGCAGCATGCAAAAAAAAAATTAATGATCACAGGGAATTAGAAGCTCATTCCATGCATGGTGACTTATATAAATGAAATAGTACTAATTTTCCATTAGACGCCTTATGCACCTAATATAGTGTTTGTTTTGTTTATATTCGTTCAGAATACCACGAAAATCATTTTGTCGTGAAACTTTACACTAGACAATGCCTGTTGTGAAAAATTTCTATTTTTTACCATTTTTTCTATTTGAAAAGGCAATTCAGGTGCACCTAGGCCCAAGTTTGATGTGTATTTTCATTCTTTTTCCTTTATGCTAAAAAAATATTGGGTTCTATTATTTCTGTGGTTCCCTTTTAAATGATGAGGCCCTATCTATTTGGGATTTTTCTTTGGAAGATTTAGATAGAAATTGGAACGGAATAATACATATCCATACAAAAGAAAAAGGTTATCTAATGATGCAGAAAGAAAAGATGGGGATAAAGGAAGAGGGGAAAATCATACTAAAAATTAATAAAGAATAAAGCCAAAAAATAAGTCGAAGATATAAGAGCCTAGATTCGAAGCAGGGAGATGAAGGTGGGCGGCCAGGGAACAACAATGGAGCTTTAACCGGAGATTTCAAGACTTGAAATACACAATAAGGACATACAAAGATCTAGACAAAATATACAAGATGTCACTTCATATTTTTCATCCATAACTTTCTATAGTTGTTGTGCCATGCCACTTTTGGACATGGCTCATGTAGTTTTGATATTACCAGTCTGTAGGCAGTTTTTAGAGTGTCTATTTGTTGGGGAACGTAGCAGAAATTCAAAATTTTCCTACGTGTCACCAAGATCTATCTATGGAGAGACCAGTAACGAGTAGGAAGAGAGTGCATCTGCATACCCTTGTAGATCGCTAAGCGGAAGCGTTCAAGTGAATGGGGTTGATGGAGTCGTACTCGTCGTGATTCAAATCACCGATGATCCTAGTGTCGAACGGACGGCACCTCCGTGTTCAACACACGTACAGCCCGGTGACGTCTCCCACGCCTTGATCCAGCAAGGAGAGAGGGAGAGGTTGAGGAAGACTCCATCCAACAGCAGCACAACGGCGTGGTGGTGGTGGAGGAGTGTGGCAATCCAGCAGGCCTTCGCCAAGCACCATGGGAGAGGAGGAGTAGGAAGAGAGGTAGGGCTGTGCCAGAACTTCGTGTATAGCTCCCATGCGCCTCCCCACTATATATAGGGGTGGAGGGGCTGGTTTCTTGCCCTCCAAGTCCATTGGGGCGTTGGCCAAGGTGGGAGGAAAGAAATCTCATTATTTCCTTCCCCACCGATTGTTATCCCCCCTTTTTAGGGATCTTGATCTTATCCCTTCGGGATATGATCTTATTCCTTCTAAGGGGGGATCTTGGTGCGCCTTGACCAGGGGTGTGGGGCCTTGCCCCCACTACCCACGTCCATGTGGGTCCCCCCATGCAGGTGGGCCCCACTCCGGAACCTTCTAGAACCTTCCCGGTACAATACCGAAAAATCCCGAACATTTTCCGGTGGCCAAAATAGGACTTCCCATATATAATTTTTTACCTCCGGACCATTCCGGAACTCCTCGTGACGTCCGGGATCTCATCCGGGACTCCGAACAACATTCGGTAACCACATACGAACTTCCTTTATAACCCTAGCGTCATCGAACCTTAAGTGTGTAGACCCTACGGGTTCGGGAGACATGTAGACATGACCGAGACGTTCTCCGGTCAATAACCAACAGCGGGATCTGGATACCCATGATGGCTCTCACATGTTCCACGATGATCTCATCGGATGAACCACGATGTCAAGGACTTAATCAATCCCGTATTCAATTCCCTTTGTCTATCGGTATGTTACTTGCCCGAGATTCGATCGTCGGTATCCAATACCTTGTTCAATCTCGTTACCGGCAAGTCACTTTACTCGTTCCGTAACACATCATCCCGTGATCAACTCCTTGGTCACATTGCGCATATGATGATGTCCTACCGAGTGGGCCCAGAGATACCTCTCCGTTTACACGGAGTGACAAATCCCAGTCTCGATCCGCATAAAACAATAGATACTTTCGGAGATACATGTAGTGCACCTTTATAGTCACCCAGTTACGTTGTGACGTTTGATACACCCAAAGCACTCCTACGGTATCCAGGAGTTACACGCTCTCATGGTCGAAGGAAGAGATACTTGACATTGCCAAAGCTCTAGCAAATGAACTACACGATCTTTTGTGCTAGTCTTAGGATTGGGTCTTGTCCATCACATCATTCTCCTAATGATGTGATCCCGTTATCAACGACATCCAATGTCCATAGCCAGGAAACCATGACTATCTGTTGATCACAACGAGCTAGTCAACTAGAGGCTCACTAGGGACATATTGTGGTCTATGTATTCACACGTGTATTACGATTTCCGGATAATACAGTTATAGCATGAATAAAAGACAATTATCATGAACAAGGAAATATAATAATAATACTTTTATTATTGCCTCTAGGGCATATTTCCAACAGTCTCCCACTTGCACTAGAGTCAATAATCTAGTTCACATCGCCATGTGATTAACACTCACAGGTCACATCGCCATGTGACTAATACCCAAGAGTTTACTAGAGTCAGTAGCCTAGTTCACATCACTATGTGATTAACACTCAATGAGTTTTATGTTTGATCATGTTGCTTGTGAGAGAGGTTTTAGTCAACGGGTCTGAACCTTTCAGACCCGTGTGTGCTTTACAAATCTCTATGTCATCTCCTAGATGCAGCTACCACGCTCTATTTGGAGCTATTCCAAACAACTATTCTACTTGGAGCTATTCTAAATTATTGCTCCATTATATGTATCCGGTCTCTCTACTCAGAGCTATCCGGATAGGTGTCAAGCTTGCATCGTCGTAACCTTTACGACGAACTCTTTTACCACCTCCATAATCGAGAAAATTCCTTAGTCCACTAGTTACTAAGGATAACTTTGACCGCTGTCCTGTGAGCCATTCTTGGATCACTCTTGTACCCCTTGACTGACTCATGGCAAGGCACACTTCAGGTGCGGTACACAGCATAGCATACTGAAGAGCCTACGTCTTAAGCATAGGGGACGACCTTCGTCCTTTCTCTCTATTCTGTCGTGGTCGAGCTTTAAGTCTTAACTTCGTACCTTACAACTCAGGCAAGAACTCCTTCTTTGACTGGTCCATCTTGAACACCTTCAAGATCATGTCAAGGTATGTGCTCATTTGAAAGTATTATTAAGCATTTTGATCTATCCTTATAGATCTTGATGCTCAATGTTCAAGTAGCTTAATCCAGGCTTTCCATTGAAAAACACTTTCAAAATAACCCTATATGCTTTCCAGAAATTCTACGTCATTTCTGATCAAAAATATGTCAACAACATATACTCATCAGAAATTCTATAGTGCTCCCACTCACTTCTTTGGAAATACAAGTTTCTCATAAACTTTTTACAAACCCAAAATTTTTGATCATCATCAAAGCATACATTCCAACTCCGAGATGCTCTCCAGTCCTTAGAAGGATTGCTGGAGCTTTGCATACTTATTAGCATCTTTCGGGATTGACAAAACCTTCCGGTTGTATCACATACAACCTTTCCTCATTAAAATCATCGAGGAAACAATGTTTTGACATCCTATCTGCAAGATTTCATAAATAATGCAGTAATCGCTAATATAATTCCAACAGACTCTTAGCATCGCTACGAGTGAGAAAATCTCATCGTAGTCAACTCCTTGAACTTGTCGGAAAACATCTTAACGACAAGTCGAGCTTTCTTAATGGTGACATTTACCATCATTGTCCGTCTTCCTTTTGAAATCCATCTGTACTCATTAGCCTTACGACCATCGAGCCATTCTGCCAAAGTCTATACTTTGTTTTCATACATGGATCCTCTCTCGAATTTTATGGCCTCAAGCCATTTATCGGAATCCGGGCCCACCATCGCTTCTCCATAGCTCGTAGGTTCATTGTTGTCTAGCAACATGACTTCTAAGACAGGATTACGTACCACTCTCAAGTAGTACGCATCCTTGTCATCCTACGAGGTTTGGGAGTGACTTGATCTGAAGTTTCATGATCACTATCATAAGCTTCCACTTCAATTGGTGTAGGTGCCACGGGAACAACTTCCTGTGCCCTGCTACACATTGGTTGAAGTGATGGTTCAATAACCTCATCAAGTCTCCACCATCCTCCCACTCAATTCTTTCGAGAGAAACCTTTCCTCGAGAAAGGACCTGATTCAAGAAACAATCCTTTATTGCTTTTGGATCTGAGACAGGAGGTATACCCAACTGTTTTGGGTGTCCTATGAAGATGCATTTATCCGCTTTGGGTTCTAGCTTATCAGCCTGAAACTTTTTCACATAAGCGTCGTAGCCCCAAACTTTTAAGAAACGACAACTTAGGTTTCTCTAAACCATAATTCATACGGTGTCATCTCAACGGAATTACGTGGTGCCCTATTTAAAGTGAATGTGGTTGTCTCTAATGCCTAACCCATGAACGATAGTGGTAATTCGATAAGAGACATCATGGTATGCATCATATCCAATAGGGTGCAGTTATGATGTTCGGACACACCATCACACTATGGTGTTCCAGGCGGTATTAATTGTGAAACAATTTCCACAATGTCTTAATTGTGTGCCAAAACTCGTAACTCAGATACTCATCTCTATGATCTTATCATAGACATTTTATCCTCTTGTCACGATGATCTTCAACTTTACTCTGAAATTACTTGAACCATATAATTCAGACTTGTGTTTCATCAAGTAAATATATTCAACATCTACTCGAATCATCTGTGAAGTAAGAACATAATGATATTCACTGCATGCCTCAGCACTCATTGGACTACACACATCAAAATGTGTTGCTTCCAACAAGTTGCTATCTTGTTCCATCTTACTGAAACCGAGGCTTTTCAGTCATCTTGCCCATGTGGTATGATTTGCATATCTCAAGTGATTCAAAATCAAGTGAGTTCAAACGGTCCATTTGCATGGAGTTTCTTCATGCATATATACCAATAGACATGGTTCGCATGTCTCAAACTTTTCAAAAATGAGTGAGTCCAAAGATCCATCAACATGGAGCTTCTTCATGCATTTTATACCGATATGACTTACGTGGCAGTGCCACAAATAGGTGGTACTATCATTACTATCTTTTGGCATGAACATGTGTATCACTACGATCGAGATTTCAATGAACCATTCATTTTAGGTGCAAGACCATTGAAGGTATTATTCAAATAAATAGAGTAACCATTATTCTCTTTAAATGAATAACCGTATTGCGATAGACATAATCCAATCATGTCTATGCTCAACGCAAACACCAAATCTCTATGGTAGAGGGAGCGTGCGATGCTTGATCATATCAACATTGGAAACACTTCCAACACATATCGTCAGCTCACCTTTAGCTAGTCTCCGTTTATGCCGTAGCTTTTATTTCGAATTACTAACACTTAGCAACCGAACCAGTATCTTATACCCTGGTGCTACTAGGAGTACTAGTAAAGTACACATTAACATAATGTATATCCAATATACTTCTATCGACCTTGCCAGCCTTCTCATCTACCAAGTATCTAGGGTAATTCTGCTCTAGTGACTGTTCCCCTTATTACAGAAGCACTTAGTCTCGGGTTTGGGTTCAACCTTGGGTTTCTTCACTGGAGCAGCAGCTGATTTGCCGTTTCATGAAGTATCCCTTCTTGCCCTTGCCCTTCTTGAAACTAGTGGTTTCACCAACCATCAATAATTGATGCTCCTTCTTGATTTCTACTTTCGCGGTGTCAAACATCGTGAATACCTCAAGGATCATCTTATTTATCCCTGATATGTTATAGTTCATCACGAAGCTCTAGCAGCTCGATGGAAATGACTTTGGAGAAACATCACTATCTCATTTGGAAGATCAACTCCCACTCAATTCAAGTGATTGTTGCACTCAGACAATCTGAGCACAAGCTCAACGATTGAGATTTTCTCCCTTAGTTTGCAGGCTAAGAGAATCGTCGGAGGTCTTATACCTCTTGACGTGAGCACGAGCCTGAAATCCCAATTTCAGCCCTCGAAACATCTCATATGTTCCGCGATGTTTCGAAAACGTCTTTGGTGCCTCTACTTAAACCATTTAACTGAACTATCACGTAGTTATCAAAACGTGTATGTTCGATGTTCGAAACATCCACAAACAACGTTTGGGGTTCAGCACACTGAGCAGTGCATTAAGGACATAAGCTTTCTACTGTTCGCATAATCGCTACTATCAACTTTCAACTATATTTTCTCTAGGAACATATCTAAAACAGTAGAACTAAAGCGCGAGCTACGACATAATTTGCAAAAGGTCTTTTGACTATGTTCAGGATAATTAAGTTCATCTTATGAACTCCCACTCAGATAGACATCCCTCTGGTCATCTAAGTGATTACATGATCCGAGTCAACTAGGCCGTGTCCGATCATCACGTGAGACGGACTAGTCATCATCGGTGAACATCTTCATGTTGATCGTATCTACTATACGACTCATGCTCGACCTTTCGGTCTCCGTGTTCCGAGGCCATGTCTGTACATGCTAGGCTCGTCAAGTTAACCCTAAGTGTTTTCACTGTGTAAAACTGTCTTACACCCGTTGTATGTGAACGTAAGAATCCATCACACCCGATCATCACGTGGTGCTTAGAAGCGACGAACTGTAGCAACGGTGCACAGTTAGGGGAGAACACTTCTTGAAATTGTTGTAAGGGATCATCTTATTTACTACCGTCGTTCTAAGCAAACAAGATGCATAAACATGATAAACATCACATGCAATCAAATAGAGTAGTGACATGATATGGCCAATATCATATAGCTCCTTTGATCTTCATCTTCGGGGCTCCATGATCATCTTGTCACCGGCATGACACCATGATCTCCATCATCATGATCTCCATCATCGTGTCTTCATGAAGTTGTCACGCCAACGACTACTTCTACTTCTATGACTAACGCGTTTAGTAATAAAGTAAAGTAGTTTACATGGCGTTCTTCAATGACACGCAGGTCATACAATAAATAAAGACAACTCCTATGGCTCCTGCCGGTTGTCATACTCATCGACATGCAAGTCGTGAATCCTATTACAAGAACATGAGCAATCTCATACATCACATATATCATTCATCACATCCTTTTGGCTATATCACATCACATAGCATACCCTGCAAAAACAAGTTAGACGTCCTCTAATTGTTGTTTGCATGTTTTACGTGGCTGCTATGGGTTTCTAGCAAGAACGTTTCTTACCTACGCAAAACCACAACGTGATATGCCAATTTCTATTTACCCTTCATAAGGACCCTTTTCATCGAATCCGTTCCGACTAAAGTGGGAGAGACTGGCACCCGCTAGCCACCTTATGCACCAAGTGCATGTCAATCGGTGGAACCTGTCTCACGTAAGAGTACGTGTAAGGTCGGTCCGGGCCGCTTCATCCCACAATACCGTCGAAACAAGATTGGACTAGTAACGGTAAGCATATTGTACAACATCAACGCCCACAACTACTTTGTGTTCTACTCGTGCAAAGAATCTACGCAATAGACCTAGCTCATGATGCCACTGTTGGGGAACGTAGCAGAAATTCAAAATTTTCCTACGTGTCACCAAGATCTATCTATGGAGAGACCAGTAACGAGTAGGAAGAGAGTGCATCTGCATACCCTTGTAGATCGCTAAGCGGAAGCGTTCAAGTGAACGGGGTTGATGGAGTCGTACTCGTCGTGATTCAAATCACCGATGATCCTAGTGCCGAACGGACGGCACCTCCGCGTTCAACACACGTACAGCCCGGTGACGTCTCCCACGCCTTGATCCAGCAAGGAGAGAGGGAGAGGTTGAGGAAGACTCCATCCAACAGCAGCACAACGGCGTGGTGGTGGTGGAGGAGCGTGGCAATCCAGCAGGCCTTCGCCAAGCACCATGGGAGAGGAGGAGTAGGAAGAGAGGTAGGGCTGTGCCAGAACTTCGTGTATAGCTCCCATGCGCCTCCCCACTATATATAGGGGTGGAGGGGCTGGTTTCTTGCCCTCCAAGTCCATTGGGGCGTTGGCCAAGGTGGGAGGAAAGAAATCTCATTATTTCCTTCCCCACCGATTGTTATCCCCCCTTTTTAGGGATCTTGATCTTATCCCTTCGGGATATGATCTTATTCCTTCTAAGGGGGGATCTTGGTGCGCCTTGACCAGGGGTGTGGGGCCTTGCCCCCACTACCCACGTCCATGTGGGCCCCACTCCGGAACCTTCTAGAACCTTCCCGGTACAATACCGAAAAATCCCGAACATTTTCCGGTGGCCAAAATAGGACTTCCCATATATAAATCTTTACCTCCGGACCATTTCGGAACTCCTCGTGACGTCCGGGATCTCATCTGGGACTCCGAACAACATTCGGTAACCACATACGAACTTCCTTTATAACCCTAGCGTCATCGAACCTTAAGTGTGTAGACCCTACGGGTTCGGGAGACATGTAGACATGACCGAGACGTTCTCCGGTCAATAACCAACAGCGGGATCTGGATACCCATGATGGCTCTCACATGTTCCACGATGATCTCATCGGATGAACCACGATGTCAAGGACTTAATCAATCCCGTATTCAATTCCCTTTGTCTATCGGTATGTTACTTGCCCGAGATTCGATCGTCGGTATCCAATACCTTGTTCAATCTCGTTACCGGCAAGTCACTTTACTCGTTCCGTAACACATCATCCCGTGATCAACTCCTTGGTCACATTGCGCATATGATGATGTCCTACCGAGTGGGCCCAGAGATACCTCTCCGTTTACACGGAGTGACAAATCCCAGTCTCGATCCACATAAAATAATAGATACTTTCGGAGATACCTGTAGTGCACCTTTATAGTCACCCAGTTACGTTGTGACGTTTGATACACCCAAAGCACTCCTACGGTATCCAGGAGTTACACGCTCTCATGGTCGAAGGAAGAGATACTTGACATTGGCAAAGCTCTAGCAAATGAACTACACGATCTTTTGTGCTAGTCTTAGGATTGGGTCTTGTCCATCACATCATTCTCCTAATGATGTGATCCCGTTATCAACGACATCCAATGTCCATAGCCAGGAAACCATGACTATCTGTTGATCACAACGAGCTAGTCAACTAGAGGCTCACTAAGGACATATTGTGGTCTATGTATTCACACGTGTATTACGATTTCCGGATAATACAGTTATAGCATGAATAAAAGACAATTATCATGAACAAGGAAATATAATAATAATACTTTTATTATTGCCTCTAGGGCATATTTCCAACACTATTAGTGGAGGAATCTAAGTTAGGGTGGTTTACACCCCCCTCCCATGGGTGTCGGAATTCCTATCTCTCCCTTATAAACACCACACCTAGGGCATCATTTGTAATGAGGATTTATTTAATTAAAAGTTAGTCATATCTACAACTTTGTGTATTAAGTTTGCGCCCAACGACCAGACCAAGACCGCTTAGAAAGCCCTAGCTTCCATATGTACTTCATATTATTCGCAATATCAATATTGCATATCACAGTTCTTACTTTTTCATTGATTGATTGCAGCATTTTGCCATTGTGGTCAAGTTGATCGTGCCTCGACATGGTTAATAACCTCTCGACATTGGTTTAGCGATTGTTAAGGCACAACGTTGTCGCACACTTGTAGTCGGATCGTCAAAGTCCACCTCCACCAAATCAAGCACCGCTTCTCATCGAAAGATTATGACACCCTTGCTCTTATTACCAAGTTCAACCTTGATGCTTGTAACGCCCCATCACAACCAGTGGTTCCCAATCCGCCTGGTGGGATCTAGATTGGCCTCACATACCAACACTAGTCTTTGATGTTCATTTTATCTTGGTTCGTGCATATCCGGGAAGAACCTTCCGGTCGGTCACCTATCCTGAATTTCCCCAGGCCAAAACGGTTAACCTAGAGATTCTTTGGAGATGAGCTTTTAGAAAAGAAGGTGCACCTTGTTTATATGAGTAGTATATCATTATTATCAATCCAGGATGTCACATACACCCCAAATTCCTACGTGTCTGTAACCACGAGGGTTGTCAAATTCCTACGCCTTGACTCACACGCGTCTCTGTAACCGCGAGGGTCGGCTCTGATATCATTTGTAATGCCCCAGCCACAGCCACCAATCCCCCACCCCCCCTGTTACGTCCGGTGAGATCCAGATTGGCCCACAAACCAACACTAGTCTTTTCCGCACACTTTGTCCTCACTCATGTGCACTGAGAAGACCCTCCCGCAAGGTCAGCCATCCTCAAATTACCCGAGCTAAGAACGCTTAACCTAGAGGTTCCTCGAAGACGAGCTTTCCAAAAAGAAGGTGTGCCCTTGTTTATACCAGTATTCTATTGTTCATACTGAGCCAGGATGTCACAATCATTCTCACGACAAACAACAATATCCTCCTTGAGGCTTAAGCTCCACGCCTATCCAAGTGAGCACCATGGATCTGACTTTTTTCTTCTAGATCACCATTATCTTCTTCACATTCAAAATGCATTGCCTCCATGAGAAAATATCGTGTCATCTTCAATCAGCTCCCCACTATGTCCACCCGTGCCCTCCCCCCCATCTGACTTTGGCAATACTTATTCCGATGCATTCAACTAATGAAGGCATAGCTTTGTCTCCATTCACATGTTCCGTGACATAGTCCAATGTGTATGGAGGCGTGTAAGTGCATTGTCTTTATACGAGTACTGACACAAGGGCATAATCTATAAGCAGATTCAATTAATCTCGACCATCAAACCATGTCAATCCAACGACCTAGATTGCTCCAATGGTGAGCTGTCAACATGTTGAGCGTGCAATTGATAGCATACCAAATATCAACATCTATATTAATCTCATAATTAATACGTAATTGATATCCTTCCTAATATCAATGTGCATTTAATTTTCTCCCTAATATCAATGTGCATTGCATGTACGAATGTACTAGTGTGGCAAAGAAGTGGATTTTTGCCTTAGCACTGGCAATATCTCTAGCTCTAGAATTAATGCATTTTTGTAGAGCAATACTATCTTTGTTTGTATACACATGTCATTGTTAGGAACATGCAATCTAACTTTGACCATTTAAACAAAAACAATTAGCATTAGTACGAAAAATTTCACAGGTGTAGCAACATGACTGAATGTTAGAGATTGAGTAACATCATTTACATGTTTTTTCTTGCCCATACGTGATGCATCATTTATGATGGGTGTACAAAACACACTGACAAGCTTTCGCTCCGTGCCCATATGACATGTCATCACAGAAAGGTTAAGTGAACCTTTTTTGCGGGAAGGTTAAGTGAACTACTTTTGATCAAACTCTCATCTATATTATCTATAGGTCACTATATCTTTGTGGCTGAGATGTGTTGATTGTGTTCGACATTTTATATTTCAACCATTAGTATCACCGTATGCAGCTAGCAAAAAAGTATGGTTGAGACTTTAAAGGAGAACAAACACAACAAATATAACTTTCATTTTCCATTGAGAAACCATGCAACCATTAAAAGCCACATAATTTTATGGGATCTTTCTATTGCTATATTTTCTTGTTCTCTCAAATCCCCCCCCCCCACCCCACCCCCCTTGCTGTGAAGTGCTTCGGAAAAGCTTCAATGATACTTTTTTAAGATTCTTGATCATCTGAAAGATTTTGCTTGTTATAAGAAAATATGAATGTACAACTTTGCCATGTGATCGCTGGTATACAATTAAAA
>NC_041380.1:60237343-60245537 GCF_002162155.2 Triticum dicoccoides | reverse complement strand
TAATTAGGAGAACATATATTTTAAGCCGTAAGTCAACAATCCTAGTAATTAAATCTTTACCTGACAACAACCGTGTAGTCGCGCATTTTTTAAGTGCGGCACCTTTGGTGTTAGAAATGTAAAACGAGGCGATTGCGCATCTTAACAAACTAAATTTGCAGATGATTTTTTTGTGCAACTCTATATCTCAAAATGTGCAACTTGGTCGACTAGAAACAACAATTTCCTAGTCGTGTTAGAAATAAAGAAATCGTTCAAATAGATACCGGAGGCATGCATTGTTTGCAAAATATGTTGTTCCGTTGCAACTCATGATATCATTTTATGCTAGTGTCATCGTAAAAAAGGAGCATTACAGTGCTTATATATACAACTATGATCGAACGGGTTTCAGTGTGGAAAGAACCATTCAGAAGCTGCATTCCGCATGAAGCAACCTTCACTCAGTGAAGCAACGCTAACCGTGCCACTTGCCATGTCATATACACAATAGCTAGGAATGCACTCGACGAACTTGTCGCAATCGTAGCACCTGCAGGGGCTGGCTGTGATCCACTGGCATGCCCAGTCGGTGCCCAAAAGAAACACACGGTTGCCTCCTCCGAATCTGATGCCCGTGTGCTCCATGGTGGATGATCCAATTGCCCTCGAGCAAGTGTTGCTGATGAAGAGAACCTGGTCATCCAAGTCCTGGACTTGTGTCCACTCTTTCTTTTCCAAATCCGCCTCGAACACCTGCAGTCTCATCATGGTACGATGAATCCCGTCCCCGCCAGGGACGCTCCATCGCACCATTAGTAGCTTTGTCTCGTCGGATGATACGACTAGACGGAGCTTCACCCGCAAGTATTCAGATAAATCGACCGCCGACGCCGCTGTGGCAGGCCGTTTCTCAATGATGTGTTCAACGTGGCAAGGCTGCGTGGCCTCGTGGACGAAGGGCTCCTCGGTGGAAGTGAGAGCGAAGATCCGTCCACGGTGAAAGGCTATGTCCCTGTAATCAGACGCGCGAAGGAGTGACCATGAAAGCGTGCCGGGCCGATAAAATGCAAAACTAAACGTTCCTCCAGTGTAGAGGATCGCCGCGAGGAGATGAAATGAGCACACAATGATCTTATACATGGTTAAACGCGCCATGCCCATGCCACCCATCAGTGTCACCGTAATGCCACGGTCATGAGCGTCGACGTCGCAATCGTCTGTGCACTCATGGTAGCGACACGGGATCTCGATGGCGGGCGTGTTTCCTGAGCGAAGATCGCGCACGAACAACCCACCGGAGTGCTCGTACAGAAGCCAGCTGCCGAAGGAGGCATGGGGGTGGGAGTCCGGCGCGGCGAAGCGGTAAATTTTGCCGTCGACGATGCTCTGGTAGGAACCGACATGGAGGTTGATCCATGGCATGGCTGGCGGCCGCTGCTGCTTTGCGGCGAGGCGCCAGTCATGGCAGACAGCCCCGAAACTGAGGCGGTCGGCATGGGAGGGCAGGCGGCGGAGGATGAGGCCGACTAGCTCCTGCGGGAGGTCGGGCCATGGTGAAGGGCCATGGCTGCTGGTCTTGCCGAGACAGCGACCCATGGCACGATGGAGACGTTCTCCTTCTCCAGCAACAATGACAGACGTGATCAACTCCTATTGATGGATCTGTGTTTAATTAGGCACCGAACATGAACAGACTGCCCAAAATACTCCAACTTATATAAAGTTTCTGTAGATCAAACTTATATTAATCGTGTTTCCTTATGAACGTTTGGCACCAGTAGTACACTAGTACGTGTTCAAGTCCGAGTAGGTTCTGTTAGGGGGTGTCAGTGTCCAAAAGTTTTACACGAGCTAGAGCTTAAGGGACCCACCCACTCGGATTCCGACTCCAGGTCAGTGTAGGATCCACGATGCATATAATGACTCGCTCCATCCTCCCCCTCCCTCTCGCCCAGTCCTCCGATCCGATCCGGCGCACGTCTTCTTGGATCGATCGAGAGCGTGGCTTGGATCATATCATATCGTTGGCGAGTAAGTCTAGCCGTCAACTTCACACCTCGCCGACGGCAATGGACAAGCAGAAGACGGCGAGCTGCCTCGGCGTCCGCGCCGGAGGCATAAGGCGCAGCGCCAGGATCAGAGCCGCAAAGGCCGTGGACCTGGGCATCGATTCCGGCCTTCTCGCCGCGGAGGTCGGCAAACCCGTGGCCGCCGAGGAACGGAGTGATCAGGCGCCGCGGCCGTGGGAGCGCGAAGACGGGGGCACGACGCGGAACGCGAGGATCAGCGTCGCCAGGCCGGTGGACCTGGGCGTCGACCCCGGCGTGCTCGCCGCGGCGGTCGCGGAGTTCGTGGCGGACGCGGAACGGGGGCAGGCGCGGGGGCCGTGCAAGAGCGAGAACGAGGCAGTGACGCGTGGCGCCAGGATCAGCGTCGCCGGGCCGGTGGACCTGGCGTCGACCCCGGCGTGCTCGCCGCGGCGGTCGCCGAGTTCGTGGCGGACGCACAACGGGGGCAGGCGGACCGGCGACCCAAGAGGTGCGCTCGCGCTCGGACGACGAGGGCGTCGAGCGGATGCATGCGGAAGAAGAGCCGGTGAGGGACAACGACTGCAGCGTCTCGTGGAGGTGGTCGTAGCTAAGCTAGCTAGGGATCTGCATGTACGTGTGCATGCTACGGATTACGCTCATGTATAGGAACGATAGCAAATTTAGGTACTAGTTTTCATCAAGTGTATACGAACGATATGAAAATACTCTATATTTTCTTCTGTATTAATTAACGTCGTACTTTTAAGGGTTATTTTTCGCAATGGAGAACGGTGATTACTCTTTCTGTCCTGTGATATAAGAACGTTTTTCACATTAATATAGTGTAAAAAATGCTTTTATATTATGAAATTCAAACTACATTATATTACAAGGTGATACAGTATATGCTTTTTTTTCTACGACACTAGTAGAAAAAAAATCATTTGTCCCGGTTCTAGAGATACTAAAGCCCCCCTCTTTAGTCCCGGTTCTTACACGAACCGGGACTAAAGGCCGTTCACGTGGCCGCTGTCTGGAGCCAACCGGTACTAAATGTATTTTTACAAAAATAATTTATTTTTTTAAAAAAAATTGACTTTTTTAATTTTCATTTTTCTGGATTATTTTCCAATTTAATCTCTAATCACCCTTCATTATTGCTCTATTTAATCTCTAATCTCTAATCACCCCTCATTAGTGTAAAAAATGCTCTTATATTATGAAACGGAGGTAGTAGTTGCTTATCATTCAAACTACCTTATATTACAAGGTGATACAGTATATGCTTTTTTTCTATGATACTAGTAGAAAAAAAAGCCATTTGTCCTGGTTCTAGAGGTACTAAAGCCCCCCCCCCCTTTAGTCCCGGTTCTTACATGAACCGGGACTAAAGGCCGTTCACGTGGCCGCTGTCTGGAGCCAACCGGTACTAAAGGTATTTTTACGAAAATAATTTAATTTTTTTTAAAAAAATTGATTTTTTAATTTTCATTTTTTTGGATTATTTTCCAATTTAATCTCTAATCACCCCTCATTACTGCTCACGAACCGGGACTAAAGGCCGTTCACGTGGCCGCTGTCTGGAGCCAACTGGTACTAAAGGTATTTTTACGAAAATAATTTTTTTTTAAAAAAAAATTGATTTTTTAATTTTCATTTTTCTGGATTATTTTTCAATTTAATCTCTATTCACCCCTCATTACTGCTCACGAACCGGGACTAAAGGCCGTTAACGTGGCCGCTGTCTGGAGCCAACCGGTACTAAAGGTATTTTTACGAAAATAATTTTTTTTTTAAAAAATTGATTTTTTTAATTTTCATTTTTCTGGATTATTTTTCAATTTAATCTCTAATCGCCCCTCATTATTGCTCTATTTAACCTCTAATCTCTAATCACCCCTCATCATTCCAAATCAGCTAACTTCCCAGCCGGTCACCCATCCTCTCTCTACTCCAGCCTGAGCACGCTTAACTTCCGGGTTTTATTCCCTCTTGTTTCCAAGTCTGCACTTGTTGTTTTTTCCTAACGATAGTAAGATGTCAATCCTATTAACCCTCAGGAGTTTACTTGAGCATGGCGTCACACGTTTCACTGTTTGAGTCTGAAACTATTATTCTAAAAAATAATAATTATTTAGTAACACTAATATTTCTTAAATAAGTAGTTTGACCAGATTTGACCAAAATTTAACAAATTAAAATAATTATTTAGTAACACTAATATTCTTGAATAATTATGTAGAACACTAATATTCTTGAATAATTATGTAGTAACACTAATATTTCTTGAATAAGTAGTTTGACCATAGTTTGACCACAATTTGACCAGATTTGACCAAAATTCAAAAAAACTGTAATAATTATTTAGTAACACTAATATTCTTGAATAATTATTTAGTAACACTAAAACTTCTTGAATAAGTAGTTTGACCAAAATTTGACCTGATTTAACCAAATTCAAACAAAAAAACTAAAATTTGAGCATAACTTTTTTTCCTTTTAGAAATTGAGGATTCTAAAAATTTACAAACATGCTATAGGCGGTCAAAATCGGATGCGGATTTTCGTGCTGAACATTTTGATATATTATATATTTTTTTCGACATCATATGCAAAAGTTATGGCCGTTTTACTTTTTCATGACACTTTTTTGCAAAACATGTCCAAATTTAAGTTTTTTAATTTTCCTAACTAGTAGATGTAGTAATATAACTACATCTCGAAGAATTTTATTTTTTGAAGTTTTTGTCATTTTCTTTTGTTTTTTGCACCCTTTAGTCCCGGTTCGTGTGTCAAACCGGGACTAAAGGGCATCACATCCTTTAGTCCCGGTTCGTGTCTCAAACCGGGACTAAAGGTCTTATTTGAACCGGGACTAATGCCTTTAGCCGCATAAACCGGGACCAATGCTCACATTCGTCCCGGTCCTGACTGAATCGGGACTAATGGGCTTATCTGGCCCGAACGAAAGCCCTATTTTCTACTAGTGCGAGAACGTGATACAGTACATGTTAAGGGACTTGGTTCTCATCGTTAAGGGACTTGATTCTCAAAAAAAAAATGAATGTTAGGTGACTTGCTTATTGCCTAATCATAATTATCAGAAATTTTGTAAAGTGCACAGCAACACGAGTGCATCACAAATTTAGTCAAGAAAACAGAATAGATGAGTGCATCGTCATCCATTACATCATTTAGCCATTCCATTGATAATCTGCGTAGCACAAATCCTGCAAATAGTTGTACATTCCAGTAGTGAGACCAACCACTAGTAGCATGATAATGCCATAAAAACACCGGTATACATTGCAGTTCTCTCCATCTTTTCACATCTAGCCCTTATCGCATTAATTTCTTCGTTCTTCTCATGAATTTGTTGTGCCGGTACAACCTCTACTCCACTTCTTCTCCCTTGTTCAAGACATGCCTATCGACCACCAGACACTTCAGCATTCATTCTCCATATTGCATTCCTAAGATCAACAAGTACTTACCAAACAAATGGGGAGAAAGGATCATCATGCCATGCAAAATACGCACAACCATCACTTTGAATCAACAGTTCATACAATCAAAAACGGGAAATCTCAAAGATGAATGAGGAAAATTCGATGGGAAGGAGGAAGATGGGGATCTTATAATCTCAAGCATCCAACAATAGTATCTTCTTTTAGGATTTTCGTAGCTCCAAGAAATCCAGCAGAGAGCCTTCTTGGCGGCTTGTAGTAGCATCGCCTCTCCGGCTTGTACACCAATGGATTCTCCCTATAGGGCACCGACGACCTAGATGGTGCCCTACGACGACGTCCTCCACCTGAGTACAACAAACCAGAGAACGACACCATTGTCGATTGCTCAGTCGCTGCCCGCCTCCCTTCCTCGAACTCTAATGTTCCCCCCATCTATCCCGCACCGCAAGTTAAATGAACATCAAGCGGGGATCGACGTCAGTCCAACACGGCGTCTGATTCCACCCTAATCCGTTCCACGTAAACAATCCCGATGCACAAATGAACTTTTAGCACAAATCAACCGAGAATAGAAAAGGCACGGTGAGAATCTCAAGGATTTCTAGTTCAAGGTTCATTTCAGACTTAGGAGTACAAATTCAAGTTTTTCTCCAGACTTTTCTTTTTTTAGAACTTGAGAAGAACCATATGAGTCCCAAGTTGACACACAATACTCATCAAGAAAATTGGGAAGAGCGAAGTGCACATTTTTTCCCTTTCCCCAAAAAAGAGAAAAGAAGTGTGCTTTCTGCGCCTTTTCATTTGATACCGCTCTAGCCCAAGAAAACGGAGCGCTTACATCTCTCATGGGAGCGCCTATTGGGTGCAGTGCACGTTAGGAGGAGGTGCAACATGCACGCCTTTTGGGCCGGCCCAGGTGCGGGCGCTGTTTTTTTTTCTGTTTTTGATTTTTTCCGGGATTAAAAAAGTTTCAAAATTTAAAAGAATATTGAATTTTGATTTTTTTCAAGAAATCATAAAATGTTCACGCTTTGAATATTGAATTTTGAAATTTTTTATTCATGCTTTTGAAATCAAAAGTTCAGGTAATCAAAAAACGTTCATGATTTCCAAAAAAATGTTCGTCGATTCAAAAATTGTCTGTCAAACTGAAAAAATGTTCGCAAATTCAGAGAATATTCAATAATTTTGATTTTTTAACAAAATTCAAAATAGTTCATGAATTACAAAAAAGTTCATCCATTCAAACAATGTTCGCTGATTCAAAAAATGTTCATCAAAACAAAAAATGTTCATGAATTTCAAACATTGTTCTCCCAATTTCCAAAAAATGTCGTCAATTAAAAAAAGTTCACCGATTCAAAACATCATGTTCACGGGTTTCAAAAAAACTATTCACAATTTCAGAAATGTTTGTGAATTTGTAAGAAATAGTTGCAAATTCAAAAAATGTTCAAGTTTTTCAAAAATGTTAGTGAATTTATAAATGAAAGAAAAATGAAAAAGAGAAGAAAATGAAAAAGGAAAGAAAGAAAATGAAAAAAGAAAGTAAAGAACTAAAATGAAAAAAAGTAGAAACAACAAAAGAAAAAAAACTGGAAAGTGCTAACAGTCCGGTCCAAATATAAGTAGTGGCAGCGGATGGGTACGCGCTCGGTCTAATAAGTGACCAGAGAACCAAATGACCAGAACTGGACGTTCTCAACAATTGATGTTCTATCTCATGAGAGTTTCATTCTATTAGTGGTGACATTGTGGGCAATCTGGACAGCCAGACGAAAATTGTTGCATGAGGGTCAAAGCTTGATGTAAACCTATCTTTTTGTCATTGTTGATCTTGAAAAACTGAAGGAACCAGAGTCAGTAAGGGTGTCAGCCAGGGTAACAGTTGGCAACAAGAGATGGATCCCTCCACCACCCGGACATTTCAAATTCAATGTGGATGCAGGAGTATCAATTAATGGAAACTTGGGAACTGCAACTATGGTATGTCGAGATGAGAAAGGAATTTATATGGGATTATCCTCTCTGGTCATTAGGGGATTAACTGATCCGGCGTCACTTGAAGCAACAGCTTGCCGCGAGGCGCTAGCACTGGCCACTGACCTTGGTATTCAACACTTGTGCGTCGCGTATGATTGCAAGCCGGTGGTCAACCTATTGACATAGAATGCAATCGAAATAGAGACAACTAGGCGAAAAAAAACCAAAAGGACATCTAGAAGGGATCACTCGCAATTCACAGAATGGTTATTAGTGAGATTAGAGATTGGATGAAATCTTTTATTGGATGTACCTTTTGTTTTGAAAGTAGAAATAACAATTCTACATAACTTAACTAGGCATTCGCTTTCTTTAGATCAAGATCGGCATACTTGGTTGGGTCATCCCCATGATCCGAACATTATTCCTGTAACCTTGACTATTGAGTAGTAAAGTCTAGCTATTTTCCCTAAAAAAAAGTAGGGACCTACCCGCCCGAATAGGGTTGTCCATCTCCTCACATCACACCTCAGTTCGAGATTTTCTCCGGTCCCTGTAATAATAACAAAAAAGAAATTTTCTCTAGTCTCTGTCGTCATGCAGGCCTCTCCTCCTACAGCGCGCCCGCGTGCCGGCATCGCGTGATCCGCACTCCGTGGTCGATCAGCCACCTTCTACCACCTCATGACCCTACTCCGTTACCCGCCGCTAGGAGTCAGCTCCTTCTGC
>NC_041380.1:60215497-60237075 GCF_002162155.2 Triticum dicoccoides | reverse complement strand
GGGCCGTCGCCTCCCCAGCCTAAATGAGAAAGGCCCCTATGTACATACAACCCACAACCCACAACCTATGTACACACAGCCCACAACCTAGAAGGCCCATTTATCAACTACTAGTCCTAGTCCTCCTCTTTGGGGAGGAACGAATCCAGCCCAGTGAGCCAGCAACCAACTCAATCTTCTTTGATCTGCGAGTTGCGACGGCAGACCCCTGAGCGTGGGGGTGGGGCACCGGCGTCCGGCCTGTTGGCCGCTGTGGCTTGCCGCCGTGGGGGGCGACCGCCGGCTGGTGGCCGGCCGGATTGGACTCGCCGGAACATCCGCTCTTCGGCTCCTGCCTCCGCCGCGAACAACACCAGACAACGTCGACGCCGCGCGGTGCCTCAGTGAGCCGGTGAGCAGACTGCCCTCGCTGGATCTATCTCAATCTCTCCCCTATGGAAATTGTGGAAAGTTCAAATATTTTGATTCCACGAAAGAAAAAAAATCACCTTAGTTGAGGAGAATTCTAATTAGGTCATCTGGTCATGGATTTTGTACTGAAATAGAAAATGCCCTTTACAGCGAACCGAATTCTGCCCGTGGTTAAATAGGACTTTAGGGGTGCAAAAAAATGAAGAGCTCAGTTGTAGTGAACCGAATTCTGTACTGATTAGTAATAGATTTTGTAAGCTAATGTGAAGAAGATCGATATAATTATCTAAGTTTCTTGATATTTGCAATATCTAACTTGTTGTATTTGTATGATTTCGTTTTTTTTTACAGCTTCGCCCCTCCAAAGATTTCTTTCAAGCTCCAGCACTGATGGGGTGGGCATGGGCAGCCCTCCGGTCCGGAGTTCCAAGGTGGTGTGCCCAAAATCCATCGTGCTCGTCCAGCTGGGTTGGCTCGATCCGCCTCATCATTCGGTCGCAGCCCTATTCGATCACTCCCAGTCCCAGCCACGGCGGGGAGGAGGATGGGGATCCAGACGAGGTCAGGCAAGAGATGCTGAACAGATGGATGTTCCGCGCCGCACAGACAACTTTCAGGGACTACCTCCATGCCACGCGCGGCTTGTGCTTCACTGACGCCAAGCATATCAGCGAGCGCTCGCCTGTCTTCCTCGGCGAGCTGCTGGATGAGGTGAAGGTGAACAAGGCGGTGACGAAGGCTGCCGATCAGGGTGAAGACGAGGCGAGGCTGAGGTCAAAAGTGAAGAAGAGGGTCAGCAGGGCGCTGGTGCGATTGTTCCACCGCCGCCCTGTCAACGAGTTCAGGCCCTTCTTTGAGAGCATTGGCCTCAGGCCAAGCGAGTGCGATTACCTCTTGCCGCAGGACCTCACATTCCTCGCGGATGCCGAGATGCTGCTCGAGAGCTACCATGCACTATGCAGTTACGGCATCGCACGCCGCAAGATTGGAAGGATATACTGGAATGCTACCGAGGTGTTTAGTCTTGGCCAGGGCGTTCTTGCATCTAAGCTCGAGGCCCTTGAGGGTCTAGGCTTCAGTAAGGCCAGTGTGATCAAACTAGTGATCTCTACTCCGACCGTGTTGGTTCATGACCCGGCCGTGGAACTGAAGACGTTCTTGCTGTGGCTGGACGACATTGGGATTCAGCGAGACTGGATCGGCCAGTTCTTATCTGAAAGGGTGTCCTATAATTGGCCAAAAATGGTACAAGCCCTTCAGTCCTTGAGCGATCTGGAGTTCACCAAGGATGACATTGGTAAAGTGGTGAGGAAAAATCCACATTTGTTGTTGGAACAGTCTGGTGGGGAGCTACACTCCACAGTTGACACCATGCAAATGGTCGGATCTGGAAAAAGGGAGCTACTTGATCTTTTTCTGAACCACCCCAATGTTGACAGCGTGGATGTCGGTTGGAACATATCGAAGGGATCATGTTTCTTACATGACATTGGCATAAGCTATTGTGATGTGAAGAAGATTTTGGATTCTCACGGATGGATGTTCGGTGCTGCCCCCATGAAAGCCACGAGCACCATTCTTGCGCAACTCAATGTGGGCAAGGCGCGGCTGCGAAAGATCATAATGGAGGAACCATGTCAGTCGATGAATTATATGATTGGCTCGAAGGTCAGCAGACTGCCGAGATGTAAACCTGAACCCTGTGTCAAGGAGAAGAGAGAATTCTTAAGACGCATAGGATTTGTCGAAGGCTCGGAAGATATGGAGAAGGCACTCAAAGCTATCCGTGGAAAAGGCACAAAACTGCAAGATCGGTACAACAAACTAGTGGAGAAAGGGTTAGACCCAAAACATGTAGCCCACATGGTGAAGGTTGCTCCTCGGATTCTGAATCAGAAGACGGACGCCCTTGCTTATAAGATATCCTTCCTTGTGCATGTGGCGGGTTATCCCCTGAGTGCTCTCCCTGCGTTCCCACGGTACCTAGAGTTCACTGTGCACAAAAGCAAACTTAAGATGCTGATGTACAGTTGGCTGCTAGAAAGGGGGCTGGCTGCACCCCAACTTACTCTAAGCACGGTCCTAGCTTCCTCGGAAACAGAATTCATCAAGGCTCACCATGTATATAAGGTTCCCATGGGTCGTGAGGTTTGGTCGAAGCTCAAGCGGGAGGGAGGTAGCTTCGGCCAAGAGGAGATCAGATGGCTGCGACACAGGTGCAACTTGGACGATAGTCGAATCGAATGCATGAGTTGATTGCTTTTCTTTTCTTTCTTTCTGCATTTCTAGCTCAATACTACATTATTCAGATATAGTACAACCTTCTATAATCCCTGCCTCCTCACATATTCCTGTTCTCTTTCCGAAGAAACATGTGATAATCCTGTCAGTGATATTTGTAATTTGGGCTTCTAGCATTGTGGTACTGGCATTTATCATTGCATTGTTCTTTTTTTTTGGTGAGAAATCACATTGTTCTTTTGACGTCATGGTAGTACTATTTCACATCTTATTCACATTGTACTTTTTTTATTACGTATTTCCGAGAGCTCAGAGTTGGTCTTAGCAGTATTCAAAATATATCCTCAAACAATTTCTGTTGGCTCATTTTGGCCCCTCCGAGTTTCTGACCATATAAATGACTGAAATACCTTCTCCTAATGTCCTGCCTAGACTCTTGTGGTCCAGTGTTGGAAAATGTATAATCAGAGAATGGAAGATGAGGAAAAAAAGAAACAAACTGGAGAAAAACATACAGATTGAAGCTTTCGGATGGAGGATGTATGTATATAGTGTGGAGTGTTTGTTTTACTTCACTGTTTATTCAGAGTGATGTGTGTCCCAGGAAAAAGTAGGAATCATGCTTACAATATTTGAGCATGATGAGAAGGTTTGAACTGGCAATTGCGCCACACTAGCCAAACAAAATCTGCACAACAGGAGTATCTGGAAGTTTTGCAATGCCACTTGGTTAACTATACCTACCTTAGGTTTTGTATAGTTTCGCAAACTGAGTTATTACAGGGACAGAGAAACAGAGGGCTCATGTAGGGTAATCCGTACACAGAGAAAGCACAAAGTCACCAACTCCTTTGGTCATAAATTTGATTATAATTTCCCATTAAAAACCTTTTATCATACGCTCATGAACCAAACCTCAATCTTATTAGCACGAATTAATCTATCTAGAGTTTCAAACCAAGCTAAATGACGTGCCTAGCTAGCACATCTGATCTACAACCATCCAAAAAAGCTTGAAACAAATTCCAAACATGTATACCACTCTATCCTTTCTGTTCTTCCTTTTTTGCATAATACTGTACAAAATACAGACAGAGAGATGACAACAGCACCGGCAAAAGACTTGGTGCTGCACTTCAGCCGCGTCAATACATCATAGGCTGGCTGCATCCTTCTCAGCGGTGGCTCCCTGATGGATAGCCACTTCCCGTCGCCCCGCTGCACCTGCACCAACAAGTCCTTCTTCCCTGCCGTGCCCTCTGTTGATGTGCGCGCGGTAGTCCTCGCATTCCCTCCCCATTCCCTGATGGACGTGGTGGGCGAGGTGGCCCTGCATGTCACGCAGAACCAAAGCCATTACTCGGTGAGCGCAAGGAAGAAGACCTCAAATTTTCGAAATAAAGAAGGGATATCTCATGGGTGCATCAGGGGATGTCAGGGAACTCCAATGCGAACAGTGTGTGGTGTATAACTAACAGTGGTTATAATGTAGTCAATGAACACCACTAGGTAGGATCTT
This sequence comes from Triticum dicoccoides, assembly GCF_002162155.2. Lineage (NCBI taxonomy): Eukaryota > Viridiplantae > Streptophyta > Magnoliopsida > Poales > Poaceae > Triticum > Triticum dicoccoides. The sequence goes on along the minus strand of NC_041380.1, from coordinate 60,232,904 downwards.
CAGTAACACTGACCACAATGAGACGAGTGAGCAAGTCAGAGGCTGTAGACCCCCAGGCTGGGTCGGCGGTATCCATGAGATCACCAAAAAGTACGGTCTTCAGTAAAACTGGCCGCGATGAGAAGAACGAGCCAGTCTGTACACCCTCAGGCTGGCTTGGCAGTATCTATGGGATTGGGATCTGGCAAGTTTGCTGGAAGATCATGCCATGCATCGTTCTGAAACAGGCTGAATATACCAAAGAAGTGAGTATCATTATAGCACCAGTAAACTCCAACAACGAAAAAAGATACTCCCTCTGTAAACTAATATAAGAGCGTTTAGATCACTACTTTAGTGATCTAAACGCTCTTATATTAGTTTACAGAGGGAGTACAAAACAAAACCAGCATTGTGCATATAGAAGGAAGGACGACAATTGATTTCACAACAAGTTGGGCATTTATCATAACTAAAATGAGAGTAATACTTGATATCATGACTTGTTTCTACAATATAAGCTGAGTATAATACACAAAAACTAGCTGCATAGTAAATTCCTTAGTTCATCCTGCTTGATGACAAACCTTGGAATCGAAAGGGTTTAGGCTTAGTAGAACTAAAACCGAGTACATGATGTGCGGTTTCAGTACTACTAGGTGTGAGGAGGAGGTTAGCCTTGATGGCCAGGTGGTACCTCAGAAGGACACCTTTCGGTATTTGGGATCAATGCTGCAGGAGGATGGGGGTATTGATGAAGATGTGAACCATTGAATCAAAACCGGATGGATGAAGTGGCGCCAAGCTTCTGGCATTCTCTGTGACAAGAGAGTGCCACAAAAGCTAAAAGGCAAGTTCTACAGGACGGCGGTCCGACCCGCAATGTTGTATGGCGCTGAGTGTTGGCCGACTAAAAGGCGACATGTTCAACAGTTAGGTGTGGCAGAGATGCGTATGTTGAGATGGATGTGTGGCCACACGAGGAAGGATCGAGTCCGGAATGATGATATACGAGATAGAGTTGGGGTAGCACCAATTGAAGAGAAGCTTGTCCAACATCGTCTGAGATGGTTTGGGCATATTCAGCGCAGGCCTCCAGAAGCTCCGGTGCATAGTGGACGGCTAAAGCGTGCGGAGAATGTCAAGAGAGGGCGGGGTAGACCGAATTTGACATGGGAGGAGTCCGTTAAGAGAGACCTGAAGGATTGGAGTATCACCAAAGAGCTAGCTATGGACAGGGGTGCGTGAAGCTTGCTATCCATGTGCCAGAGCCATGAGTTGGTTGCGAGATCTTATGGGTTTCACCTCTAGCCTACCCCAACTTGTTTGGGACTAAAGGCTTTGTTGTTGTTGTTGTTGTTGTTGTTGTTGTTATCCTGCTTGATGTGTTTGATTAATTATTCATTAAACCACTTATATATCAACACCCCAAGATATCGTCCAGCGATGATTTTACTTCACATTTTAAAAGCGGTACAAGCACCGGACAAGAAATTTACCTGGTTGCACATACAAGAGACCTGCCTCCAACCTCCACTTCTCTCCCTATGCATATTTTACTTTCAACATTGCAGAGCTTATATTGCCGTCTAAAGTAGAGGTTCTTTAGGTCAAGAAGTTCCATATAAATCAGGAGGTATCATCTGCAAGTTCTCTACAAGGAAATGGTTTGATTCACTTTCCTCCGTCACAAGAGGTGGTGCTGGAGCCCTGACTACCCTCGGTAGAACTTCGCTCCAGCTAGGCGCCAAAGACTTGCCTCCTCCCAAAATTATCATCATCTACCTGTAGATCAGGATGCTTTTCAATTCCAACATCCTCATGTTACACTCACTCCAGATCTCACAGCATTTCAGGAATAGTACAGACCTCCCCCATGCTCCTGTGAGCTGAGCCCAATTGCTTCACTCTAACAAGTCATGAATCTGACACAGTCACATTCAAATCCCAAGACAAATGATTGAGAAACAAAGGTATATTATGCGATGGCATAACACCTTGGAACTGCACATCATACACCAATTTAGCCGAATGGAAACCATCTGCAGGCCGCAGCTGGGTTCCAAACAATACCATCAAGCACATCAGGGTGCAGTGAGACCAGAGTACACCGTGAGGAAGAACTCGATAAACTCTGGGACAAGATCCACCATCATATGACCCCGAACACCCACAATATTTTTACCATTAGCAAAAGCACCACACACCAGACAACCCTTGCACAAGGAGACAGCATGAAGACGGAACAAAATGACCATAGCATACACGCCCAGTAGCCACACATCAGAGCAGAACACCATGGCACACGGCATTATCACCCAGACCGGTCTTGGCGAGTGGATGGAAGAGAACACATGTTGACATGGTTAAAAGGGAGCTCCGAACCATGCCAAAACTTATCTACCAAGTCCAGCGCATCAAATGACTCCACCAAAGAATTGGTATTTCGCAGGGAGCAATTGTAATTGTTCCTGATATTTGCCTTTCTCCGAAAAGAGAGACAACAACAACGAAGTGGTCGAAGCTTCAAAAGAGATGATCTTCCCATCAACTTTAGACATATAATTTGCTGCATTGGCTATCTCCCCCTTTTCCAACAACGTTCTGATGATATAATTTATAAGACGAGAGCTGGGAGCACAACCACTCTTCTCCATTGATGAAAACATATTGTCAGCTTCTTCCAACGATCCTTCTTTCAGAAGATTCTGTATTACTACTCCGTAAGTAGAGGCATTAGGTACGAGCCCACAGGCTGGTAATGAAGCAAACAAATCGTTAGCTTCTTCTCTTCTCTGAACCTTGTACATTGCATTAATCATGGTATTGAGTATTGCAATATCGAACTTCACATTCATTGCACCTAATTTCTGGAACAAGACGATCGCTTCATCGGTGCAATTATTCCTACAAAATCCTCCAAGAACTATCCTGTATGTGGAAATGCTCACTGCTGTTCCACTTTCAATCATCTCATTGAACAACTTCTTTGCAGCAATTGTTGCCCCAGCATGAAATAACCCATCCAGTATGATGTTATATGCAACAGTGTCAGGTTTAACTCTCTTATGCTCCATTTCTCTGAATAGAATAACACCATCATCGAGCCTTCCACTCTTACAATACCCACTAATAAGTGAGCTATATGTAACAACAGTAGGCTCAATGCCAGCTGATACCATGGAATCAAGTACACCGAGTGCTTTCTCCATGTTGCCGACTAAGCAATATCCATCAATCAGAGTATTAAATGCAATGAGATCAGGTCTCTCACCAATGTCTATAACCAAGTCAAAGATATGGTGCGCATCTATGACCCTTCCTTCGTTGCACAGACTATGCATTATTGAATTGAAGAAGACAATGGTAGGACGACAAATACATTTGTCCGTCATTTAAAAAATGAACTCCTTCGCTTTCACCAAATCACCGTGTGTACAGAATCCCTGAATTAAGGAGCGATAAACAACTTTGCTTGGCTGTACTCCCTTCCCAATCATCTGATTAAAATTGTCCACAGCATCAGCCAGCCTACCCATTCTGCAAAGTGCAGCTATTATGGTTGCATAGGTGCACACATCCGGACTCATTCCTTGTTCCCGCATTTCAGTCAACATATGCATAACTTCATCCATCATCCCACACTTAGCATATGCATTAATGAATATGTTGAAAACATGGTGGTCCGGTACAATACCTTTGCCTACCATTGAATTAAAGAGATTAACCATATCAGCAAAGCACCCTTCGTTTGCATACCCATGAAGCAAAGTAGAGTAGGATACGACATTAGGCTTGTGGCCCTTCGCAGCCATGGAATAAAGAAGTTCTGCAGCTTCTCTGCTTCTTCCATGCTTGCAGAGGGAGGCCATGCATGAGTTCCAAGTGACAGTATCTGGTACAAGACCGCGGCTTGTCATTTCTCTAAACATTTGAGTCGCCTTTTTCCACTGGCCCAAAGTGGAATATCCATGGATCATTGCATTATATGTCACTCCATTCGGTCGAATATCATCATCAACCATCTGCCGAAGGAATAGCTCAGCCTTGTCCATAGCTCTGGCCTTGCACAGTGCATCGATAATTGAGTTATATGTCACCACATCAGACACAACGCCTTGCTGCGTCATTTCATGAAATAGATTGCATGCCTTGCCTACTTTTCCTTCCTTAAAGAAGCCATAGATGACAGTGCTGTATGACACCACGCAGGGGGAGCAGCCATCTCCTTTTGCCATCACCCGGAGCAGATCGAGCGCTCGCTGGCTCCTGCTATCTTCACACAGGCTCTTCAGAACTGTTTTGTATGAGAACTCATTTGGCACACAGCCGAGGTCGGACATCCTATGAACCAGCACGTTTACTGCTTCATCTGTCCGTTTTGCGCAGCAGAGGCACTTGAGGACGGTGCTGGCGACGATCTCATTTGTTTTGAGGCCTGTCCTTAGGAGGCGGCCAAATAAGGCAAGCCCTAGGTCCGGACGACGCACGCGGCAGCAGCAGTTCATCAGGATGGCGTAGGTGTAGACTGTGGCGGCACCACCGGCCGGCCTGCTTCTTCTCGGCATACGCGGTTGAAGAGGGCGATGGCGAGGGCGGGGCCATCTCTGCAGGCAGCTGAGTCTGGCGCACGGGCGAGGGCGGCAAGGAAGCCGCCCAGGGAGCGCTCGTGGACCGGAGTGTCCTGCCGTAGCAATTGGTCGAACAGGTGGTGTGCGTCCTCCGGGCTGAGCGTCCCGGCACGGACGCGCTCCGTGGCCGCGGCAAAGGCGTCGCGGGGAGACCATGACCGTGACCGTGAGGGTGGCGAGGTGGAGGTGGAGAAGGAGGAGGAGGAGGAGGAGGAGGAGAGGCGGCGGAGGAGGAGGCCGATGCGGGACATGGGCATGGTGGAGGAGTTGCGGAGGCGCATGCGGAACATGGTCACATGGGCGGGGTGGGAGAGAAGGAGTTGCGGAGGTGGAGGCGGAAGCTGGACACCTGGCGGTTGCGGGTAGGTGGATGTGGAGGAGGAGGAGCGGCGGTGGCGATGGCGGCGGCGGCGCGTGAGCCGTCGGGGGTGGGGAGGACGCGCCTGGTCTGGGAAGTGGCAAATTGATCGCGGGTCAGTTGTCCTGCCGTTTTGGTGGCGGTGTTGAACGTGTGCAGCAGGAAAGTTTTTCAGGTATACACATGACATCGATGTCTAGTGTGGCGGTGTTGGTGATCCCTTCAAAATTTGAATCCCGATCGATCGACTTCCACCTCCGCCTCCACCTCCGCTTTCGCCCTCCACCTCCGCTTCCGCCCTCCATCTCCACCTCCGCCCCCTTCCCAGGCGCTGCCGCCGCTGGAGTAGAGCTGGTGCTCTATTGCCGCCCACACAGGGGCTCCTCGTGACCTGCGCCCAGGTGGAGGCGAGCACAGGCTGTTCCTCCATCTTCACCTCCGTACCCACCTCCGGCCACTGCATCCAGACGCAGGTGCTCCTCCTCTCCCACGTTCAGGAGCTGCTGTTGGGTTCGGCTGGTGCCCAGGTTCATCTCTCTCTGATCATTTGATCCTCTGCTGGAGTACATCTCTCTGCTGTCGCTGGAAACGAACTGCAAGCATAAACAATACTCAAGTGATTTAAGAGATGTACTGATTTAAGAGTAGTCAAGAGTAATTCAGAAGTGCCAACATTTGATTCAAGAAATTTGCTGCCAATAATTCAACAAATAATTTGAACAAGTTAACTGAATTAACTGTTGACTGTAGCATTTCAGAAGTACATCAATATGTTAAACTTCAATTAGAACACGCTACGTCAGAATCACCTATGGCGTATTGTCGTCCGCATCCAACCCTATGGCTTAAGTGATGTGTTCAACAGCATGAAAATGAATTTAGAAGGCGCATAAGTAACACTAGTTTATGTACCGAGTTGCAAAACATTTGATTGTTCGATTCCAGATTACCCTCTGTACAGTACTAACCTCAATGTGTGGCGACTTGTGACTAGGCAAAGAGATCAGACACAAGACCACCACATCCCCATAGCAAAACAAAAGCTGAGAATTGTTCAGGGACAGATGATAATGAATAAGTTTTGGATTGATAAACCGAGAAGACTAGCAGAGTTAGGGTAAGGGCCAGCATGCTCACCTCGAGCTGAGACTGGCATTCAGACAATAGGAGTAGCAAATCATTAAACTGTAGCATTTCAGACAATAGGAGTAGCAAATAATTAAACTGTAGCATTTCAGACAACAGGAGTAGCAGACCAAACTGTATTAACTGTTGACCGTGCATCATTGATTTTGAAAATTCAGGAAGAACCTCTGCCATTCTGTTGATTTACTTTAAATAAAAATCATAGACTGAAAATGTTGTCATCTGGATTACACATGTTCCTTTTCTCATTAGAGGATCATGAGAGAAAACTATTGAAAATAGACTGGAGTAAAAAAATCTGAGAACACACACACACAACAAAAACAGGTTCATGACTGGAGTAGTACTATAATAAGACCTGACAAAACTTCTGTTGGCTGGGAGAGATTTGAGTGTTTTTATATCATTGCTAAGAGATTTTATTATTGTAATAAGACTTGACAAAACATCTTGAACTGATAATCTACAGCAAACTTGCTTGAATGCAATGCAAGCTGTACCTTGATAAACAATGACCACGTAGCAAAGAGAGGAATGAACTGCAAACATAAACAATTTGATGAGCATTTGGTTTAACTAGCCAATAATTTGATCTAACCATTTGACAAAATCTGAATCTACTGATGCAGGAATACTATCAAATTACTGTTGGAGTACAATTCAGATTACAACAGCGGTACCTAAAAGCAGCAGAAGATGGTTGTCCCAATCCTCAACTGCACTCCACCTGCAGAAGATGCAGAAGATGAAATGGGTGATGATGATGCAGGAGTACAAATGGATGAAGATGTAGGGGTACAAATGGATGAAGATGCAGGAGTACAACATGCAGGTACAGCTACAATGGCATTTCAGAAATTTTCAGTTAATGGTGGAAGAAAAAAATCAGTTAAATTACAGAATACAGTTTGATGATATGATCATATCATCATTTGATCATTTGATGATATGATCATATCATCATTTGAATGCTTATGTTCATTTGACCATTTTTCCTTTGATCATTTGATCATTTTTCCGTTGTTGTATTTCTTCGTGCAGGTGTTGAGAAATCAGTTAAAAAAAGGGATAGCCTCGATGACAAGCAAAAGTATGCTGCTTATGTTGCAATGCACACACCGTGCATGAGTAGAGGGGGCAAGAAAAAGATTGCAAGTTTTTTTGGAGTGGGTGTATGGAATGTACAAAGAGTTTGGAAGAAAGCAATGAAGCAAATTGCTCAAGGTCTGGAGGGGGATGTTTCAAGTCAGAGAAAAAAGAACTATGGAAGAAAGCCAAAGGACATTAATCTAGATCAAATACCTAGCATCCCACTTAACAAGAGGTTTACTATCAGGTCACTTGCTTGGAAACTCGGGTGCAGCCCTACGACACTCCACCGGAAGTTCATGTTGAAGTTGTTAAAGAGGCATACAAACTGTTTTAAGCCAGTTCTGAAGAAAAAGAACAAGAAGGTGATAACCCACAAGTATAGGGGATCACAACAGTTTTCGAGGGTAGAGTATTCAACCCAAATTTATTGATTCGACACAAGGGGAGCCAAAGAATATTCTCAAGTATTAGCAGTTGAGTTGTCAATTCAACCACACCTGGAAACTTAATATCTGCAGCAAAGTGTTTAGTAGCAAAGTAATATGATAGTACTGGTAACGGTAGCAAAAGGTAATGATAGCAAAAATAATGTTTTTGGTATTTTATAGTGATGATAGCAATAGCAACGGAAAAGTAAATAAGCGAAGAACAATATATGGAAAGCTCGTAGGCAATGGATCGGTGATAGAGAATTATGCCGGATGCGGTTCATCATGTAACAGTCATAACATAGGGTGACACAGAACTAGCTCCAATTCATCAATGTAATGTAGGCATGTACGTATTCCGAATATAGTCATACGTGCTTATGGAAAAGAACTTGCATGACATCTTTTGTCCTACCCTCCCGTGGCAGCGGGGTCCTAGCGGAAACTGAGGGATATTAAGGCCTCCTTTTAATAGAGTACCGGACCAAAGCATTAGCACATGATGAATACATGAACTCCTCAAACTACGGTCATCACCGTGAGTGGTCCCGATTATTGTCACTTCGGGGTTGCCGGATCATAACACATATTAGGTGACTATAGACTTGCAAGATAGGATCAAGAACTCTCATATATTGATGAAAACATAATAGGTTCAGATCTGAAATCATGGCACTCGGGCCCTAGTGACAAGCATTAAGCATAGCAAAGTCATAGCAACATCAATCTCAGAACATAGTGGATACTAGGGATCAAACCCTAACAAAACTAACTTGATTACATGATAAATCTCATCCAACCCATCACCGTCCAGCAAACCTACGATGGAATTACTCACGCACGGCGGTGAGCATCATGAAATTGGTGATGGAGGATGGTTGATGATGACGACGGCGATGGATTCCCCTCTCCGGAGCCCCGAACGGACTCCAGATCAGCCCTCCCAAGAGGTTTTAGGGCTTGGCGGCGGCTCCGTATCGTAAAACGCGATGAATCCTTCTCTCTTATTTTTTTCTCCCTGAAAGCAAATATATAGAGTTGGAGTTGAGGTCGGAGGAGCTCTAGGGGGCCCACGAGGTAAGGGGCGCGCCCAGGGGGGCAGGCGCGCCCCCACCCTCGTGGCTAGGGTGTGGGCCCCCTTGCCTTGATCTTTTGCCAGTATTTTTTATTATTTCCAAAAATACGCTCCGTGGAGTTTCAGGCCATTCCAAGAATTTTTGTTTCTGCACATAAATAACACCATGGCAATTCCGCTGAAAACAGCGTCAGTCCGGGTTAGTTCCATTCAAATAATGCAAGTTAGAGTCCAAAACAAGGGCAAAAGTGTTTGGAAAAATAGATACGGCGAAGACGTATCAACTCCCAAGCTTAAACCTTTGCTTGTCCTCAAGCAATTCAGTTGACAAACTGAAAGTGATAAAGAATTTTTTTTACAAACTTTGTGTGCTCTTGTTGTTGTAAATATGTAAAGCCAGTATTCAAGTTTTTACCAAAGATTATGAACTAACCATATTCACAAAAACTCTTAGGTCTCATGTTTACTCATATCAATGGCATAATCAAGTAGCGAGCAATAATAATAAATCTCGGATGACAAAACTTTCTCAAAAAAATTATAATATGATATAACAAGATGGTATCTCGCTAGCCCTTTCTGAGTCCGCAAAACATAAATGCAAATCTCCTTTAAAGATCAAAGACTGACTAGACATTGTAATTCATGATAAAAGATGTAACGCCCGGATAATTAAAGCTATAGTAAACTCTGCTAATGATGCCTTGTCACCATATTTTCCTAAGCCAAACCGCCTTTCGATAAAAATCAAAGTCAAATTCAAATTTAAATTTGAAAGTCAATTTATTACTTCTTCAAACAGTAAAACAAAAATGTGTATGATATGATCTAAAATCTCCAAGCATTGGTAAAAATAAAATCAACTCCATTGGATGCCCAGATTGCCCCTGAGAATTATTTTAGTGGACCACTAGCATTAAATTAAGCCTTTTAAATTAAATAAATATTTAAAATATTCAAAATAAATTAAGTCTTGTTGTGCTAGCTGAAAACATTGTGTAGTATTTATATGATAAATATCAAGTTCAACTAAAATCATTTGGTATTTAATTAAATTGCCAAACTGAGAGGGAATAAAGGAACAGTATAAGAAAAATAAGAATTAGAGTAAATCTCCTCTGCACTAGGCCTAGCGATCACTGTTCCAGGCCCAGCCCAGCTAAACGGCCTTTCCTCCTCTCGCAGGAGATAGGCAGAGGCCATGGCGTGGCGGCCATCCACGGCCACCACGGCCGGATTGCCGACGCCTGGCGCTACAGAGCGCCTTGGAGAGGATAAGGAGGCCGTCCCCGATGTCGTGGACAAACCCTAGCTGCTTTTCCACTTCCCCTCGCTCGCTCTCCTCTCCACAACACGCGCCCGAGACGCCGTCGCCGCCTCTCGTCGATCCCGCGGCCACCGGCCTCCCCTCGTCGCGCCAAGAGCGCCAAGAGGTCCAGGAGAACCGTCGTGGTCTACTTCGTCTACCCCGAGCACTGAATCGAGCAAGGAAGGCCCGTACACTCGCCATCGACCTCGTCTTCAACGCGTACATCGCCGGCGTCCGGCGTCGATTGCCGCCGCTCCGGTCCACCTCCGGCCTCCCCGACCTCGCCTTCGTGCTCACTGTGAGCTCCTCCCTTGATTCCCCTGTTTTGCCCCGTCGATCCGTTGCCGTATGTTGCCTGCGCTCGTTGAGGCCGCCATGGCCGAAGCATCGCGTCCGCGCACGCACCCGCATGCCCCTGCCGCCTGTGTACGCCCGTGCCCGCTGTCGCATGCCTGCTGCAGCCCGCGCCCTCGTTCGCCCCTGGCTGTGTCCGTTCGCACGTGCGTGCGTGCACCCGCCGCACCCTGGCCGAGCGCCCGCGCCGCTCGCGGCACCCGCGCTCGCCCTGCTACTTCTTGCTGCTGCTGCGCTGCCGTTGCTGCTCGACTACTGCCGCTACTACTTGCTGTCGTGCTGCCCTGCTCCCACTAACTACTGCTGCATTGCACTGCTGCTGCTAGGTACTTCTACAGCCGGTTGCTGCTGCTACAGGCCATGGCCATAGCCATGGCCGAGTGTGTTGTGTGGTGTGCGTGCGTGTATTCTGGGTATGAGGCCGGCCCTATCCAGATTAGTTAGTACTAATTAGATTAGTTTAGGGCTGCTACTTTTTATGTTAAATAGCCTAATGTGTTTGTGACAGGTGGTCCCTCACACTAAATACCCCCCTTTTAGTTAAAATAGTAGTCAATGACAAGTAGGCCCCATGGCCACTATTCACACTTTAACCAGGTTAAACATTGACTATGGACTTGCTGATTGTGTATGCTGACTCAGCCACTGGACCCCACCTGTCATTCTAATAGGCTAGCTGTGTGTATAAAAAGTAGTACACTGTTTAAATTCGAATTTAGATATATTCCAGAAATTCAGAAAATGTTTTAAAACTTTGAAAATTCATAGAAAATAAACCGTATCTCAGATGGAAAAACTTTGTGCATGAAAGTTGCTCAGAACGACAAGACGAATCCGAATATGTAGCCCGTTCGTCTGCCACGCATCCCTAGCATAGCGGACACGCAACTTTCTTCCTCCGTTTCATCTGTCCGAAAAATGCGAAACACCTGGGATTCTTTCCCGGATGTTTTTCCCCCTTCGCCGGTATCACCTCCTATCGCGTTAGGTCACACCCGGCACATCATATTGCCATGTTTTGCTTTGTGGTGCTATATTTGCTTTATATTTACTGTTTCTTCCCCCTCTTCTCTCCGGTAGACCCCGAGACCGATGATGCCGCTGTGATCGACTACGTCACCGACGACCCCTCCTTCTTGTCTGAGCAAACCAGGCAAGCAAACCCCCTTGAGCATTTCGATATCGCCCATTTCTTTCCCTCTCATGCTTGCATTAGAACTGCTACTGCTTTCTGTATGATCCTACTCTAATGCATAGCCTGTTTTGTTACCCGCTTTCATACTTTACCTGCTTATCCTAAACTGCTTAGTATAGGTTGGTTAGTGATCCATCAGTGACCCCCATCTTGTCCCAGTTGCCTCGCTTTATGTTCGATGACTCGATCAACGTGATCGACGTCCAGGTCCCGACACCGCACATCACCCCCTAGTTGTACGACTCTGCAGAGTTACCATCGAGTGCCGAGGGTGGAACCTCTTACATCACTCCTGATGAGATCTCCGTAGTGTAGCTATACGGTCGAGGTCATCGAGGGTGATTTCCTCCTTAACCACTTCCGTTACGGCTCTGTCGTGCAACCCATCAAACGTGAACCTCGAGGGTGGATCCTCTTACGTTCACCTTGATGACAACATCGAATGGAATTCATCGGGGGTGATTCCTCGGGTTTTCCCTTTAGTGTTAGACACACAGTTACTATGGTTACTATGACTTTATACTGAACCATGTTACTAAAGACGGGTCGACCCTGAGGGGTACCCGTGCGAACTTAATAACGAGTGATGTGGAGTCGGGTTGACCTGGAAGGTGCCCGCGAGATACTTACGAGACGTGGCCGGGCATTCTTAGCCCTTGCCGCAAGTACTCGAGATGGGGCGACGGGGTCACATCGATCGTGAGTCCCTGCTCGTTACCGCGCGTTCCTAATCCACTATGATTTGGATATTTGATTCGAGGGGTCTCTGGCCTGATAGCACTAACCATCACGTGGGCATAGTATGGACGTTCTGCGTCGTATACATCAGCCGAAGCTTAATAGATGTCAGCGACTGGGCGGCGCGCGCCGGGTTGGACTGCGTAAGCGCCTGCCTTGTTGAAGGAGGTAGCTAGGTCTGCTCACCGGCCGCCCTCGCAACGTGCAGGAGTTTCCGGGGAGATGGCCCATGACCCCTGGGGGCATAGGTTTAGTCCGGCGTGCTGACCTCTCTATTAAGCCTAGGTCGGGTTGCGGTGTATTGTTTGGCCGAGGCCGGGCATGACCCAGGAAAGTGTGTCCTGCCGGAGTTAATCGAGCGTGGTGGGTAAGTTGGTGCACCCGTGTAGGGAAGAAAACATCTATCGATAGCCTGTCCTACGGTAACGGACACTTGGAGTTGTATCCCGATCGATACAACTAGAACAGGATACTTGAGATGAGACATGGAGATGAGACTTGGTTATGAGATGATAACTGGATAGTATGGCTCTGGGATTGCTTTCTCGCAGGGAGTCAAGAAAGGGTCTCTGGCCGAGGTTGGTAACACTTCTACTATTTTACTTTATGCTACCCTACTCCCTCCTGTTGCTGCAAGATGGTGGTTTCCAGAAGATGCTAGTTTTCGATAGGCTAGGCTCTCCCCTTCCCTTCTGGCATTCTGTAGTTTAGTCCACAGATACAATCCATTCCTTTGATACAGATGCGTACTTAGTTTAGATCTAATGTAAGTCTTGCGAGAACTTTGGATGAGTACTCACGATTGTTTTGCTACTTCTTTTTTCCCATACCCGATTGTTGCGACCAGATGACGGATCCCAGGAGCCAGACGACGCCACTGATGACTACTACTACCCTGAGGATGCCTACTACTACGTGGAGGCCGCCGACGACCAGGAGTAGTTAGGAGGCTCCCAGGCAAGAGGCCTTGCCTTTTCGACCGTTGTTGCTTTTGTGCTAGCCTTCTTAAGGCAAACTTGTCTAACTTATGTCTGTACTCAGATATTGTTACTTCTGCTGACTCTTGTGTATTCGAGCTTATGTATTCGAGCCTTCGAGGCCCCTGGCTTGTAATATAAAGCTTGTATTATTTTAATTTGTGTCTAGAGTTGTGTTGTGATATCTTCCCGTGAGTCCTTGATCTTGATCGTACACATTTGCGTGTATGATTGAATCGAGGGTGTCACAAAAGAGATCCAGTCAAGTCACACTCAATGTAAACTAACAATAATGAATGCAAATGACAGTGGTGCTCTCCAACTGGTGTTTTTTAATAAGAGGATGATGACTCAACATAAAAGTAAATAGATAGGCCCTCCGCAGAGGGAAGCAGGGATTTGTAGAGGTGCCAGAGCTCGGTTTTGAAATAGAGGTGAATAATATTTTGAGCGATATACTTTCATTGTCAACAAAACAACCAAGAGATGGCGATTTCTTCCATGCTACACACATTATAGGTGGTTCCCAAACAGAATGGTAAAGTTTATACTCCCCCTCCACCAACAAGCATCAATCCATGGCTTGCTCGAAACAACGAGTGCCTCCAACTAACAAGAGTCTCAAGGGGAGTTTTGTTTGCAATTATTTTGATTTAGTTTGCATAAAGCATGGGACTGGGCATCCCGGTGACCAGCCATTTTCTCGTGAGTGAGGAGCGGAGTCCACTCCTCTTGAGAATAACTTGCCTAACATGGAATATACGGACAGCCCTAGTTGATACATGAGCTATTCGAGCATACAAAATAGGATATTTATTTGAAGGTTTAGAGTTTGGTACATACAAATTTACTTGGAACGACAGGTAGATACCGTATATTGGTAGGTATGGTGGACTCATATGGAACAACTTTGGGGTTTATGGGATTGGATGCACAAGCAGTATTCCCGCTTAGTACAAGTGAAGGCTAACAAAAGACTGGGAAGCGACCAACTAGAGAGCGACAATGATACGTCTCCAACGTATCTATAATTTTTGATTGCTCCATGCTATATTATCTACTATTTTGGATGTTTATGGGCTTTATTATACACTTTTATAGAGTATCATTTTTGGGATTAACCTATTAACCTAGAGCCCGGTGCCAGTTTCTGTTTTTACCTTGTTTTAGGGTTTCAAAGAAAAGGAAAACCAAATGGAGTCTGACCCGGAACTTCACGGAACCCATTTTTGGAAGGAAAGAAGCCCAGAAGACTTGAAGTGCACGTAAGGGAAGCTTCGAGGAGGCCACGAGGTAGGGGGCGCGCCCACTCCCTGGGTGCGCCCTCCACCCTCGTGGCCCCTCTGACGTACCCCTTCCGCTTATATATTTCCATTGAAGGAAATATGCCCTAGAGGCAATAATAAAGTTATTATTTATTTCCTTATATCATGATAAATGTTTATTATTCATGCTAGAATTGTATTAACCGGAAACATAATACATGTGTGAATACATAGACAAACAAAGTGTCACTAGTGTGCCTCTACTTGACTAGCTCGTTAATCAAAGATGGTTATGTTTCCTAACCATAAACAAGTAGTTGTCATTTGATTAACGGGATCACATCATTAAGTGAATGATCTGATTGACATGACCCATTCCCCTAGCTTAGCACCCGATCGTTTAGTATGTTGCTATTGCTTTCTTCATGACTTATACATGTTCCTATGACTATGAGATTATGCAACTCCTGTTTGCCGGAGGAACACTTTGTGTGCTACCAAACGTCATAACGTAACTGGGTGATTATAAATGAGCTCTATAGGTGTCTCCGAAGGTACATGGGTTGGCGTATTTCGAGATTAGGATTTGTCACTCCGATTGTCGGAGAGGTATCTCTCGGCCCTCTCGGTAATGCACATCACTTAAGTCTTGCAAGCATTGCAACTAATGAGTTAGTTGCGTGATGATGTATTACAGAACGAGTAAAGAGACTTGCTAGTAACGAGATTGAACTAGATATTTGGAATACCGACGATCGAATCTCGGGCAAGTAACATACCGATGACAAAGGGAACAACGTATGTTGTTATGCGGTCTGACCGATAAAGATCTTCGTAGAATATGTAGGAGCCAATATGAGAATCCAGGTTCCGCTATTGGTTATTGACCGGAGACATGTCTCGGTCATGTCTACATTGTTCTCGAACCCGTAGGGTCCGCACGCTTAAGGTTACGATGACAGTTATATTATGAGTTTATGCATTTTGATGTACCGAAGTTTGTTCGGAGTCCCGGATGTGATCACGGACATGACGAGGAGTCTCGAAATGGTCGAGACATAAAGATTGATATATTGGAAGCCTATGTTTGGATATCGAAAGTGTTCCGGGTGAAATCGGGATTTTACCGGAGTACCGGGAGGTTACCGGAATCCCCCGGGAGCTATATGGGCCTTAATGGGCCATAGTGGAAGAAGAGGAGAGGCAGCCAGGGCTTGGGCCGCGCGCCCCTCCCCCCCTAGTCCGAATAGGACAAGCAGAGAGGGGGCCGGCGCCCTCCTCCTTCTCTCTCTCTCTTTTCCACCTCATGAATCCTATTCCAACAAGGATTGGGGGAGAAGTCCTACTCCCGGAGGGAGTAGGACTCCTCCTGGCGCGCCATATGTGGCCGGCCGGCCTCCCCCTCTTGGTCCTTTATATACGGAGGCAGGGGCACCCCAGAGACACACAAGTTGGTCCACGTGATCTTATTCTTAGCCGTGTGCGGCGCCCCCTTCCACCATAGTCCTCGATAATATTGTAACGGAGTTTAGGCGAAGCCCTGCTGCAGTAGTACATCAAGATCGTCACTACGCCGTCGTGCTGACGGAACTCTTCCCCGACACTTTGCTGGATCGGAGTCCGGGGATCGTCATCGAGCTGAACGTGTGCTAAAACTCGGAGGTGCCGTAGTTTCGGTGCTTGATCGGTCGGGCTGTGAAGACGTACGACTACATCAACCAAACACTTCCTTTGTCGATCTACAAAGGGTACGTAGATCACACTCTCCTCTCGTTGCTATGCATCACCATGATCTTGCGTGTGCGTAGGATTTTTTTTTGAAATTACTGCGTTCCCCAAAGGTGGCATCCGAGCCTAGGTTTTATATGATGATGTTATATGCACGAGTAGAAGACAAGTGAGTTGTGGGCGATATAAGTCATACTGCTTACCAGCATGTCATACTTTGGTTCGGCGGTATTGTTGGACGAAGCGGCCCGGACCGACATTACGCGTACGCTTACGCGAGACCGGTTCTCCCGACGTGCTTTGCACATAGGTGGCTTGCGGGTGACAGTTTCTCCAACTTTAGTTGAATCGAGTGTGGCTACGCCCGGTCCTTGCGAAGGTTAAAACAGCACCAACTTGACAAACTATCGTTGTGGTTTTTATGTGTAGGTAAGATTGGTTCTTGCTTAAGCCCGTAGCAGCCACGTAAAACTTGCAACAACAAAGTAGAGGACGTCTAACTTGTTTTTGCAGGGCATGTTGTGATGTGATATGGTCAAGACATGATGCTAAATTTTATTGTATGAGATGATCATGTTTTGTAATCGAGTTATCGGCAACTGGCAGGAGCCATATGGTTGTCGCTTTATTGAATGCAATGCAATCGCGCTGTAATGCTTTACTTTATCACTAAACGGTAGCGATAGTCTGTTGGGGAACGTTGCAGAAAACAAAAATTTTCCTACGGTTTCACCAAGATCCATCTAGGAGTTCATCTAACAACGAGTGATTGGATTGCATCTACATACCTTTGTAGATCACGCGCGGAAGCGTTCAAAGAACGGGGATGAGGAAGGCGTACTCGACATGATCCAAATCACCGGAGATCCTAGCGCCGAACGGTCGGCACCTCCGCGTTCAACACACGTACGGTCAGCGTAACGTCTCCTTCTTGATCCAGCAAGGGGAAGGAGAGGTTGAGGAAGATGGCTCCAGCAGCAGCACGACGGCATGGTGTTGATGGAGCTGCAGTACTCCGGCAGGGCTTCGCCAAGCACTATGGAGGAGGAGGATGTGTTGGAGAGGGAGAGGAAGGCACCAAAGATGTGTCATGAGAGGCCCTCCTTCCCCACTATATATAGGGAGTCCAAGG
>NC_041380.1:60173650-60215180 GCF_002162155.2 Triticum dicoccoides | reverse complement strand
TGCGGCCAAGGGAGGAATCCCTCCTCCCCAAGGCACCTAGGAGGTGCCTTCCCCCTTTGGGACTCTTCCCTTCTTGAACCCTAGGCGCATGGGCCTCTTGGGGCTGGTGCCCTTGGCCCATGCAGGCGAAGGCGCACCCCCTACAGCCCATGTGGCCCCCCGGGGCAGGTGGCCCCACCCGGTGGACCCCCGGGACCCTTCCGGTGGCCCCGGTACAATACCGGTGACCCCGAAACTTGTCCCAATGCCCGAAATAGCACTTCCTATATATAATTCTTTACCTCCGGACCATTCCGGAACTCCTCGTGACGTCCGGGATCTCATCCGGGACTCCGAACAACATTCGGGTTACTGCATATACATATCCCTACAACCCTAGCGTCACCGAACCTTAAGTGTGTAGACCCTACGGGTTCGGGAGACATGTAGACATGACCGAGACGACTCTCCGGTCAATAACCAACAGCGGGATCTGGATACCCATGTTGGCTCCCACATGCTCCTCGATGATCTCATCGGATGAACCACGATGTCGAGGATTCAAGCAACCCCGTATACAATTCCCTTTGTCAATCGGTATGTTACTTGCCCGAGATTCGATCGTCGGTATCCCAATACCTCGTTCAATCTCGTTAACGGCAAGTCACTTTACTCATACCGTAATGCATGATCCCATGACCAGACACTTGGTCACTTTGAGCTCATTATGATGATGCATTACCGAGTGGGCCCAGTGATACCTCTCCGTCATACGGAGTGACAAATCCCAGTCTTGATCCGTGTCAATCCAACAGACATTTTCGGAGATACCCGTAGTATACCTTTGTAGTCACCCAGTTAGGTTGTAACGTTTGGTACACCCAAAGCACTCCTACGGTATCCGGGAGTTACACGATCTCATGGTCTAAGGAAAGGATACTTTGACATTGGAAAAACTCTAGCAAACGAACTATACGATCTTGTGCTATGTTTAGGATTGGGTCTTGTCCATCACATCATTCTCCTAATGATGTGATCCCGTTATCAATGACATCCAATGTCCATAGTCAGGAAACCATGACTATCTGTTGATCAACGAGCTAGTCAACTAGAGGCTTACTAGGGACATGTTGGTGTCTATTATTCACACATGTATTATGATTTCCGATAACACAATTATAGCATGAATAAAAGACAATTATCATGAACAAGGAAATATAATAATAATGCTTTTATTATTGCCTCTAGGGCATATTTCCAACAGTCTCCCACTTGCACTAGAGTGAATAATCTAGTTACATTGTGATGAATCGAACACCCATGGAATTCTGGTGTTGATCATGTTTTGCTCTAGGGAGAGGTTTAGTCAACGGATCTGCTACATTCAGGTCCGTATGTACTTTACAAATATCTATGTCTCCATCTTGAACATTTTCACGAATGGAGTTAAAGCGACGCTTGATGTGCCTTGTCTTCTTGTGAAACCTGGGCTCCTTGGCAAGAGCAATAGCTCCAGTGTTGTCACAGAAGAGCTTGATCGGCCCCGACGCATTGGGTATGACTCCTAGGTCGGTGATGAACTCCTTCACCCAAATTGCTTCATGTGCTGCCTCCGAGGCTGCCATGTACTCCGCTTCACATGTAGATCCCGCCACGACGCTCTGCTTGCAACTGCACCAGCTTACTGCCCCACCATTCAAAATATACACGTATCCGGTTTGTGACTTTGAGTCATCCAGATCTGTGTCGAAGCTAGCGTCGACGTAACCCTTTACGACGAGCTCTTCGTCACCTCCATAAACGAGAAACATTTCCTTAGTCCTTTTCAGGTACTTCAGGATATTCTTGACCGCTGTCCAATGTTCCTTGCCGGAATTACTTTGGTACCTTCCTACCAAACTTACGGCAAGGTTTACATCAGGTCTGGTACACAGCATGGCATACGTAATAGAACCTATGGCTGAGGCATAGGGGATGACACTCATCTCTTCTATATCTTCTGCCGTGGTCGGACATTGAGCCGAGCTCAATTTTACACCTTGTAACACAGGCAAGAACCCCTTCTTAGACTGGTCCATATTGAACTTCTTCAATATCTTGTCAAGGTATGTGCTTTGTGAAAGACCTATGAGGCGTCTTGATCTATCTCTATAGATCTTGATGCCTAATATATATGTAGCTTCTCCAAGATCCTTCATTGAAAAACTCTTATTCAAGTAGGCCTTAATGCTGTCAACGAGTTCTATATCATTTCCCATCAAAAGTATGTCATCCACATATAATATGAGAAATGCTACAGAGCTCCCACTCACTTTCTTGTAAACGCAGGCTTCTCCATAAGTCTGCATAAACCCAAATGCTTTGATCATCTCATCAAAGCGAATGTTCCAACTCCGAGATGCTTGCACCAGCCCATAAATCGAGCGTTGGAGCTTGCACACCTTGTCAGGATTCTTAGGATCGACAAAACCTTCCGGCTGCATCATATACAATTCTTCCTTAAGGAAACCATTATGGAATGCCGTTTTGACGTCCATTTGCCATATTTCATAATCATAGAATGCGGCAATAGCTAACATGATTCGGACGGACTTCAGCTTCGCTACCGGTGAGAAAGTCTCATCATAGTCAACCCCTTGAACTTGTCGATAACCCTTAGCGACAAGCCGAGCTTTATAGATGGTCACATTACCATCCGTGTCTGTCTTCTTCTTAAAGATCCATTTATTTTCTATGGCTCGCCGCTCCACGGGCAAGTCAGTCAAAGTCCATACTTCGTTTTCATACATGGATCCTATCTCGGATTTCATGGCTTCCAGCCATTTGTCGGAATCCGGGCCCACCATCGCTTCTTCATAGTTCGAAGGTTCACCATTGTCTAACAACATGATTTCCAAGACAGGGTTGCCGTACCACTCTGGTGCGGAACGTGTCGTTGTGGACCTTCGAATTTCAGTAGGAGCTTGATCAGAAGTATCTTGATCATCATCATTAACTTCCTCTCTAGTCGATGTAGGCACCTCAGGAACATTTTCTTGAGTTGCGCCATTTTCCGGTTCAAGAGGTAATACTTCATCAAGTTCTACTTTCCTCCCACTTACTTCTTTCGAGAGAAACTCCTTCTCTAGAAAGGATCCATTCTTGGCAACAAAGATCTTGCCTTCGGATCTAAGGTAGAAGGTATACCCAATAGTTTCTTTGGGGTATCCTATGAAGACGCAATTTTCTGACTTGGGTTCGAGCTTTTCAGGTTGAAGTTTCTTGACATAACCATCGGATCCCCAAACTTTTAGAAACGACATCTTAGGTTTCTTCCCAAACCATAATTCATACGGTGTCATCTCAATGGATTTCGATGGAGCCCTATTTAAAGTGAATGTGGCAGTCTCTAAAGCATACCCCCAAATAGATAGCGGTAAATCGACAAGAGACATCATAGATCGCACCATATCTAATAGAGTGCGATTACGATGTTCGGACACACCATTACGCTGAGGTGTTCCAGGCAGCGTGAGCTGTGAAACTATTTCACATTTTCTTAAGTGTGTGCCAAACTCATGACTCAAGTATTCTCCTCCACGATCTGATCGCAGGAACTTGATTTTCCTGTCACGTTGATTCTCAACCTCACTCTGAAATTCCTTGAACTTTTCAAAGGTTTCAGACTTGTGTTTCATTAAGTAGACATACCCATATCTACTCAAGTCATCAGTGAGGGTGAGAACATAACGATAGCCACCGCGAGCCTCAACACTCATTGGACCGCACACATCAGTATGTATGATTTCCAATAAGTTGGTTGCTCGCTCCATTGTTCCTGAGAACGGAGTCTTGGTCATTTTACCCATGAGGCATGGTTCGCACGTGTCAAATGATTCGTAATCAAGAGACTCTAAAAGTCCATTAGCATGGAGCTTCTTCATGCGTTTGACACCTATGTGACTAAGGTGGCAGTGCCACAAGTATGTGGGACTATCATTATCAATCTTACATCTTTTGGTACTCACACTATGAACATGTGTAGCATTACGCTCGAGATTCATTAAGAATAAACCATTTACCATCGGAGCATGACCATAAAACATATCTCTCATATAAATAGAACAACCATTATTCTCGGATTTAAATGAGTAGCCATCTCGAATTAAACGAGATCCTGATACAATGTTCATGCTCAAAGCTGGCACTAAATAACAATTATTAAGTTTTAAAACTAATCCCGAAGGTAAATGTAGAGGTAGCGTGCCGACGGCGATCACATTGACCTTGGAACCATTCCCGACGCACATCGTCACCTCGTCCTTCGCCAGTCTCCGCTTATTCAGCAGCTCCTGTTTTGAGTTACAAATGTGAGCAACTGCACCGGTATCAAATACCCAGGAGCTACTACGAGTACTGGTAAGGTACACATCAATTACATGTATATCACATATACCTTTCGTTTTGCCGGCCTTCTTGTCCGCTAAGTATTTGGGGCAGTTCCGCTTCCAGTGACCACTTTCCTTGCAATAAAAGCACTCAGTCTCGGGCTTGGGTCCATTCTTTGGCTTCTTCCCGGCAGCTTGCTTGCCGGGCGCAGCAACTTCCTTGCCGTCCTTCTTGAAGGTTTTCTTACCCTTGCCTTTCTTGAACTTAGTGGTTTTATTCACCATCAACACTTGATGTTCCTTTTTGACTTCTACCTCTGCTGATTTCAGCATTGCAAATACTTCAGGAATGGTCTTTTCCATCCCCTGCATATTGAAGTTCATCACAAAGCTCTTGTAGCTCTGTAGAAGCGACTGAAGGATTCTATCAATGACCGCGTCATCCGGGAGATTAACTCCCAGCTGAGTCAAGCGGTTATGCAACCCAGACATAGTGAGTATGTGCTCACTGGCAGAATTGTTTTCCTCCATCTTACAGCTGAAGAACTTGTCGGAGACTTGATATCTCTCGACCCGGGCATGAGCTTGGAAAACCATTTTCAGCTCTTCGAACATCTCATATGCTCTGTGTCTCTCAAAACGTTTTTGGAGCCCCGGCTCTAAGCTGTAAAGCATGCCGCACTGAACGAGGGAGTAGTCATCGGTACGTGCCTGCCAAGCATTCATAACGTCTTGTTCTGCAGGGAGAACAGGTGCGTCACCTAGCGGTGCTTGTAGGACATAATCTTTCTTGGCAGCTATGAGGATGATCCTCAGGTTCCGGACCCAGTCCGTGTAGTTGCTGCCATCGTCTTTCAGCTTGGTTTTCTCTAGGAACGCGTTGAAGTTGAGGACTACGTTGGCCATTTGATCTACAAGACATATTGTAAAATTTTAGACTAAGTTCATGATAATTAAGTTCATCTAATCAAATTATTCAATGAACTCCCACTTAGATAAACATCCCTCCTGTAATCTAAGTATAACATGATCCGAGTTAACTAGGCCGTGTCCGATCATCACGTGAGACGGACTAGTCAACATCGGTGAACATCTTCATGTTGATCGTATCTTCTATACGACTCATGCTCGACCTTTCGGTCTTCTGTGTTCCGAGGCCATGTCTGTACATGCTAGGCTCGTCAAGTCAACCTAAGTGTTTGCATGTGTAAATCTGTGTTACACCCGTTGTATGTGAATGTTAGAATCTAACACCCGATCATCACGTGGTGCTTCGAAACAACGAACTGTCGCAATGGTGCACAGTTAGGGGGAACACTTTCTTGAAATTATTATGAGGGATCATCTTATTTACTACAGTCATTCTAAGTAAACAAGATGCAGAAACATGATAAACATCACATGCAATCAAACAATAATAGTGACATGATATGGCCAATATCACATAGCTCATTTGATCTCCATCTTGGGGCTCCATGATCATCTTGTCACCGGCATGACACCATGATCTCCATCATCGTGTCTCCATGAAGTTGCTCGCCAACTATTACTTCTATTACTACGGCTAACGCGTTTAGCAATAAAGTAAAGTAATTTACATGGTGTTTCTCAATGACACGCAGGTCATACAAAAATAAAGACAACTCCTATGGCTCCTGCCGGTTGTCATACTCATCGACATGCAAGTCGTGATTCCTATTACAATAGCATGAACATCTCATACATCACATATAGATCATTCATCATTCATCACAACTTTGGCCATATCATGTCACAAAGCACTTGCTATAAAAACAAGTTAGACGTCCTCTAATTGTTGTTGCAAGTTTTACGTGGCTGAAATAGGGTTCTAGCAAGAACGTTTTCTTACCTACGTGAAAGCCACAACGTGATTTGTCAACTTCTATTTACCCTTCATAAGGACCCTTTTCATCGAATCCGCTCCAACTAAAGTGGGAGAGACAGACACCCGCCAGCCACCTTATGCAACTTGTGCATGTTAGTCGGTGGAACCGGTCTCACGTAAGCGTACGTGTAAGGTTGGTCCGGGCCGCTTCATCCCACAATACCGTTGAAGCAAGATAAGACTAGTAGCGGCAAGAAAGTTGACAACATCAATGCCCACAACAAATTGTGTTCTACTCGTGCAAGAGAACTACGCATAAACCTGGCTCATGATGCCACTGTTGGGGAACGTTGCAGAAAACAAAAAATTTCCTACGGTTTCACCAAGATCCATCTAGGAGTTCATCTGGCAACGAGTGATTGGATTGCATCTACATACCTTTGTAGATCACGCGCGGAAGCGTTCAAAGAACGGGGATGAGGAAGGCGTACTCGACGTGATCCAAATCACCGGAGATCCTAGCGCCGAACAGACGGCACCTCCGCGTTCAACACACGTACGGTCAGCGTAACGTCTCCTTCTTCTTGATCCAGCAAGGGGAAGGAGAGGTTGAGGAAGATGGCTCCAGCAGCAGCACGACGGCGTGGTGTTGATGGAGCTGCAGTACTCCGGCAGGGCTTCGCCAAGCACTATGGAGGAGGAGGATGTGTTGGAGAGGGAGAGGGAGGCACCAAAGATGTGTCATGAGAGGCCCTCCTTCCCCACTATATATAGGGAGTCCAAGGGGGGGGGGGCGCCGGCCCTAGGAGATCCAATCTCCTAGGGGGGTGCGGCCAAGGGAGGAATCCCTCCTCCCCAAGGCACCTAGGAGGTGCCTTCCCCCTTTGGGACTCTTCCCTTCTTGAACCCTAGGCGCATGGGCCTCTTGGGGCTGGTGCCCTTGGCCCATGAAGGCCAAGGCGCACCCCCTACAACCCATGTGCCCCCCCGGGGCAGGTGGCCCCACCCGGTGGACCCCTGGGACCCTTCCGGTGGCCCCGGTACAATACCGGTGACCCTGAAACTTGTCCCGATGCCCGAAATAGCACTTCCTATATATAATTCTTTACCTCCGGACCATTCCGGAACTCCTCGTGACGTCCGGGATCTCATCCGGGACTCCGAACAACATTCGGGTTACTGCATATACATATCCCTACAACCCTAGCGTCACCGAACCTTAAGTGTGTAGACCCTACGGGTTCGGGAGACATGTAGACATGACCGAGATGACTCTCCGATCAATAACCAACAGCGGGATCCGGATACCCATGTTGGCTCCCACATGCTCCTCGATGATCTCATCGGATGAACCACGATGTCGAGGATTCAAGCAACCCCGTATACAATTCCCTTTGTCAATCGGTATGTTACTTGCCCGAGATTCGATCGTCGGTATCCCAATACCTCGTTCAATCTCGTTAACGGCAAGTCACTTTACTCGTACCATAATGCATGATCCCGTGACCAGACACTTGGTCACTTTGAGCTCATTATGATGATACATTACCGAGTGGGCCCAGTGATACCTCTCCATCATACGGAGTGACAAATCCCAGTCTTGATCCGTGTCAACCCAACAGACATTTTCGGAGATACCCGTAGTATAACTTTATAGTCACCCAGTTACGTTGTGACGTTTGGTACACCCAAAGCACTCCTACGGTATCTGGGAGTTACACGATCTCATGGTCTAAGGAAAGGATACTTTGACATTGGAAAAACTCTAGCAAACGAACTATACGATCTTGTGCTATGTTTAGGATTGGGTCTTGTCCATCACATCATTCTCCTAATGATGTGATCCCGTTATCAATGACATCCAATGTCCATAGTCAGGAAACCATGACTATCTGTTAATCAACGAGCTAGTCAACTAGAGGCTTACTAGGGACATGTTGGTGTCTATTATTCACACATGTATTACGATTTCCGGATAACACAATTATAGCATGAATAAAAGACAATTATCGTGAACAAGGAAATATAATAATAATGCTTTTATTATTGCCTCTAGGGCATATTTCCAACATAGTCGTGGAAGCACAAGCTTGGCGAGACGACAACGATGCTACGATGGAGATCAAGGTGTCGCGCCGGTGACGATGGTGATCAGAACGGTGCTTCGGAGATGGAGATCACAAGCACAAGATGATGATGGCCATATCATATCACTTATATTGATTGCATGTGATGTTTATCTTTTATGCATCTTATCTTGCTTTTGAAGGAAATATGCCCTAGAGGCAATAATAAAGTTATTATTTATTTCCTTATATCATGATAAATGTTTATTATTCATGCTAGAATTGTATTAACTGGAAACATAATACATGTGTGAATACATAGACAAACAAAGTGTCACTAGTGTGCCTCTACTTGACTAGCTCGTTAATCAAAGATGGTTATGTTTCCTGACCATGAAAAATGAGTTGTTATTTGATTAACGGGATCACATCATTAAGTGAATGATCTGATTGACATGACCCATTCCATTAGCTTAGCACCCGATCGTTTAGTATGTTGCTATTGCTTTCTTCATGACTTATACATGTTCCTATGACTATGAGATTATGCAACTCCCGTTTGCAGGAGGAACACTTTGTGTGCTACCAAACGTCACAACGTAACTGGGTGATTATAAAGGAGCTCTACAGGTGTCTCCAAAGGTAAATGTTGGGTTGGCGTATTTCGAGATTAGGATTTGTCACTCCGATTGTCGGAGAGGTATCTCTGGGCCCTCTCGGTAATGCACATCACTTAAGCCTTGCAAGCATTGCAACTAATGAGTTAGTTGCGTGATGATGTATTACAGAACGAGTAAAGAGACTTGCCGGTAACGAGATTGAACTAGGTATTTGGAATACCGATGATCGAATCTCGGGCAAGTAACATACCGATGACAAAGGGAACAACGTATGTTGTTATGCGGTCTGACCGATAAAGATCTTCGTAGAATATGTAGGAGCCAATATGAGCATCCAGGTTCTGCTATTGGTTATTGACCGGAGACATGTCTCGGTCATGTCTACATTGTTCTCGAACCCGTAGGGTCCGCACGCTTAAGGTTACGATGACAGTTATATTATGAGTTTATGCATTTTGATGTACCGAAGTTTGTTCGGAGTCCCGGATGTGATCACGGACATGACGAGGAGTCTCGAAATGGTCGAGACATAAAGATTGATATATTGGAAGCCTATGTTTGGATATCGGAAGTGTTCCGGGTGAAATCGGGATTTACCAGAGTACCGGGAGGTTACCGGAACCCCCCCCGGGGGCTATATGGGCCATGATGGGCCTTAGTGGAAAAGAGAAGAGGCAGCCCTACATGGGCCGCGCGCCCCTCCCCTCCCTTGGTCCGAATAGGACAAGGAGAGGGGGCCGGCCCCTCTCTCTCTATTCCCCCCTCCACGAATCCTATTCCAACTAGGATTGGGGGGGAATCCTACTCCCAGTGGGAGTAGGACTCTCCTGGCGCGCCTCTACATGGCCGGCCGCACCCCCTCCCTTAGTCCTTTATATACGGAGGCAGGGGCACCCCAGAAACACACAAGTTGATCCACGTGATCATATTCTTAGCCGTGTGCGGTGCCCCCTTCCACCATAGTCCTCGATAATATTGTAGCGGAGTTTAGGCGAAGCCCTGCTGCAGTAGTACATCAAGATCGTCACCACGCCGTCGTGCTGACGGAACTCTTCCCCGACACTTTGCTGGATCAGAGTCCTTGGATCGTCATCGAGCTGAACGTGTGCTAGAACTCGGAGGTGCCGTAGTTTCGGTGCTTGATCGGTCGGGCCGTGAAGACGTACGACTACATCAACCAAATGCTTCCGTTGTCGATCTACAAAGGGTACGTAGATCACACTCTCCTCTCGTTGCTATGCATCACCATGATCTTGCGTGTGCGTAGGAATTTTTTTGAAATTACTACGAAACCCAACAGTGGCATCCGAGCCTAGGTTTTATATGTTGATGTTATATGCACGAGTAGAACACAAGTGAGTTGTGGGCGATATAAGTCATACTGCTTACCAGCATGTCATACTTTGGTTCGGCGGTATTGTTGGACGAAGCGGCCCGGACCGACATTACGCGTACGCTTACGCAAGACCGGTTCTCCCGACGTGCTTTGCACAGAGGTGGCTTGCGGGTGACAGTTTCTCCAACTTTAGTTGAACCAAGTGTGGCTACGCCCGGTCCTTGCGAAGGTTAAAATAGCACCAACTTGACAAAACTATCGTTGTGGTTTTGATGCGTAGGTAAGATTAGTTCTTGCTTAAGCCCGTAGCAGCCACGTAAAACTTGCAACAACAAAGTAGAGGACGTCTAACTTGTTTTTGCAGGGCATGTTGTGATGTGATATGGTCAAGACATGATGCTGAATTTTATTGTATGAGATGATCATGTTTTGTAACCGAGTTATCGGCAACTGGCAGGAGCCATATGGTTGTCGCTTTATTGTATGCAATGCAATCGCGATGTAATGCTTTACTTTATCACTAAACGGTAGCGATAGTCGTGGAAGCACAAGCTTGGCGAGACGACAACGATGCTACGATGGAGATCAAGGTGTCATGCCGGTGACGATGGTGATCACGGCGGTGCTTCGGAGATGGAGATCACAAGCACAAGATGATGATGGCCATATCATATCACTTATACTGATTGCATTTGATGTTTATCTTTTATGCATCTTATCTTGCTTTGATTGACGGTAGCATTATAAGATGATCTCTCACTAAATTATCAAGAAGTGTTCTCCCTGAGTATGCACCGTTGTGAAAGTTCTTCATGCTGAGACACCACGTGATGATCGGGTGCGATAGGCTCTACGTTCAAATACAACGGGTGCAAAACAGTTGCACACGCGAAATACTCAGGTTATACTTGACGAGCCAAGCATATACAGATATGGCCTCGGAACACGGAGACCGAAAGGTCGAGCGTGAATCATATAGTAGATATGATCAACATAATGATGTTCACCAATGAAACTACTCCATCTCACGTGATGATCGGACATGGTTTAGTTGATTTGGATCACGTAATCACTTAGAGGATTAGAGGGATGTCTATCTAAGTGGGAGTTCTTTAAGTAAATTAACTGAACTTAAATTTATCATGAAACTTAGTACAAGATAAGTAGCTTGTTTATGCTTGTTTGTAGATAGATGGCTCGTGCTGTTGTCCCGTTGAATTTTAATGCGTTCCTTGAGAAAGCAAAGTTGAAAGATGATGGTAGCAATTACACGGACTGGGTCCGTAACTTGAGATTTATCCTCATTGCTGCACAGAAGAATTACATCCTGGAAGCACCGCTGGGTGCCAGGCCTGCTGCAGGAGCAACGCCGGATGTTATGAACGTCTGGCAGAGCAAAGCTGATGACTACTCGATAGTTTAGTGTGCCATGCTTTACGACTTAGAATCGGGACTTCAACGACGTTTTGAACGTCATGGAGCATATGAGATGTTCCAGGAGTTGAAGTTAATATTTCAAGCAAATGCCCGGATTGAGAGATATGAAGTCTCCAATAAGTTCTATAGCTGCAAGATGGAGGAGAACAGTTCTGTCAGTGAGCATATACTCAAAATGTCTGGGTATAATAATCACTTGATTCAATTGGGAGTTAATCTTCCAGATGATTGCGTCATTGACAGAATTCTCCAATCACTGCCACCAAGCTACAAGAGCTTCGTGATGAACTATAATATGCAAGGGATGAATAAGACTATTCCCGAGCTCTTCGCAATGCTAAAAGCTGCGGAGGTAGAAATCAAGAAGGAGCATCAAGTGTTGATGGTCAACAAGACCACTAGTTTCAAGAAAAAGGGCAAAGGGAAGAAGAAGGGGAACTTCAAAAAGAACGGCAAGCAAGTTGCTACTCAAGAGAAGAAACCCAAACCTGGACCTAAGCCTGAAACTGAGTGCTTCTACTGCAAGCAGACTGGTCACTGGAAGCGGAACTGCCCCAAGTATTTGGCGGATAAGAAGGATGACAAGGTGAACAAAGGTATATGTGATATACATGTTATTGATGTGTACCTTACTAATGCTCGCAGTAGCACCTGGGTATTTGATACTGGTTCTGTTGCTAATATTTGCAACTCAAAACAGGGACTACGGATTAAGCGAAGATTGGCTAAGGACGAGGTGACGATGCGTGTGGGAAACGGTTCCAAAGTCGATGTGATCGCAGTCGGCACGCTACCTCTACATCTACCTTCGGGATTAATATTAGACCTAAATAATTGTTATTTGGTGCCAGCGTTAAGCATGAACATTATATCTGGATCTTGTTTAATGCGAGACGGTTATTCATTTAAATCTGAGAATAATGGATGTTCTACTTATATGAGTAATATCTTTTATGGTCATGCACCCTTAAAGAGTGGTCTATTTTTATTAAATCTCGATATTAGTAACACACATATTCATAGTGTTGAAGCCAAAAGATGCAGAGTTGATAATGATAGTGCAACATATTTGTGGCACTGCCGTTTAGGTCATATCGGTGTAAAGCGCATGAAGAAACTCCATACTGATGGACTTTTGGAACCACTTGATTATGAATCACTTGGTACATGCGAACCGTGCCTCATGGGCAAGATGACAAAAACACCGTTCTCCGGTACTATGGAGAGAGCAACAGATTTGTTGGAAATCATACATACAGATGTATGTGGTCCGATGAATATTGAGGCTCGTGGCGGATATCGTTATTTTCTCACCTTCACAGATGACTTAAGCAGATATGGGTATATCTACTTAATGAAACATAAGTCTGAAACGTTTGAAAAGTTCAAACAATTTCAGAGTGAAGTTGAAAATCATCATAACAAGAAAATAAAGTTTCTACGATCTGATCGTGGAGGAGAATATTTGAGTTACGAGTTTGGTGTACATTTGAAAAATTGTGGAATAGTTTCGCAACTCACGCCACTCGGAACACCACAGCATAATGGTGTGTCCAAACGTTGTAATCGTACTTTACTAGATATGGTGCGATCTATGATGTCTCTTACTGATTTACCGCTATCGTTTTGGGGATACGCTCTAGAGACGGCCGCATTCACGTTAAATAGGGCACCATCAAAATCCATTGAGACGATGCCTTATGAACTGTGGTTTGGCAAGAAACCAAAGTTGTCGTTTCTGAAAGTTTGGGGCTGCGATGCTTATGTGAAAAAGCTTCAACCTGATAAGCTCGAACCCAAATCAGAGAAATGTGTCTTCATAGGATATCCAAAGGAGACTATTGGATACACCTTCTATCACAGATCCGAAGGCGAGACTTTTGTTGCTAAATTCGAAAACTTTCTGAAGAAGGAGTTTCTCTCGAAAGAAGTGAGTGGGAGGAAAGTAGAACTTGATGAGGAAACTGTACCTGCTCCCTTATTGGAAAGTAGTACATCACAGAAAACTGTTTCTGCGACACCTACACCAGTTAGTGAGGAAGCTAATGATGATGATCGTGAAACTTCAAAACAAGATATTACTGAACCTCGTAGATCAACCAGAGTAAGATCCGCGCCAGAGTGGTACGGTAATCCTGTTCTGGAAGTCATGCTACTAGATCATGATGAACCTACGAACTATGAAGAAGCGATGGTGAGCCCAGATTCCGCAAAGTGGCTTGAAGCCATGAAATCAGAGATGGGATCCATGTATGAGAACAAAGTATGGACTTTGGTTGAATTTCCCGATGATCGGCAAGCAATTGAGAATAAATGGATCTTCAAGAAGAGGACTGACACTGACGGTAATATTACTGTCTACAAAGCTCGACTTGTCGCAAGAGGTTTTCGGCAAGTTCAAGGGATTGACTACGATGAGACCTTCTCACCCGTAGCGATGCTTAAGTCTGTCCGAATCATGTTAGCAATTGCCGCATTTTGTGATTATTAAATTTGGCAGATGGATGTCAAAACTGCATTCCTGAATGGATTTCTGGAAGAAGAGTTGTATATGATGCAACCAGAAGGTTTTGTCGATCCAAAGGGAGCTAACAAAGTGCGCAAGCTCCAGCGATCCATTTATGGACTGGTGCAAGCCTCTCGGAGTTGGAATAAACGTTTTGATAGTGTGATCAAAGCATTTGGTTTTATACAGACTTTTGCAGAAGCCTGTATTTACAAGAAAGTGAGTGGGAGCTCTGTAGCATTTCTGATATTATATGTGGATGACATATAACTAATTGGAAATGATGTAGAATTTCTGGATAGCATAAAGGGATACTTGAATAAGAGTTTTTCAATGAAAGACCTCGGTGAAGCTGCTTACATATTAGGCATTAAGATCTATAGAGATAGATCAAGACGCTTAATTGGACTTTCACAAACCACATACCTTGACAAAGTTTTGAAAAAGTTCAAAATGGATCAAGCAAAGAAAGGGTTCTTGCCTGTGTTACAAGGTGTGAAGTTGAGTAAGACTCAATGCCTGACCACTGCAGAAGATAGAGAGAATATGAAAGATGTTCCCTATGCATCAGCCATAGGATCTATCATGTATGCAATGCTGTGTACCAGACCTGATGTGTGCCTTGCTATAAGTCTAGCAGGGAGGTACCAAAGTAATCCAGGAGTGGATCACTGGACAGTGGTCAAGAACATCCTGAAATACCTGAAAAGGACTAAGGATATGTTTCTCATATATGGAGGTGACAAAGAGCTCATCGTAAAAGGTTACGTTGATGCAAGCTTTGACACTGATCCGGACGATTCTAAATCGCAAACCGGATACATGTTTACATTAAACGGTGGAGCTGTCAGTTGGTGCAGTTCTAAACAAAGCGTTGTAGCGGGATCTACATGTGAAGCGGAGTACATAGCTGCTTCGAAAGCAGCAAATGAAGGAGTCTGGATGAAGGAGTTCATATCCGATCTAGGTGTCATACCTAGTGCATCGGGTCCAATGAAAATCTTTTGTGACAATACTGGTGCAATTGCCTTGGCAAAGGAATCCAGATTTCACAAGAGAACCAAGCACATCAAGAGACGCTTCAATTCCATCCGGGATCTAGTCCAGGTGGGAGACATAGAGATTTGCAAGATACATACGGATCTGAATATTGCAGACCCATTCACTAAGCCTCTTCCGCGAGCAAAACATGATCAGCACCAAAGCTCCATGGGTGTTAGAATCATTACTGTGTAATCTAGATTATTAACTCTAGTGCAAGTGGGAGACTGAAGGAAATATGCCCTAGAGGCAATAATAAAGTTATTATTTATTTCCTTATATCATGATAAATGTTTATTATTCATGCTAGAATTGTATTAACTGGAAACATAATACATGTGTGAATTCATAGACAAACAAAGTGTCACTAGTGTGCCTCTACTTGACTAGCTCGTTAATCAAAGATGGTTATGTTTCCTGACCATGAACAATGAGTTTTTATTTGATTAACGGGATCACATCATTAAGTGAATAATCTGATTGACATGACCCATTCCATTAGCTTAGCACCCGATCGTTTAGTATGTTGCTATTGCTTTCTTCATGACTTATACATGTTCCTATGACTATGAGATTATGCAACTCCCGTTTGCCGGAGGAACACTTTGTGTGCTACCAAACATCACAACGTAACTGGGTGATTATAAAGGAGCTCTACAGGTGTCTGCAAAGGTAAATGTTGGGTTGGAGTATTTCGAGATTAGGATCTGTCACTCCAATTGTCGGAGAGGTATCTCTGGGCCCTCTCGGTAATGCACATCACTTAAGCCTTGCAAGCATTGCAACTAATGAGTTAGTTGCGGGATGATGTATTACAGAACGAGTAAAGAGACTTGCCGGTAATGAGATTGAACTAGGTATTTGGAATACCGACGATCGAATCTCGGGCAAGTAACATACCGATGACAAAGGGAACAACGTATGTTGTTATGCGGTCTGACCGATAAAGATCTTCGTAGAATATGTAGGAGCCAATATGAGCATCCAGGTTCCGCTATTGGTTATTGACCGGAGACATGTCTCGGTCATGTCTACATTGTTCTCGAACCCGTAGGGTCCGCACGCTTAAGGTTACGATGACAGTTATATTATGAGTTTATGCATTTTGATGTACCGAAGTTTGTTCGGAGTCCCGGATGTGATCACGGACATGACGAGGAGTCTCGAAATGGTCGATACATAAAGATTGATATATTGGAAGCCTATGTTTGGATATCGGAAGTGTTCCGGGTGAAATTGGGATTTTACCGGAGTACCGGGAGGTTACCGGAACCCCCCCGGGGGCTATATGGGCCATGATGGGCCTTAGTGGAAAAGAGAAGAGGAGCCCTACATGGGCCGCATGCCCCTCCCCTCCCTTGGTCCGAATAGGACAAGGAGAGGGGGCCGGCCCCTCTCTCTCTATTCCCCCCTCCGCGAATCCTATTCCAACTAGGATTGGGGGGGGGGGGAATCCTACTCCCAGAGGGAGTAGGACTCTCCTGGCGCGCCTCTACATGGCCGGCCGCACCCCCTCCCTTAGTCCTTTATATACGAAGGCAGGGGCACCCCAGAAACACACAAGTTGATCCACGTGATCATATTCTTAGCCGTGTGCGGTGCCCCCTTCCACCATAGTCCTCGATAATATTGTAGCGGAGTTTAGGCGAAGCCCTGCTGCAGTAGTACATCAAGATCGTCACCACGCCGTCGTGCTGACGGAACTCTTCCCTGACACTTTGCTGGATCGGAGTCCGGGGATCGTCATCGAGCTGAACGTGTGCTAGAACTCGGAGGTGCCGTAGTTTCGGTGCTTGATCGGTCGGGCCGTGAAGACGTACGACTACATCAACCAAAGGCTTCCGTTGTCGATCTACAAAGGGTACGTAGATCACACTCTCCTCTCATTGCTATGCATCACCATGATCTTGCGTGTGCGTAGGAATTTTTCTGAAATTACTACGAAACCCAACAACTTTGATTGACGGTAGCATTATAAGATGATCTCTCACTAAATTATCAAGAAGTGTTATCCCTGAGTATGCACCGTTGCAAAAGTTCTTCGTGTTGAGACACCACGTGATGATCGGGTGTGATAGGCTCTACGTTCAAATACAACGGGTGCAAAACAGTTGCACACGCGGAATACTCAGGTTATATTTGACGAGCCAAGCATATACAGATATGGCCTCGGAACACGGAGACCGAAAGGTCGAGCGTGAATCATATAGTAGATATGATCAACATAATGATGTTCACCAATGAAACTACTCCATCTCACGTGATGATCGGACATGGTTTAGTTGATTTGGATCACGTAATCACTTAGAGGATTAGAGGGATGTCTATCTAAGTGGGAGTTCTTTAAGTAAATTAACTGAACTTAAATTTATCATGAAACTTAGTACCTGATAAGTATCTTGCTTGTTTATGCTTGTTTGTAGATAGATGGCTCGTGCTGTTGTCCCGTTGAATTTTAATGCTTTCCTTGAGAAAGCAAAGTTGAAAGATGATGGTAGCAATTACACGGACTGGGTCCATAACTTGAGGATTATCCTCATTGTTGCACAGAAGAATTACGTCCTGGAAGCACCGCTGGGTGCCAGGCCTGCTGCAGGAGCAACGCCGGATGTTATGAACGTCTGGCAGAGCAAAGCTGATGACTACTCGATAGTTCAGTGTGCCATGCTTTACGGCTTAGAATCGGGACTTCAACGATGTTTTGAACGTCATGGAGCATATGAGATGTTCCAGGAGTTGAAGTTAATATTTCAAGCAAATGCCCGGATTGAGAGATATGAAGTCTCCAATAAGTTCTATAGCTGCAAGATGGAGGAGAACAGTTCTGTCAGTGAGCATATACTCAAAATGTCTGGGTATAATAATCACTTGATTCAATTGGGAGTTAATCTTCCAGATGATTGCGTCATCGACAGAATTCTCCAATCACTGCCACCAAGCTACAAGAGCTTCGTGATGAACTATAATATGCAAGGGATGAACAAGACTATTCCCGAGCTCTTCGCAATGCTAAAAGCTGCGGAGGTAGAAATCAAGAAGGAGCATCAAGTGTTGATGGTCAACAAGACCACTAGTTTCAAGAAAAAGGGCAAAGGGAAGAAGAAGGGTAACTTCAAAAAGAACGGCAAGCAAGTTGCTACTCAAGAGAAGAAACCCAACCTGGACCTAAGCCTGAAACTGAGTGCTTCTACTGCAAGCATACTGGTCACTGGAAGCGGAACTGCCCCAAGTATTTGGCGGATAAGAAGGATGGCAAGATGAACAAAGGTATATGTGATATACATGTTATTGATGTGTACCTTAGTAATGCTCGCAGTAGCACTTGGGTATTTGATATTGGTTCTGTTGCTAATATTTGCAACTCGAAACAGGGACTACGGATTAAGCGAAGATTGGCTAAGGACGAGGTGACGATGCGCGTGGGAAACGGTTCCAAAGTCGATGTGATCGCAGTCGGCACGCTACCTCTACATCTACCTTCGGGATTAATATTAGACCTAAATAATTGTTATTTGGTGCCAGCGTTAAGCATGAACATTATATCTGGATCTTGTTTGATGCGAGACGGTTATTCATTTAAATCAGAGAATAATGGTTGTTCTATTTACATGAGTAATATCTTTTGTGGTCATGCACCCTTGAAGAGTGGTCTATTCTTGTTGAATCTCGATAGTAGTAACACACATATTCATAATGTCGAAGCCAAAAGATGCAGAGTTGATAATGATAGTGCAACATATTTGTGGCACTGCCGTTTAGGTCATATCGGTGTAAAGCGCATGAAGAAACTCCATACTGATGGACTTTTGGAACCACTTGATTATGAATCACTTGGTACTTGCGAACCGTGCCTCATGGGCAAGATGACCAAAACACCATTCTCCAGTACTATGGAGAGAGCAACAGATTTGTTGGAAATCATACATACAGATGTATGTGGTCCGATGAATATTGAGGCTCGTGGCGGATATCGTTATTTTCTCACCTTCACAGATGACTTAAGCAGATATGGGTATATCTACTTAATGAAACATAAGTCTGAAACGTTTGAAAAGTTCAAAGAATTTCAGAGTGAAGTTGAAAATCATCGTAACAAGAAAATAAAGTTTCTACAATCTGATCGTGGAGGAGAATATTTGAGTTACGAGTTTGGTGTACATTTGAAAAATTGTGGAATAATTTCGCAACTCACGCCACCCGGAACACCACAACGTAATGGTGTGTCCGAACGTCGTAATCGTACTTTACTAGATATGGTGCGATCTATGATGTCTCTTACTGATTTACCGCTATCGTTTTGGGGATACGCTCTAGAGACGGCCGCATTCACGTTAAATAGGGCACCATCAAAATCCGTTGAGACGACGCCGTATGAACTGTGGTTTGGCAAGAAACCAAAGTTGTCATTTTTGAAAGTTTGGGGCTGCGATGCTTATGTGAAAAAGCTTCAACCTGATAAGCTCGAACCCAAATCGGAGAAATGTGTCTTCATAGGATATCCAAAGGAGACTATTGGATACACCTTCTATCACAGATCCGAAGGCAAGACTTTTGTTGCTAAATTCGGAAACTTTCTGGAGAAGGAGTTTCTCTCGAAAGAAGTGAGTGGGAGGATAGTAGAACTTGACGAGGTAACTGTACCTGCTCCCTTATTGGAAAGTAGTACATCACAGAAAACTATTTCTGCGACACCTACACCAGTTAGTGAGGAAGCTAATGATGATGATCATGAAACTTCAGAACAAGATACTACTGAACCTCGTAGATCAACCAGAGTAAGATCCGCGCCAGAGTGGTACGGTAATCCTATTCTGGAAGTCATGCTACTAGATCATGATGAACCTACAAACTATGAAGAAGCGATGGTGAGCCCAGATTCCGCAAAGTGGCTTGAAGCCATGAAATCTGAGATGGGATCCATGTATGAGAACAAAGTACGGACTTTGGTTGACTTGCCCGATGATCGGCAAGCAATTGAGAGTAAATGGATCTTAAAGAAGAAGACTGACGCTGACGGTAATATTACTGTCTACAAAGCTCGACTTGTCGCAAAAGGTTTTCGGCAAGTTCAAGGGATTGACTACGATGAGACCTTCTCACCTGTAGCGATGCTTAAGTCTGTCCGAATCATGTTAGCAATTGCCGCATTTTATGATTATGAAATTTGGCAGATGGATGTCAAAACTGCATTCCTGAATGGATTTCTGGAAGAAGAGTTGTATATGATGAAACCAGAAGGTTTTGTCGATCCAAAGGGAGCTAACAAAGTGTGCAAGCTCCAGCGATCAATTTATGGACTGGTGCAAGCCTCTCGGAGTTGGAATAAACGTTTTGATAGTGTGATCAAAGCATTTGGTTTTATACAGACTTTTGGAGAAGCCTGTATTTACAAGAAAGTGAGTGGGAGCTCTGTAGCATTTCTGATATTATATGTGGATGACATATTAATAATTGGAAATGATGTAGAATTTCTGGATAGCATAAAGGGATACTTGAATAAGAGTTTTTCAATGAAAGACCTCGGTGAAGCTGCTTACATATTAGGCATTAAGATCTATAGAGATAGATCAAGACGCTTAATTGGACTTTCACAAACCACATACCTTGACAAAGTTTTGAAAAAGTTCAAAATGGATCAAGCAAAGAAAGGGTTCTTGCCTGTGTTACAAGGTGTGAAATTGAGTAGGACTCAATGCCTGACCACTGCAGAAGATAGAGAGAATATGAAAGATGTTCCCTATGCATCAGCCATAGGATCTATCATGTATGCAATGCTGTGTACCAGACCTGATGTGTGCCTTGCTATAAGTCTAGCAGGGAGGTACCAAAGTAATCCAGGAGTGGATCACTGGACAGTGGTCAAGAACATCCTGAAATACCTGAAAAGGACTAAGGATATGTTTCTCATATATGGAGGTGACAAAGAGCTCATCGTAAAAGGTTACGTTGATGCAAGCTTTGACACTGATCCAGACGATTCTAAATCGCAAACCGGATACATGTTTACATTAAACGGTGGAGCTGTCAGTTGGTGCAGTTCTAAACAAAGCGTTGTAGCGGGATCTACATGTGAAGCGGAGTACATAGCTGCTTCGAAAGCAGCAAATGAAGGAGTCTGGATGAAGGAGTTCATATCCGATCTAGGTGTCATACCTAGTGCATCGGGTCCAATGAAAATCTTTTGTGACAATACTGGTGCAATTGCCTTGGCAAAGGAATCCAGATTTCACAAGAGAACCAAGCACATCAAGAGACGCTTCAATTCCATCTGGGATCTAGTCCAGGTGGGAGACATAGAGATTAGCAAGATACATACGGATCTGAATATTGCAGACCCGTTGACTAAGCCTCTTCCACGAGCAAAACATGATCAGCACCAAAGCTCCATGGGTGTTAGAATCATTACTGTGTAATCTAGATTATTGAATCTAGTGCAAGTGGGAGACTGAAGGAAATATGCCCTAGAGGCAATAATAAAGTTATTATTTATTTCCTTATATCATGATAAATGTTTATTATTCATGCTAGAATTGTATTAACCGGAAACATAATACATGTGTGAATACATAGACAAACAAAGTGTCACTAGTGCGCCTCTACTTGACTAGCTCGTTAATCAAAGATGGTTATGTTTCCTAACCATAAACAATTAGTTGTTATTTGATTAACGGGATCACATCATTAAGTGAATGATCTGATTGACATGACCCATTCCCCTAGCTTAGCACCCGATCATTTAGTATGTTGCTATTGCTTTCTTCATGACTTATACATGTTCCTATGACTATGAGATTATGCAACTCCCGTTTGCCAGAGGAACATTTTGTGTGCTACCAAACGTCACAACGTAACTGGGTGATTATAAAGGAGCTCTACAAGTGTCTCCAAAGGTACATGTTGGGTTGGTGTATTTCGAGATTAGGATTTGTCACTTCGATTGTCGGAGAGGTATCTCTGGGCCCTCTCGGTAATGCACATCACTTAAGCCTTGCAAGCATTGCAACTAATAAGTTAGTTGCGGGATGATGTATTATAGAACGAGGAAAGAGACTTGCCGGTAACGAGATTGAACTAGGTATTGAGATACCGACGATCGAATCTCGGGCAAGTAACATACCGATGACAAAGGGAACGACGTATGTTGTTATGCGGTCTGACCGATAAAGATCTTCGTAGAATATGTAGGAGCCAATATGAGCATCCAGGTTCCGCTATTGGTTATTGACCGGAGACATGTCTCGGTTATGTCTACATTGTTCTCGAACCCGTAGGGTCCGCATGGTTGAGGTTACGATGACAGTTATATTATGAGTTTATGCATTTTGATGTACCAAAGTTTGTTCGGAGTCCCGGATGTGATCACGGAAATGACGAGGAGTCTTGAAATGGTCGAGACATAAAGATTGATATATTGGAAGCCTATGTTTGGATATCGGAAGTGTTCTGGGTGAAATCAGGATTTTACCGGAGTACCGGGAGGTTACTGGAACCCCCCGGGAGCTATATGGGCCTTAATGGGCCATAGTGGAAGAAGAGGAGAGGCAGCCAGGGCTTGGGCCGTGCACCCCTCCCCCCTAGTCCGAATAGGACAAGGAGAGAGGGGGCCGGCACCCTGCTCCTTCTCTCTCTCTCTTTTCCACCTCATGAATCCTATTCCAACAAGGATTGGGGGAGAAGTCCTACTCCCGGAGGGAGTAGGACTCCTCCTGGTGCGCCATATGTGGCCGGCCGGCCTCCCCCTCTTGGTCCTTTATATACGGAGGCAGGGGCACCCCAGAGACACACAAGTTGATCCACGTGATCTTATTCTTAGCCGTGTGCCGCGCCCCTGCCACCATAGTCCTCGATAATATTGTAGCGGAGTTTAGGCGGAGCCCTGCTGCAGTAGTACATCAAGATCGTCACTACGCCGTCGTGCTGACGGAACTCTTCCCTGACACTTTGCTGGATCGGAGTCCGGGGATCGTCATCGAGCTGAACGTGTGCTAAAACTTGGAGGTGCCGTAGTTTCGGTGCTTGATCGGTCGGGCCGTGAAGACGTACGACTACGTCAACCAAACGCTTCCGTTGTCGATCTACAAAGGGTACGTAGATCACACTCTCCTCTCGTTGCTATGCATCACCATGATCTTGCGTGTGCGTAGGAATTTTTTTGAAATTACTGCGTTCCCCAACATCCATATACCCTAAAACCATCTGCGGGCACAATAGATCAGGAGTTCCGCCGCCAGAAGCCTCCCTAGCCACCGAAAGCCAATCTAGACCCATTCCGGCACCCTGTCGGAGGGGGAAATCCTTCTCTGGTGGCCATCTTCATCATCCCGGTGCTCTCCATGATGAGGAGGGAGTAGTTCTCCCTCGGGGCTGAGGGTATGTACCAATAGCTATGTGTTTGATCTCTCTCTCTCTCTCTCTCTCTCTCTCTCTCGTGTTCTTGAGGTGATACGATCTTGATGTATCGCGAGCTTTGCTATTATATTTGGATCCTATGATGTTCCCCCCTCCACTCTCTCTTAATGGATTGAGTTTCCCCTTTGAAGTTATCTTATCGGATTGAGTCTTTAATGATTTGAGAACACTTGATGTATGTCTTGCCGTGCGTATCTATGGTGACAATGGGATATCACGTGATTCACTTGATGTATGTTTTGGTGATCAACTTACGGGTTCCTCCCATGAACCTACGCATAGGGGTTGGCACACGTTTTCGTCGTGATTCTCCGATAGAAACTTTGGGGCACTCTTTGAGGTTCTATGTGTTGGTTGAATAGATGAATCTGGGGTTGTGTGATGCATATCATATAATCATACCCATGGATACTTGAGGTGACGTTGGAGTATCTAGGTGACATTAGGGTTTTGGTTGATTTGTGTCTTAAGGTGTTATTCTAGTACGAACTCTAGGGCTGTTTGTGACATCTATAGGAATAGCCCAACGGATTGATTGGAAAGAATAAATTTGAGGTGGTTTCGTACCCTACCATAATCTCTTCGTTCGTTCTCTACTATTAGTGACTTTGGAGTGACTCTTTGTTGCGTGTTGAGGGTTAGTTATGTGATCCAATTATGTTATTATTGTTGAGAGGACTTGCACTAGTGAAAGTATGAACCCTAGGCCTTGTTTCAACGCATTGCAATACCGTTTACGCTCACTTTTATCATTAGTTACCTTGCTGTTTTTATAATTTCAGATTATAAAAACCTTTATCTACTATCCATATACCACTTGTATCACCATCTCTTCGCCGAACTAGTGCACCTATACAATTTACCATTGTATTGGGTGTGTTGGGGACACAAGAGACTCTTTGTTATTTGGTTGCAGGGTTGCTTGAGAGAGACCATCTTCATCCTATGCCTCCTACGGATTGATAAACCTTAGGTCATCCACTTGAGGAAAATTTGCTACTGTCCTACAAACCTCTGCACTTGGAGGCCCAACAACGTCTACAAGAAGAAGGTTGTGTAGTAGACATCAGACAACAGTCATAAACATGCATTAAAATTAATCAACACCGAATGCAAGCATGAGTAGGATATAATTCACCATGAACATAAATATCGTGAAGGCTATGTTGATTTTGTTTCAACTACATGCGTGAACATGTGCCAAGTCAAGTCACTTAAATCATTCAGAGGAGGATACCACCCTATCATACCACATCACAACCATTTTAATAGCATGTTGGCACGCAAGGTAAACCATTATAAGCTCCTAGCTAATCAAGCATGGCACAAGAAACTATGATCTCTAGTTGTCATTGCAAACATGTTTATTCATAATAGGCTGAATCAGGAACGATGAACTAATCATATTTACAAAAACAAGAGAGGTCGAGTTCATACCAGCTTCTCTCATCTCAATCGGTCCATCATATATCGTCCTAATTGCCTTTCACTTGCATGACCGAACGATGTGGATAATAATAATAGTGCACGTGTATTGGACTAAGCTAGAATCTGCAAGCATTCAATAAACAGGAGAAGACAAGGCAATATGGGCTCTTTTGTCAGATCAACAATAATGCATATAAGAGCCACTTCAACAATTTAATCATGGTCTTCTCCTATCGACCCCCAAAGAAAAGAAAAGAAATAAAACTATTTACACGGGAAAGCTCCCAACAAGCAAAAGAAGAACATGAAATCTTTTTGGGGTTTTCTTTTTAGTTACTACTACAAGCATTGAAATTAAAACTAGCTAAAAGCTACAACTAATTTTTTTTGTTTTTCTTAAAGTTTACTAAACACACAAGAAGAAAGCACAAAAAGGAAATAAACTAGTATGGATGATACAATGAAAAAGTATGAGCACCGACATCTAACAATGAGTGTGTGAACATAAATGTATTGTCGGTGAGAAATACGTACTCCCCCAAGCTTAGGCTTTTGGCCTAAGATGGTCTATGGCCACGGCTGGCCTGGCGGATATCCATAGTAATAGTTGGGGTCGTACTGCGATGCAGCGTGGCGGCGAGCTACCTCCGCCCTCCTCTCGCACTCATCTGCCTCCTTTCTGGTAATAACATATCTTCCTTTTGCCTGATAATCAAAGAAGGCAGGATCAGGGAGAGTAATATGGACAGCACGACATCTGTCAAAGATTAAGCGATACTGGAGAGGTGATTCATTCCTCTCAACAAACTGGTGGTGAATCATAGCATTAAAGTCTAGGTAAGCAGGAGGCAATTCAATATCATCATTACGTATGGTTACACCAAGAAAATCAGCTAAGCGGGTTGCATAAATTCCACCAAATAAATCTCCATTAAATCTATTATTATGCAACCTACGTGCAACAATGGCTCCCAAATTATAAGATTTGTCTCCTAACACAGCACTCCTAAGAATACTGAGGTCAGGAACACACATATGACATGCTTCATCTTTACCATTTATGCACCTACCTATGAAGAGAGCAAAATAATGTATAGCAGAAAATGAATACTCCCTATGTTAGCTTGTGCTATATCTCTAGATTCCCCCATAGTTATGCTAGCAAGAAAATTTCTAAATTCAGATTTGCAGGGTTCACTAGCACTACCCCATTGCGGAAGTTTGCAAGCAGTGGTAAAATCCTCTAAGTCCATCGTATAAGATTTTTCATAAAGATCAAACAGGACAGTTGGAGAATTACATGAAAATGAAAATTCAAACCTCCTCACAAAGGAACTAGTGAGATAGTGGTACTGGCGGCATTTTTCTGCCTCGAAGCTCACAAGATCAGCGTTACGCAAATATGCGTTAAATTCTTCCTTGATTCCCGCTCGATCCATAAAGTTTTCTGAAGGCAATTCACAGGGCCGCACTGGAGCGTCCCTTGGTGGCTCATCGTCAGCATCACACATTGCAAGTCTGGGTCCTTGCTTCCTTGAAGAACCACCTTGGTACATTTTCCCAAGCATATTTCTTCCTCTGAAAAATTTCTGAAATTTTTAGTAACTTCAAACAAAAGTGAACCAAGCTCAATAAAATTTGATAGCAACTACTCCTACAAGTGCCTAGAGCCTACATCATGCATTAGAACTACTTGGAACCATATAAATTTGACATGCAAGCTCAAGAACACGGTCACCTAGGCAGCACAAATTTGAAATGAATAGAGCACTAGAACAAAAACTAATTGGACCAATGGAGGAGTCACATACCAAGGAACAATCTCCCCAAGCAGTTTTGTGAGAGGTGCTTTGAGCAAGGAGATCGAAAATCGCAACAAAATGAGCTAGAACTCATGCTTGAGCTGGATGGTGATTTTTTTTGGGAGGAATAAGAAGTGTGTGGGTGTAGGAATAAGTGGATGGGAGCCACTGTGGGCCCACGAGGCAGGGGGCATGTCCAGGGGGTAGGGCGCGCCCTCCACCCTCGTGGCCAGGTGCTTGCCCCTCCTGCTGTGTTCTCAATGCGAGGTATTCCCAAATATTCCAGAAAAAATCATATTCCATTTTCAGGGCATTTGGAGAACTTTTATTTTCGGGGTATTTTTATATTGCACGGATAAATCAGAAAACAGACAGAAAAATACTATTTTTACTTTATTTCAGCTAAATAATAGAAAGTAGAAAGAGGGTACAGAAGGTTGTGCCTTCTAGTTTCATCCATCTCATGCTCATCAAAAGGAATCCACTAACAAGGTTGATCAGGTCTTGTTAACAAACTCATTCCGAATAATATGGAACCTGAGAAATTTCGAATAACACTATGTTACCTCAACGGGGATATGCACATCCCCAATAATAAGAATATCATATTTCTTCTTGAAAGTAGGAAGAGGAAATTCAAAACCTCCAAATATAATCGATGAAAATTTTCCAATAGAGTTGATACTATGAACTTGAGGTTGTTTCCTCAGAAAGTGTACCGTATGCTC
Organism: Triticum dicoccoides; assembly: GCF_002162155.2. NCBI lineage: Eukaryota > Viridiplantae > Streptophyta > Magnoliopsida > Poales > Poaceae > Triticum > Triticum dicoccoides. The sequence continues at coordinate 60,187,615 of NC_041380.1, read as the reverse complement.
ATTACCATTGACATGAAAAGTGACATTGCCTTTGTTGCAATCAATAACAGCCCCTGCAGTGTTCAAAAAGGGTCTTCCAAGAATAATAGACATACTATCGTCCTCGGGAATATCAAGAATAACAAAGTCTGTTAAAATAGTAACATTTGCAACCACAACAGTTGATTTATCAGCCATTGCAAAGATATTGATACGTCTCCAACGTACCTATAATTTTTGATTGCTCCATGCTATATTATCTACTGTTTTGGACATTATAGGGCTTTATTATCCACTTTTATATTATTTTTGGGACTAACCTATTAACCAGAGGCCCAGCCCAGAATTGCTTTTTTTGTGTGCCTATTTTAGGGTTTCGAAGAAAAGGAATATCAAACGGAGTCCAAACGGAATGAAACCTTCGGGAACGTGATTTTCTCACCGAACATGATCTAGGAGACTTGGACCCTACGTCAAGAAATAAAGGAGGAGGCCATGAGGTAGGGGGGCGCGCCTCCCCCCCAGGCGCGCCCTCCACCCTCGTGGGCCCCCTGTTGCTCCACCAATGTACTCCTTCCTCCTATATATACCTACGTACCCCCAAACGATCAGATACGGAGCCAAAACCCTAATTCCACCTCCGTAACTTTCTGTATCCACGAGATCCCATCTTGGGGCCTGTTCCGGAGCTCTGCCGGAGGGGGCATCCATCACGGAGGGCTTCTACATCAACACCAAAGCCCCTCCGATGAAGTGTGAGTAGTTTACCTCAGACCTTCGGGTCCATAGTTATTAGCTAGATGGCTTCTTCTCTCTCTTTTTGGATCTCAACACAATGTTATCCCCCTCTCTTGTGGAGATATATTCGATGTAATCTTCTTTTTGCGGTGTGTTTGTTTAGACCGATGAATTGTGGGTTTATGATGAAGATTACCTATGAACAATATTTGAATCTTCTCTGAATTCTTTTATGTATGATTGGTTATCTTTGCAAGTCTCTTCAAATTATCAGTTTGGTTTGGCCTACTAGATTGATCTGTCTTGCAATGGGATAAGTGCTTAGCTTTGGGTTCAATCTTGCGGTGTCCTTTCCCAGTGACAGTAGGGGCAGCAAGGCACGTATTGTATTGTTGCCATCGAGGATAACAAGATGGTTTTTTTTATCATATTGCATGAATTTATCCCTCTACATGATGTCATCTTACTTAAGGCGTTACTCTGTTTTCATGAACTTAATACTCTAGATGCATGCTGGATAGCGGTCGATGAGTGGAGTAATAGTAGTAGATGCAGGAAGGAGTCGGTCTACTTGTCTCGGACGTGATGCCTATATACATGATCATACCTAGATATTCTCATAACTATGCTCAATTCTGTCAATTGCTCAACAGTAATTCGTTCACCCACCGTAAAATACTTATGCTCTTGAGAGAAGCCACTAGTGAAACCTATGGCCCCCGGGTCTATCTTCATCATATTAATCTTCCAATACTTAGTTATTTCCTTTGCTTTTTTACTTTGCATTTATTTTACTTTGCATCTTTATCACAAAAATACCAAAAATATTATCTTATCATATCTATCATATCTCACTCTCGCAAGTGACCATGAAGGGATTGACAACCCCTTATCACGTTGGTTGCGAGGAGTTATTTGTTTTGTGCAGGTACGAGGGACTCGCGCGTAGCCTCCTACTGGATTGATACCTTGGTTCTCAAAAACTGAGGGAAATACTTACACTACTTTCCTGCACCATCCTTTCCTCTTCAAGGAAATCCAACGCAGTGCTCACGAGGTAGCAAGAAGATTTGTAGCACCGTTGCCGGGGAGTCTACGCAAAATTCAAACATACCAAGTACCCATCACAACCCTTATCTCCCGCATTACATTATTTGCCATTTGCCTCTCATTTTCCTCTCCCCCACTTTACCCTTGCCGTTTTATTTGCCCTCTCTCTCTCTCTATCCTCCCTCTCTTTCTCTATTCGCCTCTTTTCCGTTTGCTTGTCGCTATGGCAAGTCCTCTATCTTCTCCGTTGTCTCCTGAGAATGAAGTTCTAAATTTTAAGCAAAGGGAGGGAGAAAATCTAAAAGACGCTTGGTATAAAATTTGCAATGCTCAAAATAGATCTACCAGGAAGCAATCTACTTCCGTTCTTCTTCACAATTTTTATGTAGGCACTACTCCTTGGTACAGATATATCCTTGATACCATTACCGGAGGGAACTTCTTGGGTAGCCATACTTTTGATTCTTATAATTCTATGATAGATTTGTTTGGCTCACCACCTCTTTTGGTTAATGGAACTACGTTAACTTTGGAGCATGTAATGCAAAGACTTGAAATTATTGAGAATAAGGTTGCTACTATAGAGTTAATTGAAAATTTGGATAAAAATATCCACAACCGAATCACTCAATATGGATCTAAAGTAGGAGTCACTTTGAAAAATATTAAAGAAAAGGAACCTATAGTTAATGAGAAAATAAATCCGGATTCCACTAGAATTGATAAACTTGAGGGTATTATTACCAACTTGGGAACCACCTTTTCTTCCGTAAAGAATACTCCAAGTCCTCCCCCTAAAATTGCCAAGCTTATGTATGTTCCTAAAAACAAGGGTGAATCTTCTAGTAAGGAAACTGCGGATCTCAAATCTATAAGTATTCATCCAAATCTTTTTGCTATCATTAAGGAACCATTTGTTACAAATGAATTTTTCGATCTTGTGCCTAAAAGTTTGATAATCAACAAAAAGAAAGAAATTCCTAAGGATGGTAGATTCCTCATTGAAGAATTACCTACCAAAGATGGGAATACCTAGATCCATCCTTCCTTTTTATGCCTAGCTAGGGGCGTTAAACGATAGCGCTTGTTGGGAGGCAACCCAATTTTATTTTTATTCCTTGCTTTTTGCTCCTGTTTAGTAATAAATAATTTACCTATCCTCTGTTTTGGTTGTGTTTTTTTGTGTTTAATTAGTGTTTGTGCCAAGTAGAACCGTTGGGAAGACTTGGGGAAAGTCTTGATATCTTGCTGTAAAAAACAGAAACTTTAACGCTCACGAGAACTGCTGCCATTTTTATTTGGAAAGTGCTAGTTAGTTAATTCTTTTTTAAAATAATTAATAGATAAATTACTCACGTCCATCAATTTATTTTAGAATTTTTGGGGTTCCATATCTTGCGCTAGCTACAGATTACTACAGACTGTTCCGTTTTTGACAGATTCTGTTTTTCATGTGTTGTTTGCTTATTTTGATGAATCTATGGCTAGTAAAATAGTTTATAAACCATAGAGAAGTTGGAATACAGTAGGTTTAACACCAACATAAATAAATAATGAGTTCATTACAGTACATTGAAGTGGTCTTTTGTTTTCTTTCGCTAACGGAGCTCACGAGATTTTCTACTTTAAGTTTTGTGTTGTGAAATTTTCAAGTTTTGGGTAAAGATTTTATGGATTATGGAACAAGGAGTGACAAGAGACTAATCTTGGGGATGCCCATGTCACCCCCAAGATAATATAAGGACACCTAAAAGCCAAAGCTTGGGGATGCCCCGGAAGGCATCCCCTCTTTCGTCTACTTCTATCGGTAACTTTACTTGGAGCTATATTTTTATTCACCACATGATATGTGTTTTGCTTGGAGCGTCTTGTATGATTTGAGTCTTTGATTTTTAGTTTACCACAATCATCCTTGCTGTACACACCTTTTGAGAGAGCCATGCATGATTTGGAATTTGTTAGAATACTCTATGTGCTTCACTTATATCTTTTGAGTTATATAGTTTTTCTCTAGTACTTCACTTATATCTTTTAGAGCACGGTGGTGGATTTGTTTTATAGAAACTATTGATCTCTCATGCTTCACTTAGATTATTTTCAGAGTCTTAAATAGCATGGTAATTTGCTTAAATAATCCTAATATGCTAGGTATTCAAGATTAGTAAAAAAATTCTTATGAGTGTTTTGAATACTAAGAGAAGTTTGATGCTTGATGATTGTTTTGAGATATGGAGGTAATAATATCAAAGTCGTGCTAGTTGAGTAGTTGTGAATTTGAGAAATGCTTGTGTTGAAGTTTGCAAGTCCCATAGCATGCACGTACGGTAAACGTCATGTAACAAATTTGAAACATGAGGTGTTCTTTGATTGTCCTCCTTATGAGTGGCGGTCGGGGACGAGCGATGGTCTTTTCCTACCAATCTATCCCCCTAGGAGCATGCGCGTAGTGCTTGGTTTTTGATGACTTGTAGATTTTTGCAATAAGTATGTGATTTCTTTATGACTAATGTTGAGTCCATGGATTATACGCACTCTCACCCTTCCATCATTGCTAGCCTCTTCGGTACCGTGCATTGCCCTTTCTCACATTGAGAGTTGGTGCAAACTTCGCGAGTGCATCCAAACACCGTGATATGATACACACTTTCACACATAAACCTCCTTATATCTTCCTCAAAACAGCCACCATACCTACCTATTATGGCATTTCCATAGCCATTCCGAGATATATTGCCATGCAACTTTCCACCATCTTGTTTATCTTGACACATTCATCATTGTCATATTGCTGTGCATGATCATGTAGTTGACATCGTATTTGTGGCAAAGCCACCGTTCATAATTTTTCATACATGTCACTCTTGATTCATCTCAATCCCGGTACACCGCCGGAGGCGTTCATATAGAGTCATACTTTGTTCTAGTATCGAGTTGTAATCATTGAGTTGTAAATAAATAGAAGTGTGATGATCATCATTTTCTAGAGCATTGTCCCAAGTGAGGAATAAAAAAAGAGAAAGGCCATAAAAAAGGAGAAGGCCCAAAAAATGAGAGAAAAAGAGAGAAGGGACAATGTTACTATCCTTTGCCACACTTGTGCTTCAAAGTAGCACCATAATCTTCATGATAGAGAGTATTTTGTTTTGTCACTTTCATATACCAGTGGGAATTTTTCATTATAGAACTTGGCTGGTATATTCCAACAATGGGCCTCCTCAAGTGCCCTAGGTCTTCGTGAGCAAGCAAGTTGGATGCACACCCACTTAGTTTCTTTTGTTGAGCTTTCATACATTTATAGCTCTAGTGCATCCGTTGCATGGCAATCCCTACTCCTTGCATTAACATCAATCGATGGGCATCTCCATAGCCCATTGATTACCCTCGTTGATGTGAGACTTTCTCCTTTTTGTCTTCTCCACATAACCCCCATCATCATATTCTATTCCACCCATAGTGCTATGTCCATAGCTCGCGCTCATATATTTCGTGAAAGTCTATAAGTTTGAGATTACTAAAGTATGAAACAATTGCTTGGCTTGTCATCGGGGTTGTGCATGATGAGAGCATTCTTGTGTGACGAAAATGCAGCATGACTAAACTATATGATTTTGTAGGGATGAACTTTCTTTGGCCATGTTATTTTGAGAAGACATAATTGCTTAGTTAGTATGCTTGAAATATTATTATTTTTATGTCAATATGAACTTCTATCTTGAATCCTTCGGATCTGAATATTCATACCACAATTAAGAGGAATTACATTAAAATTATGCCAAGTAGCACTCCGCATCAAAAATTCTGTTTTTATCATTTACCTACTCGAGGACGAGCAGGAATTAAGCTTGGGGATGCTTGATACGTCTCCAACGTATCTATAATTTTTGATTGCTCCATGCTATATTATCTACTGTTTTGGACATTATTGGGCTTTATTATCCACTTTTATATTATTTTTGGGACTAACCTATTAACCGGAGGCCCATCCCAGAATTGTTGTTTTTTTTGCCTATTTTAGGGTTTCGAAGAAAAGGAATATCAAACAGAGTCCAAACGGAATGAAACATTCGGGAACGTCGTTTTCTCACCGAACATGATCCAGGAGACTTGGACCCAACGTCAAGAAATAAAGGAGGAGGCCACGAGGTAGGGGTGCGCCTACCCCCCAGGTGTTGGAAATATGCCCTAGAGGCAATAATAAAAGCATTATTATTATATTTCCTTATTCATGATAATTGTCTTTATTCATGCTATAATTGTGTTATCCGGAAATCGTAATACATGTGTGAATAATAGACACCAACATGTCCCTAGTAAGCCTCTAGGTGACTAGCTCGTTGATCAACAGATAGTCATGGTTTCCTGACTATGGACATTGGATGTCATTGATAACGAGATCACATCATTAGGAGAATGATGTGATGGACAAGACCCAATCCTAAACATAGCACAAGATCATATAGTTCGTTTGCTAGAGTTTTCCGGTGTCAAGTATCTTTTCCTTAGACCATGAGATCGTGTAACTCCCGGATACCGTAGGAGTGCTTTGGGTGTACCAAACGTCACACGTAACTGGGTGACTATAAAGGTATACTACGGGTATCTCCGAAAGTGTCTGTTGGGTTGACACGGATCAAGACTGGGATTTGTCACTCCGTGTAATGGAGAGGTATCATTGGGCCCACTCGGTAATGCATCATCACAATGATCTCAAAGTGACCAAGTGTCTGGTCACGGGATCATGCATTACGGTACGAGTAAAGTGACTTGCCGGTAACGAGATTGAACGAGGTATTGGGATACCAACGATCGAATCTCGGGCAAGTAACATACCGATTGACGAAGGGAATTGTATACGGGGTTGCTTGAATCCTCGACATCGTGGTTCATCTGATGAGATCATCAAGGGGCATGTGGGAGCCAACATGGGTATCCAGATCCCGCTGTTGGTTATTGACCGGAGAGCGATCTTGGTCATGTCTACATGTCTCCCGAACCCGTAGGGTCTACACACTTAAGGTTCGGTGATGCTAGGGTTGTAGGGATATGTATATGCAGTAACCCAAATGTTGTACGGAGTCCCGGATGAGATCTCGGACGTCATGGGGAGTTCCGGAATGGTCCGGAGGTAAAGAATTATATATAGGAAGTGCTATTTCGGGCATCGGGACAAGTTTCGGGGTCACCGGTATTGTACCGGGGCCACTGGAAGGGTCCCGGGGGTCCACCGGGTGGGGCCACCTGCCCAGGGGGGCCACATGGGCTTTAGGGGGTGCGCCTTGGCCTGCATGGGCCAAGGGCACCAGCCTTAAGAGGCCCATGCGCCTAGGGTTCAAGAAGGGAAGAGTCCCAAAGGGGGAAGGCACCTCCTAGGTGCCTTGGGGAGGAGGGATTCCTCCCTTGGCCGCACCCCCCCTAGGAGATTGGATCTCCTAGGGCTGGCGCCCCCCCTTGGACTCCCTATATATAGTGGGGAAGGAGGGCCTCTCATGACACATATTTGGTGCCTCCCTCTCCCTCTCCAACACATCCTCCTCCTCCATAGTGCTTGGCGAAGCCCTGCCGGAGTACTGCAGCTCCATCAACACCACGCCATCGTGCTGCTGCTGGAGCCATCTTCCTCAACCTCTCCTTCCCCTTCCTGGATCAAGAAGGAGACGTTACGCTGACCGTACATGTGTTGAACGCGGAGGTGCCGTCCGTTTGGCGCTAGGATCTCCGGTGATTTGGATCACGTCGAGTATGCCTTCCTCATCCCCGTTCTTTGAACGCTTCCGCGCGTGATCTACAAAGGTATGTAGATGCAATCCAATCACTCGTTGCTAGATGAACTCCTAGATGGATCTTGGTGAAACCGTAGGAAAATTTTTGTTTTCTGCAACGTTCCCCAACAGTGGCATCATGAGCTAGGTCTATGCGTAGTTCTCTTGCACGATTAGAACACAATTTGTTGTGGGCGTTGATGTTGTCAACTTTCTTGCCGCTACTAGTCTTATCTTGCTTCAACGGTATTGTGGGATGAAGCGGCCCGGACCAACCTTACACGTACGCTTACGTGAGACCGGTTCCACCGACTAACATGCACAAGTTGCATAAGGTGGCTGGCGGGTGTCTGTCTCTCCCACTTTAGTTGGAGCGGATTCGATGAAAAGGGTCCTTATGAAGGGTAAATAGAAGTTGACAAATCACTTTGTGGCTTTCATGTAGGTAAGAAAACGTTCTTGCTAGAACCATTTTGCAGCCACGTAAAACTTGCAACAACAATTAGAGGACGTCTAACTTGTTTTTGCAGCAAGTGTTCTGTGATGTGATATGGCCAAAGTTGTGATGAATGATGAATGATATATATGTGATGTATGAGATGTTCATGCTATTGTAATAAGAATCACGACTTGCATGTCGATGAGTATGACAACCGGCAGGAGCCATAGGAGTTGTCTGTATTTTTTGTATGACCTGCGTGTCATTGAGAAACGCCATGTAAATTACTTTACTTTATTGCTAAACGCGTTAGCCTTAGTAGTAGAAGTAATAGTTGGCGAGCAACTTCATGGAGAGACGATGATGGAGATCATGATGATGGGGTCATGGTGTCATGCCGGTGACAAGATGATCATGGAGCCCCAAGATGGAGATCAAAGGAGCTATGTGATATTGGCCATATCATGTCACTATTATTGTTTGATTGCATGTGATGTTTATCATGTTTCTGCATCTTATTTACTTAGAACGACGGTAGTAAATAAGATGATCCCTCATAATAATTTCAAGAAAGTGTTCCCCCTAACTGTGCACCGTTGCAACAGTTCGTTGTTTCGAAGCACCACGTGATGATCGGGTGTTAGATTCTAACATTCACATACAACGGGTGTAAGACAAATTTACACATGCAAACACTTAGGTTGACTTGACCAGCCTATCATGTAAAGACATGGCCTCAGAACACAGAAGACCGAAAGGTCGAGCATGAGTCGTATAGAAGATACGATCAACATGAAGATGTTCACCGATGTTGACTAGTCCGTCTCACGTGATGATCGGACACGGCCTAGTTAACTTGGATCATGTTATACTTAGATTACAGGAGGGATGTTTATCTAAGTGGGAGTTCATTGAATAATTTGATTAGATGAACTTAATTATCATGAACTTAGTCTAAAATTTTACAATATGTCTTGTAGATCAAATGGCCAACGTAGTCCTCAACTTTAATGCGTTCCTAGAGAAAACCAAGCTGAAAGACGATGGCAGCAACTATACAGACTGGGTCCGGAACCTGAGGATCATCCTCATAGCTGCCAAGAAAGATTATGTCCTACAAGCACCGCTAGGTGACGCACCTGTTCTCCCTGCAGAACAAGACGTTATGAACGCTTGGCAGGCACGTACCGATGACTACTCCCTCGTTCAGTGCGGCATGCTTTACAGCTTAGAGCCGGGGCTCCAAAAACGTTTTGAGAGACACGGAGCATATGAGATGTTCGAAGAGCTGAAAATGGTTTTCCAAGCTCATGCCCGGGTCGAGAGATATCAAGTCTCCGACAAGTTCTTCAGCTGTAAGATGGAGGAAAACAGTTCTGTCAGTGAGCACATACTCACTATGTCTGGGTTGCATAACCGCTTGACTCAGCTGGGAGTTAATCTCCTGGATGACGCGGTCATTGACATAATCCTTCAGTCGCTTCCACCGAGCTACAAGAGCTTTGTGATGAACTTCAATATGTAGGGGATGGAAAAGACCATTCCTGAAGTATTTGCAATGCTGAAATCAGCAGAGGTAGAAGTCAAAAAGGAACATCAAGTGTTGATGGTGAATAAAACCACTAAGTTCAAGAAAGGCAAGGGTAAGAAAACCTTAAAGAAGGACAGCAAGGGAGTTGCCGCACCCGGCAAGCAAGCTGCTGGGAAGAAGCCAAAGAATGGACCCAAGCCCGAGACTGAGTGCTTTTATTGCAAGGAAAGTGGTCACTGGAAGCGGAACTGCCCCAAATACTTAGCGGACAAGAAGGCCGGCAAAACGAAAGGTATATGTGATATACATGTAATTGATGTGTACCTTACCAGTACTCGTAGTAGCTCCTGGGTATTTGATACCGGTGCAGTTGCTCACATTTGTAACTCAAAACAGGAGCTGCGAAATAAGCGGAGACTAGCGAAGGACGAGGTGACGATGCGCGTCGGGAATGGTTCCAAGGTCAATGTGATCGCCGTCGGCACGCTACCTCTACATTTACCTTCGGGATTAGTTTTAAACCTTAATAATTGTTATTTAGTGCCAGCTTTGAGCATGAACATTGTATCAGGATCTCATTTAATTCGAGATGGCTACTCATTTAAATCCGAGAATAATGGTTGTTCTATTTATACGAGAGATATGTTTTATGGTCATGCTCCGATGGTGAATGGTTTATTCTTAACGAATCTCGAGCGTAATGCTACACATGTTGATAGTGTGAGTACCAAAAGATGTAAGATTGATAATGATAGTCCCACATACTTGTGGCACTGCCGCCTTGGTCACATAGGTGTCAAACGCATGAAGAAGCTCCATGCTGATGGACTTTTAGAGTCTCTTGATTACGAATCATTTGACACGTGCGAACCATGCCTCATGGGTAAAATGACCAAGACTCCATTCTTAGGAACAATGGAGCGAGAAACCAACTTATTGGAAATCATACATACTGATGTGTGCGGTCCAATGAGTGTTGAGGCTCGCGGTGGCTATCGTTATATTCTCACCCTCACTGATGACTTGAGTAGATATGGGTATGTCTACTTAATGAAACACAAGTCTGAGACCTTTGAAAAGTTCAAGGAATTTCAGAGTGAGGTTGAGAATCAACGTGACAGGAAAATCAAGTTCCTGCGATCAGATCGTGGAGGAGAATACTTGAGTCATGAGTTTGGCACACACTTAAGAAAATGTAGAATAGTTTCACAACTCACGCCGCCTGGAACACCTCAGCGTAATGGTGTGTCCGAACGTCGTAATCGCGCTCTATTAGATATGGTGCGATCTATGATGTCTCTTGCCGATTTACCGCTATCTTTTTGGGGCTATGCTTTAGAGACTGCCGCATTCACTTTAAATAGGGCTTCGTCGAAATCCGTTGAGACGACACCGTATGAATTATGGTTTGGGAAGAAACCTAAGCTGTCGTTTCTAAAAGTTTGGGGATGCGATGCTTATGTCAAGAAACTTCAACCTGAAAAGCTCGAACCCAAGTCGGAAAAATGTGTCTTCATAGGATACCCTAAAGAAACTATTGGGTATACCTTCTACCTCAGATCCGAAGGCAAGATCTTTGTTGCCAAGAATGGATCCTTTCTAGAGAAGGAGTTTCTCTCAAAAGAAGTAAGTGGGAGGAAAGTAGAACTTGATGAAGTATTACCTCTTGAACCGGAAAATGGCGCAACTCAAGAAAATGTTCCTGAGGTGCCTGCACCGACTAGAGAGGAAGTTAATGATGATGATCAGGATACTTCTGATCAAGCTCCTACTGAAATTCGAAGGTCCACAAGGACACGTTCCGCACCAGATTGGTACGGCAACCCTGTCTTGGAAATCATGTTGTTCGACAACGGTGAATCTTCGAACTATGAAGAAGCGATGGCGGGCCCGGATTCTGACAAATGGCTGGAAGCCATGAAATCCGAGATAGGATCCATGTATGAAAACGAAGTATGGACTTTGACTGACTTGCCCGTAGAGCGGCGAGCCATAGAAAATAAATGGATCTTTAAGAAGAAGACAGACACGGATGGTAATGTGACCATCTATAAAGCTCGGCTTGTCGCTAAGGGTTATCGACAAGTTCAAGGGGTTGACTACGATGAGACTTTCTCACCGGTAGCGAAGCTAAAGTCCGTCCGAATCATGTTAGCAATTGCCGCATTCTACGATTATGAGATATGGCAAATGGACGTCAAAACGGCATTCCTTAATGGTTTCCTTAAGGAAGAATTGTATATGATGCAGCTGGAAGGTTTTGTCGATCCTAAATATGCTGACAAGGTGTGCAAGCTCCAACGCTCGATTTATGGGCTGGTGCAAGCATCTCGGAGTTGGAACATTCGCTTTGATGAGATGATCAAAGCATTTGGGTTTATGCAGACTTATGGAGAAGCCTGCGTTTACAAGAAAGTGAGTGGGAGCTCTGTAGCATTTCTCATATTATATGTGGATGACATACTTTTGATGGGAAATGATATAGAACTCTTTGACAGCATTAAGGCCTACTTGAATAAGAGTTTTTCAATGAAGGACCTTGGAGAAGCTGCATATATATTAGGCATCAAGATCTATAGAGATAGATCAAGACGCCTCATAGGTCTTTCACAAAGCACATACCTTGACAAGATATCGAAGAAGTTCAATATGGACCAGTCTAAGAAGGGGTTCTTGCCTGTGTTACAAGGTGTAAAATTGAGCTCAGCTCAATGTCCGACCACGGCAGAAGATATAGAAGAGATGAGTGTCATCCCCTATGCCTCAGCTATAGGTTCTATTATGTATGCCATGCTGTGTACCAGACCTGATGTAAACCTTGCCGTAAGTTTGGTAGGAAGGTACCAAAGTAATCCCAGCAAGGAACACTAGACAGCGGTCAAGAATATCCTGAAGTACCTGAAAAGGACTAAGGAAATGTTTCTCGTTTATGGAGGTGACGAAGAGCTCGTCGTAAAGGGTTACGTCGACGCTAGCTTCGACACAGGTCTGGATGACTCAAAGTCACAAACCGGATAGGTGTATATTTTGAATGGTGGGGCAGTAAGCTGGTGCAGTTGCAAACAGAGCGTCGTGGCGGGATCTACATGTGAAGCGGAGTACATGGCAGCCTCGGAGGCAGCACATGAAGCAATTTGGGTGAAGGAGTTCATCACTGACCTAGGAGTCATACCCAATGCATCGGGGCCGATCAAGCTCTTCTGTGACAACACTGGAGCTATTGCTCTTGCCAAGGAGCCCAGGTTTCACAAGAGGACAAGGCACATCAAGCGTCGCTTCAACTCCATTCGTGAAAATGTTCAAGATGGAGACATAGATATTTGTAAAGTACATACGGACCTGAATGTAGCAGATCCGTTGACTAAACCTCTCCCTAGAGCAAAACATGATCAACACCAGAATTCCATGGGTGTTCGATTCATCACAATGTAACTAGATTATTGACTCTAGTGCAAGTGGGAGACTGTTGGAAATATGCCCTAGAGGCAATAATAAAAGCATTATTATTATATTTCCTTATTCATGATAATTGTCTTTATTCATGCTATAATTGTGTTATCCAGAAATCGTAATACATGTGTGAATAATAGACACCAACATGTCCCTAGTAAGCCTCTAGGTGACTAGCTCGTTGATCAACAGATAGTCATGGTTTCCTGACTATGGACATTGGATGTCATTGATAACGAGATCACATCATTAGGAGAATGATGTGATGGACAAGACCCAATCCTAAACATAGCACAAGATCGTATAGTTCGTTTGCTAGAGTTTTCCAATGTCAAGTATCTTTTCCATAGACCATGAGATCGTGTAACTCCCGGATACCGTAGGAGTGCTTTGGGTGTACCAAACGTCACAACGTAACTGGGTGACTATAAAGGTATACTACGGGTATCTCCGAAAGTGTCTGTTGGGTTGACACGGATCAAGACTGGGATTTGTCACTGTTGGGGAACGTAGTAATTTCAAAAATTTCCTACGCACACGCAAGATCATGGTGATGCATAGCAACAAGAGGGGAGAGTATGATCTACGTACCCTTGTAGATCGCACGCGGAAGCGTTGACACAACGTAGAGGAAGTAGTCGTACGTCTTCGCGATCCAACCGATCAAGCACCGAAACTACGACACCTCCGAGTTCGAGCACACGTTCGAGCACACGTTCAGCTCGATGACGATCCAGCAAAGTGTCGGGGAAGAGTTCCGTCAGCACGACGGCGTGGTGACGATCTTGATGTACTACAGCAGCAGGGCTTCGCCTAAACTCCGCTACAGTATTATCGAGGACTATGGTGGCTGGGGCACCGCACACGGCTAAGGAATAGATCACGTGGATCAACTTGTGTGTTTCTGGGGTGCCTCTGCCTCAGTATATAAAGGAACAAAGGGGGGGAGGCTGGCCGGCCAAGGTGTGGCGCGCCAGGAGAGTCCTACTCCCTCTGGGAGTAGGATTCCCCCCCCCCCC
>NC_041380.1:60112597-60173324 GCF_002162155.2 Triticum dicoccoides | reverse complement strand
TAATAGGACTAGGGGAAGGGGGGAGGCGCACAGCCACCTTGGGCTGCCCCTTTCTCCTTTCCACTAAAGCCCACTAAGGCCCATATAGCTCCCGGGGGGTTCCGGTAACCTCCCGGTACTCCGGTAAAATCCCGATTTCACCCGGAACACTTCCGATATCCAAACATAGGCTTCAAATATATCAATCTTTACGTCTCGACCATTTCGAGACTCCTCGTCATGTCCGTGATCACATCCGGGACTCCGAACAACCTTCGGTACATCAAAATGCATAAACTCATAATACAACTGTCATCGTAACCTTAAGCGTGCGGACCCTACGGGTTCGAGAACAATGTAGACATGACCGAGACACGTCTCCGGTCAATAACCAATAGCGGGACCTGGATGCCCATATTGGCTCCTACATATTCTACAAAGATCTTTATCGGTCAGACCGCATAACAACATACGTCGTTCCCTTTGTCATCGGTATGTTACTTGCCCGAGATTCGATCGTCGGTATCCAATACCTAGTTCAATCTCGTTACTGGCAAGTCTCTTTACTCGTTCCGTAATACATCATCCCGCAACTAACTCATTAGTTGCAATGCTTGCAAGGCTTAAGTGATGTGCATTACCGAGAGGGCCCAGAGATACCTCTCCGACAATCGGAGTGACAAATCCTAATCTCGAAATACGCCAACCCAACATCTACCTTTGGAGACGCCTGTAATGCTCCTTTATAATCACCCAGTTATGTTGTGACGTTTGGTAGCACCCAAAGTGTTCCTCCGGCAAACGGGAGTTGCATAATCTCATAGTCATAGGAACATGTATAAGTCATGAAGAAAGCAATAGCAACATACTAAACGACCGGGTGCTAAGCTAATGGAATGGGTCATGTCAATCAGATCATTCAACTAATGATGTGATCCCATTAATCAAATAACAACTCCTTTGTCTATGGTTAGGAAACATAACCATCTTTGATTAACGAGCTAGTCAAGTAGAGGCATAGAGTGACACTCTGTTTGTCTATGTATTCACACATGTATTATGTTTCCGGTTAATACAATTCTAGCATGAATAATAAAAATTTATCATGAAATAAGGAAATAAATAATAACTTTATTATTGCCTCTAGGGCATATTTTCTTCAGTCCCCCACTTGCACTAGAGTCAATAATCTAGATCACATCACTATGTGATTAACATCGATAGTTCACATCATCATGTGATTAACACCCATAGTTCACATCGCCATGTGACCAACACCCAAAGGGTTTACTAGATTCGGTAATCTAGTTCACATCGCTATGCGATTAACACCCAAAGAGTACTAAGGTGTGATCATGTTTTGCTTGTGAGAGAATCTTAGTCAACGGTCTTTTACATTCAGATCCGTTATGTATTTTGCAATTTTCTATGTCTACAATGCTCTGCACGGAGCTACTCTAGCTAATTGCTCCCACTTTCAATATGTATCTAGATCGAGACTTAGAGTCATCCAGATCAGTGTCAAAACTTGCATCGACGTAACCCTTTACGGCGAACCTTTTTGTCACGTCCATAATCGAGAAACATATCCTTATTTCACTAAGGATAATTCTGACCGCTGTCCAGTGATCTACTCCTAGATCACTATTGTACTCCTTGCCAAATCAGTGTAGGGTACACAATAGATCTGGTATACATCATGACATACTTTATAGAACCTATGACTGAGGCATAGGGAATGACTTTCATTCTCTTTCTATCTTCTGCCGTGGTCGGGCTTTGAGTCTCACTCAACTTCACACCTTGTAATACAGGCAAGAACTCTTTCTTTGACTGCTCCATTTTGAACTACTTCAAAATCTTGTCAAGGTATGTACTCATTGGAAAAACTTATCAAGCGTCTTGATCTATCTCTATAGATCTTGGAGCTCAATATGTAAGCAGCTTTACCGAGGTCTTTCTTTGGAAAATTCCTTTCAAACACTCCTTTATGCTTTGCAGAATAATTCTACATTATTTCCGATTAACAATATGTCATACACATATACTTATCAGAAATGTTGTAGTGCTCCCACTCACTTTCTCATAAATACAGGCTTCACCACAAGTCTGTATAAAACTATATGCTTTGATCAACTCATTAAAGCGTATATTCCAACTCCGAGATGCTTGCACCAGTCCACAGATGGATCGCTGGAGTTTGCACATTTTGTTAGCACCTTTTGGATTGACAAAACCTTCTGGTTGCATCATATACAACTCTTCTTTAATAAATCCATTAAGGAATGCAGTTTTGTTTATCCATTTGCCAGATTTCATAAAATGCGGCAATTACTAACATGATTCGGACAGACTCAAGCATAGATACAAGTGAGAAACTCTCATCGTAGTCAACACCTTGAACTTGTCGAAAACCTTTTGCGACAATTCTAGCTTTGTAGATAGTAACACTACTATCAGCGTCCGTCTTCCTCTTGAAGATCCATTTATTTCCATGGCTTGCCGATCATCGGGCAAATCCATCAAAGTCCATACTTTGTTCTCATACATGGATCATATCTCAGATTTCATGGTCTCAAACCATTTTGCGGAATCTGGGCTCATCATCGCTTCCTCATAGTTCGCAAGTTCGTCATGGTCTAGTAACATGACTTCCAGAACAGGATTACCGTACCACTCTGGTGCGGATCTTACTCTGGTTTACCTACGAGATTCAGTAGTAACTTGATCTGAAGTTTCATGATCAATATCATTAGCTTCCTCACTAATTGGTATAGGTGTCACAGAAACAGATTTCTGTGATGAACTACTTTCCAATAAGGGAGCAGGTATAGTTACCTCATCAAGTTCTACTTTCCTCCCACTCACTTCTTTCGAGAGAAACTCCTTCTATAGAAAGTTTCCGAATTTAGCAACAAAAGTCTTGCCTTTGGATCTGTGATAGAAGGTGTATCCAATAGTTTCCTTTGGATATCCTATGAAGATTTACTTCTCCGATTTGGGTTCGAGCTTATCATGTTGAAACTTTTTCACATAAGCATCACAGTCCCAAACTTTAAGAAATGACAACTTTGGTTTCTTGCCAAACCACAGTTCAGATTGTGTCGTCTCAACGGACTTAGATGGTGCCCTATTTAACGTGAATGCAACTGTCTCTAATGCATAACCCCAAAACGATAGTGGTAGATCGGTAAGACACATCATAGGTCGCACCATATCTAATAAAGTACGGTTATGACATTCGGACACACCATTATGCTGTGGTGTTCCAGGTGGCATGAGTTTGTGAAACTATTCCACATTGTTTTAATTGAAGACCAAACTTCGTAACTCAAAAATTTTACTTCTGCGATCATATCGTAGAAACTTTCATTTTTGTTACGATGATTCTCCACTTCACTCTGAAATTCTTTGAACTTTTCAAATGTTTCAGACCTTTGTTTCATCAAGTAGATATACCCATATCTGCTCAAATCATCTGTGAAGTTCGGAAAATAACGATACTTGCCGTGAGCCTTAACACTCATCGGACCGCATACATCAGTATGTATTATTTCCAATAAGTCAGTTGCTTGCTCCGGAGAACGGAGTCTTAGTCATCTTGCCCATGAGGCATGGTTCGCAATCATCAAGTGATTCATAATCAAGTGATTCCAAAATCCCATCACCATGGAGTTTCTTCATGCGTTTTACACCAATATGACCTAAACAGCAGTGCCACAAATAAGTTGCACTATCATTATTAACTTTGCATCTTTTGGTTTCAATATTATGATTATGTGTATCACTACGATCGAGATCCAACAAACTATTTTCATTGGGTGTGTAACCATATAAGGTTTTATTCATGTAAACAGAACAACAATTTATTCTCTTACTTAAATGAATAACCGTATTACAATAAACATGATCAAATCATATTCATGCTCAACGCAAACACCAAATAACACTTATTCAGGTTCAACACTAATCCCGAAAGTATAGGGGAGTGTGCGATGATGATCATATCAATCTTGGAACCACTTCCAACACACATCGTCACTTCACCCTTAACTAGTCTCTGTTTATTCTGCAACTCCCGTTTCGAGTTACTACTCTTAGCAACTGAACTAGTATCAAATACTGAGGGGTTGCTATAAACACTAGTAAAGTACACATCAATAACATGTATATCAAATATACTTATGTTCACTTTGCCATCCTTCTTATCTGCCAATCACTTGGGGTAGTTCCGCTTCCAGTGACCAGTCCCTTTGCAGTAGAAACACTTAGTCTCAGGCTTAGGACCAGACTTGGGCTTCTTCACTTGAGCAGCAACTTGCTTGCTGTTCTTCTTGAAGTTCCCCTTCTTCCCTCTGCCATTTTCTTGAAACTAGTGGTCTTGTCTACCATCAACACTTGATGTTTTTCTCGATTTCTACCTTCACCAATTTCCGCATTACGAAGAGCTTGGGAATCGTTTCCGTTATCCCTTGCATATCATAGTTCATCACGAAGTTCTACTAACTTGGTGATGGTGACTAGAGAATTCTGTCAATCACTATCTTATCTGGAAGATTAACTCCCACTTGATT
The DNA here is from genome assembly GCF_002162155.2 of Triticum dicoccoides. Classification (NCBI taxonomy): domain Eukaryota; kingdom Viridiplantae; phylum Streptophyta; class Magnoliopsida; order Poales; family Poaceae; genus Triticum; species Triticum dicoccoides. The sequence continues at coordinate 60,168,771 of NC_041380.1, read as the reverse complement.
CAAGCGATTGTAGTACACAGACAATCTGGGCACATGCTCACTAGTTGAGTGATTCTCCTCCATCTTTTAGCTATAGAACTTGTTGGAGACTTCATATCTCTCAACTCGGGTATTTGCTTGAAATATTAACTTCAACTCCTGGAACATCTCATATGCTCCATGATGTTCAAAACGTCTTTGAAGGCTCGATTCTAAGCCATTAAGCATGGTGCACTAAACTATCAAGTAGTCATCATATTGAGCTAGCCAAACGTTCATAACGTCTGCATCTGCTCCTGCAATAGGTCCGTCACCTAGCGGTGCATCAAGGACATAATTCTTCTGTGCAGCAATGAGGATAAACCTCAGATCACGGATCCAATCCGCATCTTTGCTACTAACATCTTTCAACACAATTTTCTCTAGGAACATATCAAAATAAACACAGGGAAGCAACAACGCGAGCTATTGATCCACAACATAGATATGCTAATACTACCAGGACTAAGTTCATGATAAATTAAAGTTCAATTAATCATATTACTTAAGAACTCCAACTTAGATAGACATCCCTCTAATCTTCTAAGTGATCACGTGATCCAAATCAACTAAACCATAACCGATCATCACGTGAGATGGAGTAGTTTTCACTGGTGAACATCGTTATGTTGATCATATCTACTATATGATTCACGCTCGACCTTTCGGTCTCCGTGTTCCGAGGCCATATCTGTATATGCTTGGCTCGTCAAGTATAACCTAAGTATTCCACGTGTGCAACTGTTTTGCACCCGTTGTATTTGAACGAAGAGCCTATCACACCCGATCATCACGTGGTGTCTCAGCACGAAGAACTTTCACAACGGTGCATACTCAGGGAGAACACTTCTTGATAATTAGTGAGAGATCATCTTATAATGCTACTGTCAAACTAAGCAAAATAAGATGTATAATAGATAAACATCATATGCAATCAAAATATGTGACATGATATGGCCATCATCATCTTGCTTCTTTGATCTCCATCTCCAAAGTACTGTCATGATCTCTATCGTCACCGGCATGACACCATGATCTCCATCATCTTGATCTATATCAATGTATCGTCACACGGTCGTCTCACCAACTATTGCTCTTGCAATTATTGCTATCGCATAGCGATAAAGTAAAGCAATTATTTGGCGCTTGCATCTTGTGCAATAAAGAGACAACCATAAGGCTTTTGCCAGTTGCCGATAACTTTATCAAAACATGATCATCTCACACAACAACTTATATCTCATCACGTTTTGACCATATCACATCACAACATGCCCTGCAAAAACAAGTTAGACGTCCTCTACTTTGTTGTTGCAAGTTTTACGTGGCTGCTACGGGCTTAAGTAAGAACCAATATCACCTACGCATCAAAACCACAACGATAGTTTGTCAAATAGACTCCGTTTTAACCTTCGCAGGGACCGGGCGTAGCCACACTCGGTTCAACTAGAGTTGGAGAAACTGTCACCCGCTAGCCACCTTTGTGCAAAGCACGTCGGGAGAACCGGTCTCGCGTAAGCGTACACGTAATGTCGGTCCGGGCCGCTTCATCCAACAATACCGCCGAACCAAAGTATGACATGCTGGTAGGCAGTATGACTTATATCGCCCACAACTCACTTGTGTTCTACTCGTGCAAATAACATCAAACCATAAAAACCTAGGCTCGGATGCCACTGCTGGGGAACATAGTAATTTCAAAAATTTCCTACGCACACACAAGATCATGGTGATGCATAGCAACGAGAGGGGAGAGTATGATCTACGCACCCTTGTAGATCGCACGCGGAAGCGTTGACACAACGTAGAGGAAGTAGTCGTACGTCATCGCGATCCAACCGATCAAGCACCGAAACTACGGCACCTCCGAGTTCGAGCACACGTTCAGCTCGATGACGATCCCCGGACTCCGATCCAGCAAAGTGTCGGGGAAGAGTTCCGTCAGCACGACAACGTGGTGACGATCTTGATGTACTACAGCAGCAGGGCTTCGCCTAAACTCCGCTACAGTATTATCGAGGACTATGGTGGCTGGGGCACCGCACACGGCTAAGGAATAGATCACGTGGATCAACTTGTGTGTTTCTGGGGTGCCTCTGCCTTATTATATAAAGGACCAAAGGGGGGAGGCTGGCCGGCCAAGGTGTGGCGCACCAAGAGATCCTACTCCCTCTGGGAGTAGGATCCCCCCCCAATCCTAGTTGGAATAGGACTCCTTGAGGGGGGAAAGAGAGAGAGGGGGCCGGCCACCTCTCCTAGTCCTAATAGGACTAGGGGAAGGGGGGAGGCGCACAGCCACCTTGGGCTGCCCCTTTCTCCTTTCCACTAAAGCCCACTAAGGCCCATATAGCTCCCGGGGGGTTCCGGTAACCTCCCGGTACTCCGGTAAAATCCTGATTTCACCCGGAACACTTCCGATATCCAAACATAGGCTTCCAATATATCAATCTTTACGTCTCGACCATTTCGAGACTCCTCGTCATGTCCGTGATCACATCCGGGACTCCGAACAACCTTCGGTACATCAAAATGCATAAACTCATAATACAACTGTCATCGTAACCTTAAGCGTGCGGACCCTATGGGTTCGAGAACAATGTAGACATGACCGAGACACGTCTTCGGTCAATAACCAATAGCGGGACCTGGATGCCCATATTGGCTCCTACATATTCTACGAAGATCTTTATCGGTCAGACCGCATAACAACATACGTCGTTCCCTTTGTCATCGGTATGTTACTTGCCCGAGATCCGATCGTCGGTATCCAATACCTAGTTCAATCTCGTTACCGGCAAGTCTCTTTACTCGTTCCGTAATACATCATCCCGCAACTAACTCATTAGTTGCAATGCTTGCAAGGCTTAAGTGATGTGCATTACCGAGAGGGCCCAGAGATACCTCTCCGACAATCGGAGTGACAAATCCTAATCTCGAAATACGCCAACCCAACATCTACCTTTGGAGATGCCTGTAATGCTCCTTTATAATCACCCAGTTACGTTGTGACGTTTGGTAGCACCCAAAGTGTTCCTCCGGCAAACTGGAGTTGCATAATCTCATAGTCATAGGAACATGTATAAGTCATGAAGAAAGCAATAGCAACATACTAAATGATCGGGTGCTAAGCTAATGGAATGGGTCATGTCAATCAGATCATTCAACTAATGATGTGATCCCGTTAATCAAATAACAACTCCTTTGTCTATGGTTAGGAAACATAACCATCTTTGATTAACGAGCTAGTCAAGTAGAGGCATACTAGTGACACTCTGTTTGTCTATGTATTCACACATGTATTATGTTTCCGGTTAATACAATTCTAGCATGAATAATAAACATTTATCATGAAATAAGGAAATAAATAATAACTTTATTATTGCCTCTAGGGCATATTTCCTTCAGTCACTCCGTGTGACAGAGAGGTATCACTGGGCCCACTCGGTAATGCATCATCATAATGAGCTCAAAGTGACCAAGTGTCTGGTCACGGGATCATGCATTACGGTACGAGTAAAGTGACTTGCCGGTAACGAGATTGAACGAGGTATTGGGATACCGACGATCGAATCTCGGGCAAGTAACATACCGATTGACGAAGGGAATTGTATACGGGGTTGCTTGAATCCTCGACATCGTGGTTCATCCGATGAGATCATCGAGGAGCATGTGGGAGCCAACATGGGTATCCATATCCCGCTGTTGGTTATTGACCGGAGAGCGATCTCGGTCATGTCTACATGTCTCCCGACCCCGTAGGGTCTACACACTTAAGGTTCGGTGACGCTAGGGTTGTAGGGATATGTATATGCAGTAACCCGAATGTTGTTCGGAGTCCCGGATGAGATCCCGGACATCACGAGGAGTTCTGGAATGGTCCACAGGTAAAGAATTATATATAGGAAGTGCTATTTCGGGCATCGGGACAAGTTTCGGGGTCACCGGTATTGTACCGGGGCCACCGGAAGGGTCCCGGGGGTCCACCGGGTGGGGCCACCTGCCCCAGGGGGCCACATGGGCTGTAGGGGGTGCGCCTTGGCCTGCAAGGGCCAAGGGCACCAGCCCCGAGAGGCCCATGCGCCTAGGGTTCAAGAAGGGAAGAGTCCCAAAGGGGGAAGGCACCTCCTAGGTGCCTTGGGGAGGAGGGATTCCTCCCTTGGCCGCACCCCTAGGAGATTGGATCTCCTAGGGCCGGCGCCCCCCCCCTTGGACTCCCTATATATAGTGGGGAAAGAGGGCCTCTCATGACACATCTTTGGTGCCTCCCTCTCCCTCTCCAACACATCCTCCTCCTCCATAGTGCTTGGCGAAGCCCTGCCGGAGTACTGCAGCTCCATCAACACCACGCCGTCGTGCTGCTGCTGGAGCCATCTTCCTCAACCTCTCCTTCCCCTTGCTGGATCAAGAAGAACGAGACGTTACGCTGACCGTACGTGTGTTGAACGCGGAGGTGCCATCCGTTCGGCGCTAGGATCTCCGCTGATTTGGATCACTTCGAGTACGCCTTCCTCATCCCCGTTCTTTGAACGCTTCCGCGCGTGATCTACAAAGGTATGTAGATGCAATCCAATCACTCGTTGCTAGATGAACTCCTAGATGGATCTTGGTGAAACCGTAGGAAATTTTTTGTTTTCTGCAACGTTCCCCAACACCAGGCACGCCCTCCACCCTCGTGGGCCCCCTGTTGCTCCACCGACGTACTCCTTCCTCCTATATATACCTACGTACCCCCAAACGACCAGATACGGAGCCAAAACCCTAATTCCACCGCCGTAACTTTCTGTATCCACGAGATCCCATCTTGGGGCCTGTTCCGGAGCTCCGCCGGAGGGGGCATCCATCACGGAGGGCTTCTACATCAACACCAAAGCCCCTCTGATGAAGTGTGAGTAGTTTACCTCAGACCTTAGGGTCCATAGTTATTAGCTAGATGGCTTCTTCTCTCTTTTTGGATCTCAATACAATGTTCTCCCCCTCTCTTGTGGAGATCTATTCGATGTAATCTTCTTTTTGCGGTGTGTTTGTTGAGACCGATGAATTGTGGGTTTATGATCAATATTACCTATGAACAATATTTGAATCTTCTCTGAATTCTTTTATGTATGATTGGTTATCTTTGCAAGCCTCTTCGAATTATCAGTTTGGTTTGGCCTACTAGATTGATATTTCTTGCAATGGGAGAAGTGCTTAGCTTTGGGTTCAATCTTGCGGTGTCCATTCCTAGTGACAGTAGGGGCAGCAAGGCATGTATTGTATTGTTGCCATCGAGGATAACAAGATGGGTTTTTATCATATTGCATGAATTTATCCCTCTACATGATGTCATCTTGCTTAAGGCGTTACTCTGTTTTCATGAACTTAATACTCTAGATGCATGCTGGATAGCGGTCGATGAGTGGAGTAATAGTAGTAGATGCAGGCAGGAGTCGGTCTACTTGTCTCGGACGTGATGCCTATATACATGATCATACCTAGATATTCTCATAACTATGCTCAATTCTGTCAATTGCTCAACAGTAATTCGTTCACCCACCGTAAAATACTTATGCTCTTGAGAGAAGCCACTAGTGAACCTATGGCCCCTGGGTCTATCTTCATCATATTAATCTTCCAATACTTAGTTATTTCCTTTGCTTTTTACTTTGCTTTTATTTTACTTTGCATCTTTATCACAAAAATACCAAAAATATTATCTTATCATATCTATCAGATCTCACTCTCGTAAGTGACCGTGAAGGGATTGACAACCCCTTATCACGTTGGTTGCGGGGAGTTATTTGTTTTGTGCAGGTACGAGGGACTTGCGCGTAGCCTCCTACTGGATTGATACCTTGGTTCTCAAAAACTGAGGGAAATACTTACGCTACTTTCCTGCATCATCCTTTCCTCTTCAAGGAAATCCAACGCAGTGCTCAAGAGGTAGCAGATATTTCAATAGGTGTCAACTTATTCAAATCAAGTCTACGATATAAAGAGAGAGGCATAACACTAACACCGGCTCCAAGATCACATAAAGCAGTTTTAACATAGTTTCTTTTAATGGAGCATGGTATAGTGGGTACTCCTGGATCTCCAAGTTTCTTTGGTATTCCACCCTTAAAAGTATAATTAGCAAGCATGGTGGAAATTTCAGCTTCCGGTATCTTCCTTTTATGAGTGACAATTTCTTTCAAGTACTTAGCATAAGGATTCATTTTGAGCATATCAGTTAATCGCATACGCAAAAAGATAGGTCTAATCATTTCAGCAAAGCGCTCAAAATCCTCATCATCCTTTTTCTTGGATGGTTAGGGAGGAAAAGGCATGGGTTTCTGAACCCAAGGCTCTCTTTCCTTTCCATGTTTCCTAGCACCAAATTCTTCCTTATCATACCGTTGATTCTTTGATTGTGGGTTATCAAGATGAACAACAGGTTCAATTTCTATATCATTATCATTGCTAGGTTGAGCATCATCATAAACATCATCATTAATATTATCACTAGTTTCAGGTTCATTACCAGATTGTGTTTCAGCATCAGAAATAGAAATATCATTTGGATTCTCAAGTGTTTCAGCAATAGGTTCACTAGAAGCATGCAAAGTCCTATCATTTTTCTTTTTCTTCTTTTTAGAAGGACTAGGTGCATCAATATTATTTCTCTGAGAATCTTGTTCAATTCTCCTAGGGTGGCCTTCAGGATACAAAGGTTCCTGAGTCATTTTACTGGTTCTAGTATCCACTCTAACAACATAGTCATTATTCTTACTATTCAATTCATTGAGCAAATCATTTTGAGCTTTAAGTACTTTTTCTACTTGAGTGGTAACTATAGAAGCATGTTTACTAATAAGTTGAAGTTCACCTTTGACATTAGCCATATAATCACCCAAGTGTTCAAGCATATCAGCACTGCGTTTTAATTCTCTACCAAAATAAGCATTAAAGTCTTCTTGCTTAGCCATAAATTTATCGAACTCATCTAAGCATGGGCTAGCAAACTTAGTAAATGGGATTTCAGCTTTATCATATCTATAGAGAGAATTTACCTTTACTACCTGTGTCGGGTTATCAAGACCATGTATTTCTTCAATAGGAGATGGATTAAAATTATGCATTTCTTCGACAGGCGGTAAATTAAGACCATGTATTTCTTCAATAGGAGGTAAATTCTTAACATCTTCAGCTTTAATACCCTTTTCTTTCATGGATTTCTTTGCCTCTTGCATATCTTCAGGACTGAGAAATAGAACACCTCTCTTCTTCGGAGTTGGTTTAGGAATAGGCTCAGGAAGTGTCCAATTATTTTCATTAGTCAACATATTATTAAATAGAATTTCAGCTTCATCTGGTGTTCTTTCCCTGAAAACAGAACCAGCACAACTATCCAGGTAATCTCTGGAAGCATCGGTTAGTCCATTATAAAAGATATCAAGTATTTCATTTTTCTTAAGAGGATGATCAGGCAAAGCATTAAGTAATTGGAGAAGCCTCCCCAAGCTTGTGGGAGACTCTCTTCTTCAATTTGCACAAAATTATATATATCCCTCAAAGCAGCTTGTTTCTTACGAGTAGGGAAATATTTAGCAGAGAAGTAATAAATCATATCCTGGGGACTACACACATAACCAGGATCAAGAGAATTAAACCATATCTTAGCATCACCCTTTAATGAGAACGGAAATATTTTAAGGATATAAAGGTAGTGAGATTTCTCATTATTAGTGAACAGGGTGGCTATATCATTTAATTTAGTAAGATGTGCCACAATAGTTTCAGATTCATAGCCATGAAAAGGATCAGATTCAACAAAGTAATTATATCAGGATCAACAGAGAATTCATAATCCTTATCAGTAACACAAATAGGTGAAGTAGCAAAAGCAGGGTCAGGTTTCATTCTAGCATTAAGAGATTGCTGCTTCCATTTAGCTAATAACCTCTTGAGCTCGTATCTATCTTTGCAAGCTAAAATAGCTAAAGCAGCTTCTTTTTCCAAAACATAGCCCTCAGGAATAGCATGCGATTCATATTTATTAGGGGGAGAGTCTTCATCATCACTTTCATCAATGTTATCAATTTCAATAATTTCATTCTCTCTAACCCTAGCAAGTTGTTCATCAAGAAATTCACCAAATGGCACAGTAGTATCAAGCATAGAAGTAGTTTCATCATAAGTATCATGCATAGCAGAAGTGGCATCATCAATAACATGCGACATATCAGAACGAATAGCAGAAGCAGGTTTAGGTGTCGCAAGCTTACTCAAAACAGAAGGTGAATCAAATGCAGAGCTAGATGGCAGTTCCTTACCTCCCCTCATAGTTGAGGGATAAATCTTGGTTCTTGGATCTTTCAAGTTCTTCATAATGATAAGCAGATATAAATCCCAACTGACTCAAAGAATAGAGCTGTGCTCCCCTGCAACGGCGCCAGAAAATAGTCTTGATGACCCACAAGTATAGGGGATCTATCGTAGTCCTTTCGATAAGTAAGAGTGTCGAACCCAACGAGGAGCAAAAGGAAATGATAAGCGATTTTCAGCAAGGTATTCTCTGCAAGCACTGAAATTATAGGTAACAGATAGTTTTGTGATAAGATAATTGGTAACAAGCAACAAGTAGCAAAAGTAAATAAAGTGCAGCAAGGTGGCCCAATCCTTTTTGTAGCAAAGATCAAGCCTAGACAAACTCTTATATGATGTAAAGCGCTCCCGATGACACATGGGAATATCGTCAAGCTAGTTTTCATCACGTTCATATGATCCGCGTTCGGTACTTTGATAATTTGGTATGTGGGTGGACCGGTGCTTGGGTACTGTCCTTACTTGGACAAGCATCCCACTTATGATTAACCTCTATTGCAAGCATCTGCAACTACAACAAAAGTATTAAGGTAAACCTAACCATAGCATGAAACATATGGATCCAAATCAGCCCCTTACGAAGCAACGCATAAACTAGGGTTGTGGAACCCCGATCCGCATGGAGCAGGGGGCCTTCGTACGTCAGCCCAGGATAACACCTGACGCACGACAGGTCCATAATATAGCATTCGAGGTACAAGAATATTCATCAAATACATGTATATGAGGTTACATCATTGATGAATACAATTATCTGGCATAGCCCCAAGGCTAATAAATGACAGCGGAAGTCTGATTGAATGGCGGCGGAAGTCTTGGTTTGGCAGCATAACAACTTTGGCTGGGCTCCACAACTCACAGGACTGGCAAGGTTATGGCCTAGCATGACGGATCAAGCGAACAATAAGGGTATGACCTACAAAACTGGCATGAAACGCCAGGTCAGTACATTGAATGTACTTGCAAGACAACCAAATACATAACATCCAAACTAGCAGAAGACAAAGCAAGAACCAAGCATATGCAATAACCTATCTCATATCAGTTACTAAACATGGCATGATAAAAATTAACTAAGCATGAACAAACTCATAACATCTACTAACATGGCATATCAGATCATATTTCTAACATGGCAATGGCAAAATATAGCATATCATCTCAACCATGGCATAAATTACCATATCAATCAAAGCATGGCATAGCATCATGAAATTATGCTGAAAAGAAACTACCAATAATATCCAATGCAGACATAGCATATTAACTTTCATCTTTTGTTCTATCATGGTTCTTTAAATGCAAGTAATGATATATTACTCATGCAATGTAACCAAACTTGTACACCGAGTCCCTCAAACTCTCTTAACAAAGGGTTGCCTCGCAACCGAACAGTGATCTTTCCGGCGATCACAACCAAACCATCATCGTGGTTTTAACCAGAGTAACTTGTGATCCTTACGGCGATCGCCACCAAAATAACTCGTGATCCTTACGGCGATCACCACCAAAACATCGCCGTGACTTCTCACGACTATCTCATAGTCCAAGTCACCATATTTTTGTTATCACATATTTATTTACTCACTTAATTATTTCAGTTTATCCTCCATTTCGACCAAGACCTGATAGTGGGACCTACTACGAACTGTTGCTATCGATAGCCTTATACACTCTGCAGAGGTAGCACACTGTACCCACACCACGGAACCCATGGCCTCGTCATCCCATTCGGGTGGACCAACGACATTCCGACGAAATCGACCTACTGCCATGATGCTCTCCCGGCCACTCCGACTCAATCCCCAATGGGCTAGTCCTGGGTGGCCCCGTGTCTACCAAAGACACCCCGACCACCGTCGTGGTCAACTCCCACTCGGGGACTAGTACCAAAATCTCAAAAACGAGCACACAAGGTTATGTCTGCTTACCTGATCAGGGTAAGCACGCCCATAAACTTCCCTAGTGGGAGGCACCGGCGAGAGGTCATGACAATAGCTCGCATTAAGGCCTCCCATAAGGCAAATGTGGCTGCACTGAAAAGTTCGGTTTGGCGGCACTATGACTCGATCCCATTGATGACGGAGGAGGTTTGTTATTATTAAGTCATTTTATTTCCTTCTCCATCATCATGAACATATTTAACATGAGTGCAACATGCCGTATACAAATGCATGAACAAAATATTGAACTTCTCAAGTGCACAACCATAGCATAAAGAACGTGACAATAACATATCAACGGTGCATATAAAATTCTCATAACATTTTATAACGATGACATGCAAATAAAGTAGAGTAGTGACATGGCATATTAATAGCAGCACTTTAATTAACATGGCAAAAGATATCATGAAAACATAAGCATGCATGATAAGCATAAAGAAATACCTGCCGATGAAAACGATATGAAACAACTACAACTACACACACAAGGTGCAAGCAAAGTCAACATGCACGTTCGGGGCTCATGATAAGAGGTTGGCTTGCCTGGGGGTCGACAAATACTCCGGGAAGAAGTGGGAAACGATCGCGGAAAGATTTGCCGGAAACAGTTCTCTCTCGGAGGAGGCTGTTTATGGGCAAGGGCAAAATGGTCATTTTAATTGGGTGAAAATATTATGAAAATGACACCAATGGAAAGAGCTCGACAACAGAGAACGTGAGCGTTGGAATCACCTGATTCGGAGTTACGGGTAAAAAGATACGGACGTTTAACGCTCAGGGACTAGTCTATAAAATATTTCTACAAACAGGTCCATAGTAGTTTAAACAGAACGTGTCTTTTCTAAGAATACGTTTTCCAGAGAGGAAAACATATTACCGGCCGAAGCAAAAGGAGGATACACTTTCGGTGATTGAAAGCGTACTTCACAGAATACGCTTTCGCGTGAGGGAGACGACTTCATGGCGGGGCGCCGCCACTTATCCACGTGGCCGACTGGGCCACGCCCTTCTGTCCCAGACAAGTGGGGCCGCGCGAGGAGGGGCCCGCCTGGCCTGGCATCTTCAACCTCCCGCTCGGGAGAGAGCGAGGCCGAGGGAGGCGTCCGCCCCGACGGCGATCGCCGGCGTGTCCGGCCACCTCTCGAGGCGCACGACCTACCCAGGAGATCAGGGCGGTGAGGCGCATCGGATGAGGGTGGTTGCGGCCGCCGAGGAGCACTGTAAAGGAAGCAGCAAGGCCCGCGGCGGAGAAGAGGGTTCGATCGCCGGCGAGGTGGTGGCTAAGGTGGAGGAGAGGAGGGGTTGAGGCCACGGGGAGACTCACTGGACCCTAGGGAGGGCAGTGGTGGAGGTGGAACGGCGAGAGGGGGGCGGCATCGCTGGAATCGAGCGAAGCCCGAGGCGGCGGTCATGGCGGCAATGGGGTCAGAGAGAGGCTCCGGGGACGAGAGGAGGGGATGGGGAGGCGTTGTGGCCGAGGACGAGCCCGAGGGCTCTACTTATAGCCGCGGGAGAGCTCGGGAAGGGGGGGGGCGAGGTGGCACGCATCATGCGACGTGTCCGTGCGCCGATGAGGGCGCAGGCGCGGCCAAGGCTCACGAGGAGGCACAGGAAGGCGACGAGGGGGATCAAGACGAACGCCAGAGGGTCAAGGAGATGAGGAAGGCGTGCGGACGAACGGAGGAAGAGGACATCAGCGAGGAAGACGACGAGGCACAGGAGCACACTGTTCCGGTAGTTGGCACGGCTCGCCGGAGAAGAAAACGAAGGGGGGCAGAGGTCCAGAGGGAAGACGACATCGAGGGGGAACTATTGGGCATTGGTGGCGAGGCCAGAGGCGGTCGGGGCAGTGATGCCAACGACCATAGTGGCTAGACCACCGTTTGGGCTGGTTGCACGCGTGGTCACCACTGGCATGGCGCGCTATGGGGTTTCTACTGAAGTAAGTTTATGTCTACCGCGTAGTACTTCCAGCGTGGAGTGTTACCATGGTAAGTAGAAGGGCAGAGACAAATGGAGCCGAGTGAAACAAGCCCCACAAGTTTGTTGTTGCAAATTTGGCAACACCCTAGAGATTAAACCAGAGGGGGTAAAAGGTAGATAAGTTGTCTAGGAGGCTTAGGGTAGAAAGTACTACGGTCCTGGAAGTTTTGAGGTAAAATGGACAACTATTTACCATAGTTGCTGTACAACCACCAAAACTGACCCAGAAACTGAATCATGGTGAAGCACTCACTAGGAGTGATGGATTAGGCTATAACTTGGCAAAGACTGATGATTTGAACATATCAGGATGCTGTAAAAAGTTCATACCAAATGGACTCACCAAAATGGTACTTCCTTCCCAGCTATCAATTCTGTCCAAACATTTCAGAAAAATCCTCAGGGCAAATGGCTAGATGAAATGAGCCACAATCTTGTGGAGATAGGTTATATGGATATGAGAAGGCCTGGGAAAATTATCAGTCATAATGGAGCAAGATAAAATACACTTGTTCACAAACTGAAAATGTGGACAGAAACAAAGAATTGCTCCTGTGCTCACATAGTTCAATGAAATGAACTGTATTTGGGTGGAGGCTAATGATTTGAGATACTAGAGAGGATGGAAAAGTTTCATCCCATTTGGAAACACTATGATGGTGCTTCCTTCACAAACTTGTGTTCTGGTCAAAAACTTTGAAAAATTGCACATGGAGCTAGGATGAATGTATTGAGCTCATATTTGGTATCCATGGGTTATGTAATAATGTTGAACACCCTGCCAAATTGCAGCTCAATTGGACTTAGCAATAAAGCACTTCCTTTGCAAAATTTCAAAGAAGGCAGAAACTTGCATTGGATCATGTGCCAAATTTTGACATGTGGAATCATGAGATGAGGATGGAACTAGTGATTATATAGAAAGTACAAGCTCCACAAATTATGTGGGAATTTTCCCTACTATAAAAATAGTAATTCCTTTGGAAACTGGCAGAAGTGCAATATTGGCTTAAAATAGGAAAAGGCAATTTTCCTTATTTAATTATGGCCAATATCTTTGCCAGAGCTTGGATTAGGCATAAGAATCAACTCCACCAATTCTCATGAATTTAGGAGATGGCTAGCTATGCCTTTGGATTTTATTCCTCAAAAAGGCAAGAAAAGGAATAAATCATAATTCAAAAATATTGCATTGGACTTAGCAATATTTTTGCATATCCAAGGTTCAGAAAGATAGGGTGATCTCCGGGAACAATTGGGAGGATCAATAGAGCAAGGAAAATGATGGCTCCTTTGTAATCACAAGGGCCACATTCAAATTCCAAAATTTTGGAATTAGGGTTTGAGAGGATTTTGAGCTGATGCAAATGAGGTCTTGCCCACTGAAAAAAAGACATGAGCAAGTTTTGAAAGGTTGAAAATGACAATTTTTCTCAGAGTCATCCAGCAAACTCAGGAGAAAATTTTGAAAATGAGTGCCAGGAAGGAATAACGGCACAAAAATTGATAACCCAATTTTGGGGCTGTTACAAGGGTTTAAGCTTCTGTCACTCTAGCAACCCATCATCTACTTATTACTTCCCAATGCCTTCCTCTAGGCCCAAATAATGGTGAAGTGTCATCTAGTCGACGTTCACATAACACCACTAGAGGAGAGACAACATATATCTCATCAAAATATCGAACGAATATGAAATTTACATGACTACTAATAGCAAGACTTCTCCCATGTCCTCAGGAACAAGCGTAACTACTCACAAAGTATATTCATGTTCATAATCAGAGGGGTATTAATATGCATATAGGATCTGAACATATGATCTTCCACCAAGTAAACCAACTAGCATCAACAAGCAAGCAATCCAACACACGAGCAAACAAAAAGCAAGCGAAAAAGAGGCGAACGGAAAAAGAAAGGGTGAATAAAACGGCAAGGGTGAAGTGGGGGAGAGGAAAACGAGAGGCAAATGGCAAATAATGTAATGCGACGGATAAGAGTTTGTGATAGGTACTTGGTATGTCTTGACTTGTGCGTAGACTCATCAGCAACGGTGCCAGAAATGCTCGTTGTCGGGAGTCAAATCTTGACTTGACTTGGAGCGAATCTCCCCCGCAATGGCACCAGAAAATAGTCTTGATAACCCACAAGTATAGGGGATCGCAACAGTTTTTGAGGGTAGAGTATTCAACCCAAATTTATTGATTCGACACAAGGGGAGCCAAAGAATATTCTCAAGTATTAGCAGCTGAGTTGTCAATTCAACCACACCTGGAAACTTAATATCTACATCAAGGTGTTTAGTAGCAAAGTAATATGATAGTAGTGGTAACGGTAGCAAAAGGTAATGATAGCAAAAGTAATGTTTTTGGTATTTTGTAGTGATGATAGCAATAGCAACGGAAAAGTAAATAAGCGAAGAATAATATATGGAAAGCTCATAGGCAATGGATCGGTGGTAGAGAATTATGCCGGGTGCGGTTCATCATGTAACAGTTATAACATAGGGTGACACAGAACTAGCTCCAATTCATCAATGTAATGTAGGCATGTATGTATTCCGAATATAGTCATACGTGCTTATGGAAAAGAACTTGCATGACATCTTTTGTCCTACCCTCCCGTGGCGGCGGGGTCCTAGCGGAAACTAAGGTGTATTAAGGCCTCCTTTTAATAGAGTACCGGACCAAAGCATTAGCACATGGTGAATACATGAACTCCTCAAACTACGGTCATCACCGGGAGTGGTCTCGATTATTGTCACTTTGGGGTTGCCGGATCATAACACATAGTAGGTGACTATAGACTTGCAAGATAGTATCAAGAACTATCATATATTGATGAAAACATAATAGGTTCAGATCTGAAATCATGGCACTCGGGCCCTAGTGACAAGCATTAAGCATAGCAAAGTCATAGCAACATCAATCTCAGAACATAGTGGATACTAGGGATCAAACCCTAACAAAACTAACTCGATTACATGATAAATCTCATCCAACCCATCACCGTCTAGCAAGCCTACGATGGAATTACTCACGCACGGTGGTGAGCATCATGAAATTGGTGATGGAGGATGGTTGATGATGACGATGGCGACGGATTCCCCTCTCCGGAGCCCCGAACGGACTCCAGGTCAGCCCCCCAAGAGGTTTTAGGGCTTGGCGGCGGCTCCGTATCGTAAAATGCGATGAATCCTTCTCTCTTATTTTTTTCTTCCCAAAAGCAAATATATAGAGTTGGAGTTGAGGTCGTAGGAGCTCTAGGGGGCCCACGAGGTAGGGGGAGCGCCCCCACCCTCATGGTTAGGGTGTGGGTCCCCTAGCCTTGATCTTTTGCCAGTATTTTTTATTATTTCCAAAAATACGCTCCGTGGAGTTTCAGGTCATTCTCAGAACTTTTGTTTCTGCACATAAATAACACCATGGCAATTCTGCTGAAAGCAACGTCAGTCCGGGTTAGTTCCATTCAAATCATGCAAGTTAGAGTCCAAAATAAGGGCAAAAGTGTTTGGAAAAGTAGATACGACGGAGACGTATCAGAAGGATAGAATGAAATTTCGCTTGTCAATGTTCGATGAGACAACAACACAAACTGAAAGGCCAAAATTCAAGACCATGCACAACATTATTCATATTGACAAGAAATGGTTCTATATGACCAAGAAAAACAGGAACTATTATCTGCTATATGGGGAGGAAGAGTGTAACGCCACGAGACCGTTGCGCCAGGTGTCTTCCAGTTATTCGCTGTTGTTGTCTTGTCTTTTGCTTGCGTGTTACATCTTACCATGTCATCATGTGCATTGCATCATCAGGTTTTCAAAACTTGCATCCGTCCCGGCCTCTTCGTTCCTTCCGTTGTCCGTTCTGAGCCTAGACACACTCGCATGCGCCCGCGGCATGTCTGAAATTGTATTTTTATAAGTAGCCGAGAAATGTTCTCGGAATGGGTTGAAAGTTGGCATGCGGTGTTGTTTTGTTGTCAGTAGACCGCCTGCCAAGTTTCATCGCATTCAGAGTCCGTTTGACGCCCCAACGGTTAACTATAGCGACATTATAGTCGGTCAAATCGTCGGACGTTTTCGGTCTCCCAAAACTATTGTCGGGCTTTCCCTCTCTTTCCTCCCTAGACCGTCTACACAGTCCACTACCTACCGCCAGGTCCAACCTAACCTCTCTCGTCAGCCCGCGGCCCTCCTCGCGCGCGCGTCTGAAAGCTGTCTCGGACCCGATCCGGGCAGTCGTCACCGTTGGGTCCGGATCATCCCCAAACATCTATAAAACATCACCGTTTTATTATTTGGACTTCCTAGTCTATTTTTCTCGGCCGCTCGATTTTAATTGGAGGACCAGATTAGCCCCTACCCAAAAATCCTATTGCTATATATAGTCCAACCCTAGACCAATCTCTAAAACCTAGGCTTCCTGTCCCATCGCGCCGCCACCCGCTCAATCCCCATCGGGATCACCCACAGCCAACCACCATCCATCCCATCTGTGTGGAATTGTCACGGCAGGTGTACTCTTGCAAGGACTTAGTCGTGGAGCCATCGCAACTAGGAAGCTTAAAGGGGTTAATCGGGACAAAGGACACGAGAGGTTTATACTAGTTCAGCCCCTTACGGTGAAGGAAGGCCTACGTCTAGTTGGGTTGGTATTGCTTGAGGTTTCGATGACCAGGGAGCGAGATACGCTATGCCTGGCTCTCGATCAGTTGTTTTCTTGCCCTTAAGCCGCCGACGGGTCGTCCCCTTATATACATGGGTTGACGCCCTGCGGCCTACAGAGTCCCGGCCGGCTCATAGACAGTCTCCGGCTCGGCGACTAGTTAATTCTACCTTATGATACAAGTCATGCCATCATGGCGGTTTACCACTATGGGCCTTAAGTCGCCTGTGGGCTTTAGACCCTTTATTGAACCGCCATCTTCATGCTTGATCTTGGGCTTCTTCTGATGAGTCCCTCTTTGCGTAACCCTACCCCTCCTGGGCGGCTTACACAAATAGTTATATCCCCAACATTAGGCCCCAGATTGATTTGAACCGGTTCATGTCAATCTTAAAATACCTTAAGAAACAAGCCTTCAGTCTTCTTGTCTGCGCAAAGGTTTTAACCCGCCATGACGTCATCTTCTGGATCCGCGTTAACCCGTCGTGACATCATCTTCAATTAAATTCATATTTTACTCCATCATATCTTCCAACGGATCTTTGCCTTTACCGACCATTCCGAAAAATGAGGCGTCTGGGTCGCTGGATAATGATGTTCGGTCCCCTCGTTTCTCGCGCCGTCTCAGTCGGCCCTTCCTTATAAATAGGTGCGACCTAGGTCTTTCCCATTCTCCTTCCTCGGTCGTCTTCCTCCTTGCACTGTTTCTCTGCCGCTCGAGCTCTGCCGCCGCCGCCGCCGTAGATTTCCTCGTCTTCTCCAACTCAGGTCGCTGCATCAACCTGACTTGACCAGAGAAATGCGACGGAACCCTGCAACAACTCTGCATCTGTAAGTCCTTTTCCTTCCCTGCTTTTAGATCTGCATTGCGGCCTCCCGAGTTCGTCGGTGTTCATCGCCGCCTGTTGCATACCCTTGATAGTTTTCCTCCTCAGTGCTCCTTTTTGATCTTTAGACAGTTAGAACTACTACGACGACTGTTCCGCACCCATCTCGAATAGAAATAGATCTCATTTCCCTTGTTTAAAGGCCTCTTTCGAGTGTATGAACTTCTCTGCACTGGTTTTAGGTCTAGAAATTTTTATTTTCAGAATGATCGTTTGATCCAAAATAATAGCTGCAACTTGTGAAACCTGTTTGTTCCACACTTAGCCAAAAAACGGCATCTGTCGACTCTGTTTCAGCCATAGTAGTTCATGTGACCGGTTTAAGATAATACTGACTGTCAGCACTGCCTGCTTTTGACGACTTAAGACAATTTTCATCATCGTTAATACTTGCAGATGTTTAAACATTATCACACAACCACCTGTATGTCATTAGACCCCTACTTAAGCCGCCATCTCAGACAACCCAATAATACTTATTCTCTGGGTTATAATAAACCGGAAAATTTCCTTTATCTTGTTGTAGGCTTCAATTTACTCAATGGCACCCAAAGCTGTTAAACCTCTGATTACCTGCAACTGGGTTCCATCCATTGTTACGGAGAGCAAACTGTCAGAGTTTGTGAAGTCCGGCCATCTGCCCAAGAAGGACGTCATGTCTTATCGTGCTCCTGACCCGTCTGAAGAGAAACCTCAACCCAAGGAAGGGGAGGTGATCATTTTTACCGATCACATGAGCCGGGGATTTGCTCCTCCCGGTTCAAAATTCTTTAGAGACGTTTTGCACTTCTTTGACTTAAGACCTCAAGACATTGGGCCCAACTCCATGTCAAATATCTGCAACTTTCAAGTTTTCTGTGAGGTTTACCTTGGAGAAGAACCCAGCCTACTCCTGTTCAGGGAATTGTTCTATTTGAACCGGCAAAATGAACGGGCCAACGGGCCTAGTCTGGAGCTTGGTGGCATATCAATTCAAAGGTGGAGAGACTGCCTGTTCCCTTATGCTGAATTGCCGAGTCATCCAAAGGACTGGAACCAGACATGGTTTTACTGCCAAGATACTTCTCCGGCTGGCGAAAATCCACTGCCCGGCTTCCGCGCATTGCACCTTGAACCTACTCACCCGCTGCCGGATAAGTTGACAGCTATTGAACGCCTGCCACTCACCCCCAAAATCAAGAGGATTAAAGCTCTTTTAGGGAACGGCTTAGATGGCATTGACTTGGTCCAAGTCTGGATTGCTTGGAGAATAATTCCGTTAAGCCGCCGCCCCGGCTTAATGTGTAATTATTCAGGCGAGAAGAATGACCCTCAACGTCATAACCCTGACGACTTACCAGATGATGTAGTGGAAGCTACAACTCAGTCCTTGCTGAAAGAGGGCACAGTGAATAGTAATGCCTTCGGCTTACTACCTTTTTGCCAGAAGAACCCGGCCCCTGCAGTAAGTTTCCAGCCATCGGGTTATGTTTTATCATGTTAGGCTGTATTCTTACGCATAACCAGTTATAACCTTTTACAGGCAAATGATAGCTTCTGGAACATGCAATATGATCATGAGGCGGCCAAGAAAGCCAGGGCGGCCAAGAGAGCCGAAAAGAAAACCACCAAGCCCACCACCTCAAGGAAAAGGAAGCCAAGCGCCTCTGAGCTGTTTCAGCTTGATGATACTGATGATAATGAGGAAGAGGTAACCTTTGAAATTCCCTTTCTCCTTTATTTCTACCTTACTGATGCTAACCTTCTTTCAGGAAGACACGGGCAACAGCCAACCCGTCGAGGAAGAGGTAATTGTAATCTCCTCCGACTCCGAGCTTCAGCCGCGTCAGAAAATTTGAAGAGTAACCCGGAAATTAAGATTTTCACATCCTTTGGCTTACCAAGATCCTGACTTTCTTTTGAAGAGACAGAATTATGAGAGCCGGAGGCAGACCCGGACCAGCAAAGACGCGGAACTCTCCTCCGGCTTACCTGATGTGACCAGGAAACGCTAGACTGAGGTTATCTCCGATTTACACCTTCTTTTTCCTTTGGCAGGCTTCATTTGTTAGCCTCTCAATTATTCTGACTCCAACTATCAGGATATTTCACCTTCCTCCGGTGAGTCTATGCAGTCCAACATGCCAGCCTTCAAAACTGCTCCCGGGTAATATAAACTTGTTGTACCTTATGCTTTATTTTACTCATATTTGCTGTATTTAACTTGTCTACCTTTTCCACAGTGTGCAAGCAAAGCCCAGCAAAAGTGCAAAGAAGAATAAGCCGCCCCAAGAGCCGGTTGTGACTGAACCAGAGTTGGGCACAACTACTCCTGATGCCTCTGCTCACGAGCCGCCGCCTCAGTCGTCTCATGATGTTCCTATATCTTCCTCTGACCCGCCTACTGAACAAACCCTCAACGATTCTGGTAACCCGGAGGCTCCTAGCCCCGCCAAGGCAAATGATCAGGAAGTTGAAATTCTCAAGACTCAGTTTGTTGAGCCGACACAGCCGTCTGCACTTGCCAAGTGTTCTAAAAAGGAATTGGTGGAACGCCGGAAGGCTAAGCTGGATGTCGCTGACTATACTCATTTGAGTATTGGAGAGATTGTCTCCGGCTATATCAATCAAGTACAAAGCAGCCGTGACCTGGAAATTGACATGGTGAAGCAGATACAGCAAAAATCTGAGGTATGACTTATACTAGCTTACTTTCAATCACACTTACTGTACCAGCCCCCAAGTCTATTGCTTATGAATAAATATGCTGTAGACTTAGAAAAATTGTTAGAGCTACTTATTCGGCTTAAAGAAAAAATAATTGAACTGGGTGTAACACAATACCTTTAACTTGCGATATACATTAGCCCCCAAGTGCCAAAAATCTTTGCTTGCAAGGTATTTGGGACTTAATATTCAAGACCGGCTTAATAATTTAGAAAGCTCTGGTATACATTAGCCCCCAAGTGTCAAGTATCTTTGCTTGCAAAGTGCTTGGGACTTAATAGTACTTATCGTAACTTTTACTACTATCTGGTGCAATGCAGGCCACCATAAGTAAATTTGAATTGGAGATTGCTGATTTGAAGAATCGCCTGGCAACCCAGGAAAGTGAAATTGAAAAGGCCAACTCCAAATTTGAATTTAGCGTCTCTGAACAAGAGAAGTTGAAGCAAAATTTTCAATCAGAGAAGAAAACTTGGGCTGATGAAAAGGCCGCACTGGTGACCCGGGCCGAGACAGCAGAGGCATCGCTTGCGGAAGCAACGGCCGAACTGTTCGACTTAAAGCGCTAGATATCTCGAATGGTTTCAGCAATCTTCGGTGAGTGACTTATCCAAACCTTAAACACTGCAAAACTCCTTGAATGACCATTTCAGTTGTCTCCTCTGACTCACCTTATGCTTAATAACGTAGGCCCCAGGAGCACAAATCTTAAGCAGAACATGGTGATCAAGCTGAAGGCAGTTTATACTCTGGTGGAACAACTCTACACTGGGTCACAACATGCTCTGGCCGTTGTGGCTTTATCAAACGATGTTCCTTATCTCCTGCAAGATGTGCTGAAGCGGCTTGCTGTGCTACCTCAGCGAATCCAAGAGTTAAGACGAGCATCTGCAAGAGCCGGAGCTATAGCCGCATTGAGCCGGGCCAAGGCGTGGCTTCCAGAACTAGACCCCACTGATATTGCTCTTGGGTATCCAAGTTTAAAGGAAGATGGCACCGTATTTAATGATAAGGATTTCACCGCCTGTGTGAAGGATATACGTCCGGTGGCTACTCTTATTGGGAACGATACTGACCTCACCAAGTGTCAGCCGGGTTATGACAAGGAGAACCGGAGAATCCCCATGCCACATTACGACGATGTCAGCTTGATCCCTCCAACCCGTAAGCACACCTTTGCTCCTGAAGTCGACCCAACCGGTTTAATAGATGATGAAGCTGAGTTTGAAGCCTTGAGTGGCATTGACTGGGCCTCATCATCCTTCCAGGACAAAGCAGCCGGTGGAGAGACGGAGAAGGATAACCCGGGGGCTTCAAGTCAACCCCAAGAGTAGCTTGTCAGGCACCACCTGCTTATGTCATCGTAGAAAACAATGCATCATTCAGACTTAGGGAGTCTTGTAACAAAGTAAAAGATACCTTGAGTTTTGCTATGCCTTTGCGCATGCTTATGGCCCTTAATACTTGCATAAGCCGCCGCCATTATTCTCTTTGTAGTTTGTATGAATCTGTTATGTCCTTTGCAAAAATACCTTGCATTGCCCTGTAGTGCTCACAACTGTTTTTTCCGGCTTATATAAACCAACCCCTGAGGGTAAACTTAACTCCTGAAAATTGGCACATATAAGTTCACCTGGTTCTTAACAACCTGATGTAACTAACATTAATTCTGGAAGACTGTAATGTATTCCATTGTATTTTCAAGAGGGTCACAAGATACCTAATGTTGGCACTTGTAAAATATGATGAACAAAATTCAAGGGTTTCTGATTCGAATACGATCAGTGACCCGTTCCAAAGGGGTTGAGCTAAGATTCGGATATGATCTGTTAGCCCCCAGTGGCTGTGGCGATGCCAATCAAGTGGGTATCGACAGCTATGTTCTCTTTGGTTCGAATACGACATATGTTTGAACAGGAAGCCCCCAAGTGACCATAAGAGTTGTTTAATGACGCTGATTCGAATACGATCCACATCAGACCCAAAAGGAGTTAAGCTATGATTTAGATATGATCAAGAAGCCCCCAAGTGGGTTTGGCAGTATGCCGATCAAACGGGTATTGACAGCTATGTTCTCTTTGGTTCGGATACGACCTATGTTTGAACAGGAAGCCCCCAAGTGATCAACGGCTAGATTTAGATATGATCATAAGCCGGACCAAAGGAAAGCCGGATTCAGATATGATCCGCTTCTCCTTGGTTATCTCCACCACCTGTTAAGGAAAAACACATAAACCTTTTTTGGGAGTGGAAAAAAGGATAGAGGTCCTACTTTATTGCTTTATATAATATACATAGTATAAGTATATACACATTAGAGCTGACGGCTCAAGTATAATAAGGCCGAAGATGGGCGATATTCCACGGCCGACGGGGCTCCTCCTCCGACTTACGTGAGTCTTTATGCTCTCGAACGTTGATAAGGTAGTATGATCCATTGTTCAGATTCTTGCTGACCATAAAGGGTCCTTCCCAAGGAGGGGATAGCTTGTGTATGTTAGATTGATCCTGGATGAGTCGGAGCACTAAGTCGCCTTCCTGAAAGGTTCTGGACTTAACCCGGCGGTTGTGGTAGCGACGTAGGTCTTGTTGGTAAATCGCCGAGTGGGCTATTGCCAAGGCTCGCTCTTCATCCAACATGTCAAGTGCATCTTGCCGAGCTTTTTCATTGTCTTCCTCAACATAAGCCGCCACACGGGGTGAATCGTGACGGATGTCACTTGGCAGGACCGCCTCTGCTCCATACACCATAAAGAAAGGCGTGTAACCCGTAGATCTGTTAGGGGTAGTATTGATGCTCCAGAGTACAGAAGATAACTCCTCCACCCAATAAACCGGCGTCCGCTGTAAAGGGACCAAGAGCCGGGGCTTGATACCCTTCAAGATTTCTTGATTGGCTCGTTCTGCTTGGCCATTTGATTGAGGGTGAGCTACAGCTGAAACGTCAAGCCGGATATGCTCTCGTTGACAGAACTCTTCCATAGCTCCTTTGGAAAGGTTAGTACCATTATCAGTTATGATGCTGTGTGGAAAACCAAAGCGAAAAATCACCTTTTTCATAAACTGGACTGCTGTGGCTGCATCACACTTACTGACTGGCTCCGCCTCCACCCACTTTGTGAACTTGTCAACTGCCACCAAGAGGTGAGTCTTTTTATCCTTAGATCTCTTGAAAGGCCCGACCATATCAAGCCCCTAGACTGCAAATGGCCAGGTAATTGGAATCATCCTTAACTCTTGAGCCGGCACATGGGCTCGTCGTGAGAATTTCTGACATCCGTCACATTTACTGACCAGGTCTTCCGCATCAGCATGAGCCGTCAGCCAATAGAACCCATGACGGAAGGCTTTGGCCACAAGAGATTTTGAGCCAGCGTGATGACCACAATCACCTTCATGAATTTCACGAAGGATCTCCTGACCCTCTGCAGGTGACACGCAACGTTGAATCACTCCAGTGACGCTGTAATGATGTAACTCGCCATTGACAATTGTCATGGACTTGGACCGCCGGACGATTTGTCTTGCCAAGGTCTCGTCCTCTGGCAACTCTCCCCGGGTCATGTAAGCCAAATAAGGCACTGTCCAATCCGGGGTAACGTGGAGAGCCGCCACCAGCTGTGCCACCGGGTCTGGTATTGCCAGATCTTCTTCCGTAGGTAACTTAACAGAAGGATTATGCAAAACATCAAGAAAGGTGTTAGGCGGCACCGGCTTACGCTGAGACCCCAGCCGGCTTAAGGCATCCGCCGCTTCATTCTTCCTTCGATCAATGTGTTCCACTACGTAACCCTTGAAATATCCAGCCACAGCATCGACTTCACGATGGTAAGCCGCCATGAGGGGATCTTTAGAGTCCCACTTGCCTGACACCTGTTGAGCCACAAGGTCTGAGTCTCCTAAGCATCTTACCCGGCTCAAGTTCATCTCTTTGGCCATCCGGAGACCATGGAGCAGGGCCTCATACTCAGCTGCATTGTTAGTGCAAGGAAACATAAGCCGGAGCACATAACAAAATTTGTCACCCCTAGGGGAAGTTAATACAACTCCGGCCCCCGAGCCTTCCAACTGTCTGGACCCATCAAAGTGAATAAACCAATAAGTGTTATCGGGCTTCTCCTCAGGTGCCTGTAGCTCTGTCCAGTCGTTGATGAAATCCACCAAAGCTTGGGACTTAATGGCAGTGCGCGGCGCGTACTTCAGACCATGAGGCCCGAGCTCGATGGCCCATTTGGCGACTCGTCCTGTAGCCTCTCTGTTCTGAATAATGTCTCCCAAGGCGGCAGAACTTACCACAGTGATAGGGTGACCTTGGAAGTATTGCTTCAGCTTCCGGCTTGCCATGAACACCCCGTAAACAAGTTTCTGCCAATGAGGATATCTTTGCTTTGACTCGATGAGTACCTCACTGACATAATAAACCGGCCGTTGAACCGGGTGTTCCTTACCAGCCTCCTCGCGCTCTACCACAATCGCCACACTGACGGCTCGTGAATTAGCAGCCACATATAACAGCAAAGGCTCTTTGTCAATGGGAGCCGCAAGAACCGGCGGTTCAGATAACTGCCTCTTCAAATCCTCAAAAGCAGCATTAGCGGCATCACTCCAGACAAAGGTGTCTGCCTTCTTCATTAATTGGTACAGCGGTAGGGCCTTCTCACCTAACCGGCTTATGAACCGGCTCAAAGCAGCAACACGACCCGCCAATCGCTGAACATCATTAATACATGCCGGTTTAGCCAAAGAAGTGATTGCCTTAATCTTCTCCGGATTAGCCTCGATGCCCCTGTTTGAGACCAAGAATCCTAAAAGCTTGCCTGCAGGCACACCAAATACACACTTCTCCGGGTTAAGCATCATTTTGTAAACCCGGAGATTGTCAAAGGTTTCTCTAAGATCAGATATCAAGGTTTCTGCCTCTCTGGATTTCACTACTATGTCATCCACATAAGCATGAACATTGCGCCCAATCTGATCGTGAAGACAATTCTGTACACATCATTGATAAGTCGCCTGGGCACTCTTGAGCCCAAACGGCATAGACACATAGCAGAAGGCTCCGAACAGGGTGATGAAGGCGGTTTTCTCCTGGTCCTTAACTGCCATCTTGATCTGATGATAGCCAGAATAAGCATCCAAAAAACTCAAACGCGCACAACCTGCCGTAGCATCAATGATGTGATCAATACGGGGGAGAGCAAAAGGATCAGCCAGACAAGCCCTATTTAGGTCCGTGTAATCCACACACATCCGCCAGGTGCCATTTTCTTGAGTACGAGCACCGGGTTAGCCAACCATTCTGGGTGAAAAACTTCAACAATAAACCCAGCCGCCAAGAGCCGGGCGACCTCTTCTCCTATAGCTTTTCGTCGCTCTTCATTGAATCGCTGCAGAAATTGCCTGACCGGCTTATACTTCGGATCAATATTAAGAGTGTGCTCAGCGAGTTCTCTCGGTACACCAGGCATGCCAGAAGGTTTCCATGCAAAAATGTCCCGGTTCTCACGGATGAACTCGATGAGCGCGCTTTCCTATTTAGGATCCAAGTTGGCACTGATGCTGAATTGCTTAGATGAATCGCCTGGAGTGAAATCAACAAGCTTAGTCTCTGCAGCCGATTTAAACTTCATGGCCGGGTCATGCTCCGTAGTCGGCTTCTTGAGAGAAGTCATATCTGCCGGGTCAACATTATCTTGATAAAATTTGAGCTCCTTCGCTGCACAGACAGACTCGGCGTAAGCTGCATCGCCCTCTTCACACTCCAGGGCCACCTTTCGGCTTCCATGCACAGTGATGGTACCCTTGTAACCCGGCATCTTGAGCTGTAGATACACATAACACGACCGTGCCATGAATTTGGCATAGGCTGGCCGCCCGAACAAAGCGTGATATGGACTCTTGATTTTGACCACCTCAAAAGTTAACTTTTCCGCCCTAGAATCATGCTCGTCTCCGAAGGCCACCTCTAGCTCAATCTTCCCCACAGGATACACCGACTTACCGGGCACCACTCCATGGAAGACGGAGTTGGAAGTCTTTAAATTCTTGTCAGTTAAGCCCATGCACCGAAAGGTCTCGTAATAGAGGATATTGATGCTGCTACCTCCATCCATGAGCACTTTAGTAAACTTATAACCACCAACTTGCGGTGCCACCACTAGGGCCAGTTGACCCGGATTATCAACCCGGGGAGGGTGATCCTCCCTGCTCCAGACAATAGGCTGTTCCGACCACCTCAAGTAACGAGGGACTGCCAGTTCAACAGAATTCATAGCCCTCTTATGAACTTTCTGATCACGTTTACACAAACTTGTGGTGAACACGTGATACTGCCCACTGCTTAACTGTTTCGGATGGCTCTGATAACCCGACTGCTGCTGCTGACCTCCTTGACCAGACTGCTGTTGATTATAACCACCCTGGCTTCCCTGAAAACTGAATCCTGAACCACCGCCCGGGCCATGAAAGCCGCCGGCTCTTGAACCGCCGCCTGGGCCTTGATTGCCATCAAATGTGTTAGAATTCTTGAAAGCTTTCATGATTGCGCAATCTTTCCATAAATGAGTCGTTGGTCGTTCCCGGGTACCGTGTTTCGGACAGGGTTCATTGAGTAGTTGCTCGAGAGACGGACCTGACCCACCAAACCGGGGTGGCTTTCCCTTGCGCTTCTGATTGTTACCCTGTGCATTGGCCACAAATTCCGGGTTACTGTCCGCCTTACGCTTATTACCTCCTTGACTCACCGGGTTATGCTGCTGACCCTTTCCATTGTCGTTCTTCTTTCCCTTCTCTGTCTTTTCCTCATCAGACGCGGGATCCTTGGTACTATCAGAATCGGCATGCTTGACTAAAGCCGCCATCAGCGTCCCCATATCGTTGCAATCACGCTTAAGGCGCCCCAGCTTCTGTCTCAGAGGTTCAAAGCGGCAATTCTTCTCCAGCATGAGAACTGCTGAGCCGGCATCCATCTTGTCAGAAGAATGTATTATATCCTTGACCCGGCGCACCCAATGAGTCGTAGATTCACCTTCTTCCTGCTTACAATTTGTCAGATCCACAATTGACATAGACTGCTTGCAAGTATCTTTGAAGTTCTGGATAAAACGGGCTTTTAGCTCCGCCCATGAACTAATGGAGTTGGGTGGCAAACCCTTTAACCAAGAACGGGCCGTTCCGTCCAGCATCATGGTGAAATATTTAGCCATCGCCTCATCACTAACCTCTAGCAGCTCCATAGCCATCTCATAACTTTCAATCCATGCCCCAGGCTGTAAATCGGCAGTATAATTCGGCACCTTCCGAGGCCCCTTGAAATCCTTGGGCAGACGTACATTACGTAAAGCCGGTACCAGACAAGGAACTCCTCCGGTTCTAGTAGCAACCCCCGCTTCAACGGAAGTCGTCGGGTAAGCCGGTGAGTTCTGTTGGGCTGCTAGCTGAGCCGCTAGCTGAGCCGCCCGCTCGTCCTCCTGACGTATCCGATCCTGAACCGGGTTATGCCCGCCGGGCTGGTTCCGGCGCTGAGCGTTACTTAACAAGGCCTCTGATTCCATGTTCCTACTATAACTTGGGCTCCGATTTTGACGAGGTGGAGCTAACCAGGGCGGAGGAGTCGAGTGAATCCTATCCCGGCTGTAGGAGTAGGTCTCTTGCTGAGCCAGAGCTATTTGGACAAGTTCTCTGATCTTCCGGGTTTCCACCGCTGTCGGATCATTCCCATCTATCGGGAGAGCCGCCAAATGTGCTGATGCTGCAATTAAGTTCTCCATGGGGTTGGAGAAGTGACCCTGCGGTATTGGCATGTAATTGGGCGGTGCCATATTGCCGTGAGGCGGTGCCATCCCCTGAGGCCAGACTGGACCTCCCGCTCCAAATGTAATAAGCCAATTCGCACCTTGCGGGTTACTTGGGCCGGCCCCGGGTGTAGCAAAGAGATTCTGAGGATCATAATTCTGAGGTAAACGAGACTGAGTTTTCTGATGTTTCCTCTTCATTACCTCATTAGATGCGTTCAGGCTCAACGTGAGCTGCAAGGCCTCTGCCCGAAGTTGTTGCGCCCGTACGTCCAAAGCCGCCCGCTCTGCTGCTAATCTAGCGTCCTCAGCTGCTAAGGTTTCTTTGACCCGGGCGATCTCGTCGCGAACCTGTGCCACCTCCGCCTCATGCTCAGATTGGTTCGCGGGGATGACTGTAACAGTTAACAAAGCCGTAAGCTTATCCATGAGATCCATCAGCACCTGAGCCGCTGAGCGCACAGGGCCTCCTGCCCCGGCTGCTCCTAACCCGGACGTTATCGCCGCTGAAGCCGTAGAATTTTGGCCGGGTTGAGTACCAGCCATGAAGACTCCTGCCCGGTTTGGCGACTCTGAGAGGTCCGGAATAGTGCTGCCATCGGAACAGCCCCCAAGCACGCCATCTTGAACTTGATACAGCGAATCTATTGAGCCGACGAATGAATTATCGTCAGAGAGGACAGCCGGCTCACCATCACCTTCCGATCCTTCAGGAAGTTCACCTCCATGGATGCAACCCACAAAGGCACGCTTCACGACGGGTTGAGCTCGGGCGGGTTTCGCACGCTGAGCCGTCTCGACGAGGTCGGTGCAGCTGTCCGGCTCAGGGCCCGGCTCACCAATCCGGCTGATGAAGACGTGAATTCCGCCAAAGGGGACCCGGTAGCCGTACTCAATTGAACCGGCGTCAGGGCCCCAGCCTTTGTCGTCGATGTAGATCTTGCCGCGACGACTCTTGGTCATCCGGCCAACTGTGTATCCCTCGAGCCCTTCGAAGCTGCCCTTCAAGAACTCGAATCCACCGTGCGCTGGCCCCACGGTGGGCGCCAACTGTCGTGGAATTGTCACGACAGATGTCCTCTTGCAAGGACTTAGTCGTGGAGCCATCGCAACTAGGAAGCTTAAAGGGGTTAATCGGGACAAAGGACACGAGAGGTTTATACTAGTTCAGCCCCTTATGGTGAAGGAAGGCCTACGTCTAGTTGGGTTGGTATTGCTTGAGGTTTCGATGACCAGGGAGCGAGATACGCTATGCCTGGCTCTCGATCAGTTGTTTTCTTGCCCTTAAGCCGCCGACGGGTCGTCCCCTTATATACACAGGTTGACGCCCTGCGACCTACAGAGTCCCGGCCGGCTCATAGACAGTCTCCGGCTCGGTGACTAGTTAATTCTACCTTATGATACAAGTCATGCCATCATGGCGGTTTACCACTATGGGCCTTAAGTCGCATGTGGGCTTTAAACCCTTTATTGAACCGCCATCTTCATGCTTGATCTTGGGCTTCTTCGGATGAGTCCCTCTTTGCATAACCCGGCCCCTCCTAGGCGGCTTACACAAATAGTTATATCCCCAACACCATCGATCCATCTCCACCAACCACCGCAGCCACCTCCCACTCGATTTGGGCCGCCAGATCTCTGATCCGACGGCCCAGGAGGCTCCCAGCGCCCTAGCCTCACCTCCCGCAGAGGCACCTGCCTCCTCACCTTGGCCCAGCGCCACCACCCGTCGACTGCCTCGCCGGAGTAGCGTCGCCAGATCAGGCCAGGATCCCCTCGCGCCCTCTCCTTCCCTTCCTCCTTTCTTGATTCCTCCTTCCCGCCTCTCATCTCTTCCCTGTTTCTCTTGACAGGCGTCGAGCCACCATGTCCGCCGCCAAGTTCTTGCCGGGAGCGACGCCGCTCGGATCCGGCTGTCTCCGCGTCGTCCGCGCCCCTGCCTCACCATGGACGCGCCTCCCCAGCCTGTCGGAGTCCCGGCAGCCCCGCCTGCTCCCCTGCTGCTGCGGCTGTTATGCTCTGTCGAAGACGGCGAGCCCCGCCTCATCTACGCGCCGATCTGCCGCGGGCTGCCCTCAAAACGGAGCTCCCCCGCCACCTAGCCTCGAATCCGGACGGTTCCCGTGTGCCCTCGCCCGCGCAAGTCCCTCGTCGCGCCGCCGCCGTCAAGTCCCTGTCGTTGCTCTGCTTCCTGACGAGAACATGACGAGGTGCCCGCTTGCCCGCTCGCCCGTTCCTTCCCCATCAGCGCTCGCGTTGACTTGTCATCGCTGGACTGCAACGCCAAGGCCCAGCAACGTTTTTCCCTTTGCCAACTCCTGCCGCCCAGCTCCAGCCTCCGCGGGCCGAAGGCCTCAAGGGCCTGATGTGAGCAGCTCCCCCAGCCCTTCAGTTTCGGCCCGACTCGTATTTTTTCCCGTGGAACGATTTATCTTTTTTCCAGAGACTGCAGTTTTTATAGAAAAGCCCCTCATGTTCATGCATATCCTAACTCAATAACCTTTTGGTTTACTTGTATAATTTCTCAAAAATAACCCAACTTGTAATTTTCATAATGCCTTCTTAAGCGAACCAGATGATAATTCTTCAGGGAGATAAGCTTATCAAGCTTGTGAACAAGGGAACATCAACCAACTAGATCGACGAATTTGAGAATAAGCAGTCAACATTTCTTACAAAAAGGGGAAAACCCACCTCACCCAAAAATATTTGGCGCGCACTAAATGTCGTCAGTTGTCCGATCCATCCCACATAAGTTGATGGATCGGGCTGGGTCGATCAAAGTAGGCAGTTGATCGGCTCGGGAGGGAGCGGTGCGCGGGCCCCACAGGGGGCACGTATTGTGCAGAAGAACCGTTGATAGGAGGGGGAGGTTTTTTGTTTTTCTTTTGAGGAAGATCAATCAGGTGTTTTTAAAAGTATTTTAGATTTTATTTTATTTTAGAATTGCAAACCTTTATTAAGCGATATTCATAGGAATACAGATAATATCGGACAAAACATAAAGCGCCCAGTAGGAAGAGAAGAAGCTGCCTTTGCTAGAGAATGCACTTCTCCGTTGTGTTCCCGCCTTTCATGGATTACCTCAAGTGTCCGGAAAGGTTCTCGCCGGTGACTTATCTCTCGTAGGGTAGCAGCATAACGACAAGGAGAAAAGTGCTTGATGTTTGCCACCACTTCGGAGGAGTCGGAAGCCCACTACACACCAAATATACGAAGGTGAAAAACCCTAACCCCACCAACCCGACCAGTTCGCCGCCGCCCCTCCCCCTGCCCAATGTCGAGGTCGCTTGGGAAGGCGGAGAAGGCCGCGAAGCCGGCGGCGATGGAGCAGTACGTCACCCTTGTGGTGAATGACCAGGAAGGGCGCAGGCTCACCCGCACCATGCGAAGGACCGACAAGCTGCAGGCCATGATGGACTTCTACCACGACCTGGTGCCGGCCGTCGAGCGCGGCGACGACGACGGAGTGTTCATGCGCTGCGGGAAGCGGATCCTGGGCTGTCAGACGCCGGAGGACTGCGGGATGAAGGACGGGGACGCGATCCGGTTCTTTCCGAACATCAAGCCGGACATGCTCGTCACCCTCGTGCTGCAGGACTTCAGAGGCCGCAGCCTCACCCGCACCATGCGGAAAACCGACGGGATGAAGGTCCTGATGGATTTCTACGCCGCCATGGTGCCCGCCGCTGGCGACGACGGCGACGGGGGCGGCGTCTTCTTGTACCGCGGCGAGCCCGTCGCGGCCGAGCAGACGCCGGCAGGCCTCAAGATGGCGGACTGGGACAGGGTCTATTTGGTTCCCCGGCGTCGGGGCGAGGTGAAGGAGGACAAGTCCGTCGACTACATGACGCTCAGGGTGCGGGACGACAGAGAGCGCATGATCTACTGCACGGTGCGGAGGAGCGAGAAGCTCAAGCCACTGATGGACTTGTACCACGCCACCGTGCTGGGCGACGGGGCGTCCATACTCGGAGGGGCGTTTCTATTCGATGGCCAGCGGCTGCACGGGAGACATACACCGGCACAACTCGATATGGAGGTTGGCGACGTGGTGGATTATCTCCCCGAGCAGATATAGATTGTCCGACGTTCACGATGTCGAAATGCGGAGAACTTGGATTTGTAATGAAAATCTTACTTGATCAAAGTTGAACAATTCCCCATTTGCCATCTATTGTCGTTCCACGGTTGTTCTGATTTTACTAAACAGCGTTAATGAGAATTTGAACTGCAAAAACGGCTTATATTATTGTACGGAGGTAGTATGTTGAACTAATTTTTTTATGGGTAGTATGTTGAACTAATTAATTAGTCCCTATGTGACCAGAGAGGCAGTGAGCTACATTTAAAACAATCGATATATAGTTTCCTTTTTAACCGCAAAACATGTGCTGCTATAACTTTATATGAATGTTATACTAAAACTTCATAAACTGTTTTTTACATCATCATCCCCAATGTAGGTTGCAGTCAACAGACCAAATCCAGCTGAGCTATACACAACTACAGATTACAGGATGTGAGGAGCTTTATTTGGTAAAAGAATGGAAGGCAATTACAATTAGCTTTGCTCTTTCGATTCTTGGACATTAAAACACTATTTACACCACTGTGCACAGCGCTGTACAACAACAACAACAACAACAACAAGGGGAAGAAGGGAGAAGAATGGTGTTTTACATTTCGGCAACGGTGATCAGAGTGTCAAACTAAGGTGTCACTTCGGCAGAAATGGCAGCCGGGAGAAGCTGAAGCCTCCACCATTCTCGCTGACAATCAGATCCGAGCCGTTCTTCTTGGTGGACGTCGGCCCCTGAGCGCCCTGATCCGAGCTCTTCTTTGCTATTTTCACTGGAAGAATCTGCAGCCTCGAATTGGGGTCGGTTCCGAAGGTCTCGGCGAGGAGCTGGTAGCTCTCAACGAGCTCCAGCTGACGAGCAACAATTTCTGAACACCTTGGGAGGAGTTCGACGGGCTCCCCGCCCGGGATTACAATGTATTCAATTGCCAACCGGGCCTCCTGAATGGTTGCAGAGTATAATATAGCTGTTATGCAACTACTATGTTTTATCTCACAGTAAGTACAACAAGTAAACATAGCACTATGAACGGAACTACTAGCAGTTTAAAGTTCCAGAAGGACGGTAGGAGTAAAAACAATGGTAACCTGTAAAACGCTCATCTTGGTTTTGACTGTATTCTGAGAAGATATAGATTTTTTTCCCTGTTAAGTGGTACTGTTTCACAAAATATAGAAGTGAAGAGATTACCTCCAATGCATCAATTTCCTCCAATGATGGCTTCCGTTTCGGAGCATCATCTTCAATCTCTATTTCTCCTTCCAAAACTTTAGGTTGTTTGCATGATGGTGCATCAAGTTTATCTCTTCCAACAATCATTTTGACAGCCTTTACTATCTGAGCCATCGTATTTGTCTGCAATTTACAAGACGGAACTCTGTCAGTACAGATGTAATACTTTTTTGTACTGGACATCACAAAATAAATTTATCATGAGATGACCTTAACAACAAATATAGGAAGCTTGTGGTACTTGGCAACATTACGGATCCACGGATTCTGCTTCATTTCAGAACTTGACGCGAGAATCACATTGGCCGCTTCAATGTCATCTGTTATGTCCAATTCATCCTCAAAACCCATCACTGTTGCTACTTGCAAGATATCAGCTTCTGAAACCTGAAAGCACAAAAAATAACTACCATGAGCTTCATGGTTTTACTGTTAAATACAATACTATAATATTGCATAGCACAAAATTCAGTCTTCGACATCAGTGTAGGAAAATACAGGGAGATGGGCCATTAAGACTTGATGGTTGGGACAGCTGAGGTGCTACAAGGAAGGCAACTCTTTGAAATACTAGTTACATTCTTTTGTGAGTCCTATAATTTGCAGAAAATGAAGTATACGACTCAAAAAAGAACGTAGGCAGTATCCAAGGCCATGCAAGAAATGTCCATCCAGGTACTAACCCACACAGCATCGATGTATATAATATTACAATTGCGCAAAATTATAATCCATAAAAACATAATTAGTATCTCCACTTACCTGGTAAGTGTAAACACGTACTGGAGGCCTTCCAGACACATATTGTTTGCCTTTTGTTTTCTTTGTACAACCAAAATCACCATTGACATTATCGTCTGATGGGATGTTCTTGCTTTTTGCTTGCCTGGAGGAACCAAAATCATCGATGAATTTATCTTCTGATGTAACCGCCCTGGTGACCAGATCTTGATGATACGCAGGTAAGCGCTCTGTTTCAGACACTCTCTCAGATATCACCAAAGATCCTCCTGACTCGGTGATCTTGCTATCCATCATGCGAGCTTCAAACTTGGGAGGCTTCCCTGTACCAAAGAGATGGAGACTTAATTCAGAAACCAGAAGATCTCTACAGATCCTCCTCATGAGTAATGACTATGTGCTATGCTCGGAGTTGACTGTGAACATCGTTACTGTGAATTAGACAGTTACCTGCAAGAATAGCATCAACTGTAGATTCTAACTTGTGATGCACTCGACATTCAGTCTTCGACACCATCTCAACAGCACATGAAAATGTTGGGGGCCCTTTTCTCTCAAGAATTGTTTTCTGAACTTTCCGCTTCTTTGCCTCTTCATCGCCAAGAGTCACACTCTGTATAACAAACTTACATTGTTATTTCACTAATAAGTATTTTTTTTCTTGATGCAGACTCAAATGTGTGTCATTTTAATAAACTATTCTAGTCACGTTTAGTGTTGAAATATGATTAAAATAACTACAGGTCCAAATTTTACTTGAAACTCAATATTGGCAAATATGATAAAGTTGTCATCATGCTACTATCCTTTGGTTAGCTGAAAAGAAATATTACTATCCTTTCGTGTCTAAAATACACCAAAGAGTCAAGAAACCTCGCAAGGTATTTTAGGAAGACAATGAGATACACTGATTTGTTCACCCAGCAGAATAAATTAACAACGCTTAATCCGCCCCAGAAGGATCGAACCCAGGTCGGCACAGAGACACCACTGTGCTTGGATAGCCTAGTTGTCATGTCCTTTGGAATCTAAAAACCACATTAGGATATATGACAAGCTTCAGGATCAACTGGTTGACTATTGCGCTTTAATCTGATGTTCAGGAAGATGCTAAGCTTCAAGAACATAAGAGAAACTGTTGGAGGACAGCTGGCAGAAAAGAAAATAAGTTCACCTCAATCCCACCAACAAGCATTTGCAAGCAAGGGTTTTTAATTATGCTGTCAATTGTCACCCCATGAGCAGTTCCTACAAGTTGAACGCCTCTTTGAGCAATGGTGCTGGCTGCCATTGCCTCAAGTTCTGTACCAATCTCATCGATAACAATAACTTCCGGCATGTGATTTTCAACAGCCTCAATCATCACCTACATAAACAATGTTTCATGTGTATCATCGAGCATGCACTAGTAAAGTATTAAACAAAGACACTAGAAGATTCCGCAAGAACCTACGTTATGCTGCATCGTAACTTTAGGAACTTGCATTCTCCTAGAGCGCCCAATGCCGGAGTGAGGTACATCCCCATCACCTCCTATTTCATTAGATGTGTCCACTATGATCACACGTTTGTTACCCTCATCTGCCAAGATCCTAGCTATTTCCCTGTATTATTGAAAGCATTTTGAATTGTTAGGATCAGATTGCAAAACCCTGCGATTTATCTTTGGTCTTCTCAGCCATGTTACTGAGTTAATATACATGTAACATGCATTAGCGTAAGATGACGACTGACACCACTGATCAAAGAACTGGAGTGTAGGTGATGTGTACCTGATCAGAGTAGTCTTCCCTACACCAGGAGGTCCAATCACCAATATGGAGCCGCCTCCCACGACCAAATCACGGATCATCTCTGCGCTGCCCGATATAGCCCGCCCAACACGGCAAGTGAGACCGATTATGTTAGCCTTGCGGTTTCTGATGGCGCTGATCCGGTGCAACGAGTGGTTGATCCCGGATCGGTTGTCCTCGGAGAAATTGCCCACCTGCAAAGAGAGAAACCGATCTTCCAAGTGAGCAAAACAAGCATCTTCACATAAGCAACTTTCATACTACAGTAAGTAGTAAGTATTGTTGATCTTCCAACTGAGCAAAACAAGCATCTCCACAGAAGCAACTTTCATGCTACAGTAGTATTGATACTGCAACAGAGC
Organism: Triticum dicoccoides; assembly: GCF_002162155.2. Taxonomy (NCBI): domain Eukaryota; kingdom Viridiplantae; phylum Streptophyta; class Magnoliopsida; order Poales; family Poaceae; genus Triticum; species Triticum dicoccoides. The sequence goes on along the minus strand of NC_041380.1, from coordinate 60,132,216 downwards.
GTCAGAGCCAAGGCAATTTGGGGATCGCAGTCGCAGGCGTCACGGTGGTAAGCAGAGGAAGGCTGAGGTGACGGCACCTTGGAGACGGCCTGGCGGAGGTCGTCGGCGGTGACGGGCTGGTCGGAGATGACCCAGTCCCCGGAGGGGAACCGCGCGAGCGGGCGGCGGCCGAGGTCCATGACGACCTCCACCAGCTCCCAGACCTCCGGGTGCAGCGCCAGCTCGCGCCGCATCCTCGCCGGCACCACCTCCAGGAACGCCTCCAGCTCGCCCCTGGCCCCCGCCCGGGCCCCGGGCGCCGGGGCGGCGACCGGGGAGGCCGGCGGCGCGGCGGGGCCCGAGGGCGCCGCGCCGCGCCACGGCACGCACCGGTCGCCGGACGGCCGGCGCACGGGCGGCTGCTGCGGGACCGCCCTCCGCGGCGGGCCTCCACGCCGTGTCGCGCACCCTGCCGAGGAGGCGCGGCACGCCGGGCGGAGCCGGATCGGGGTGGGGTTGAGCGCCTTGAGCATCGTGCCGGTGGCGGTCGTGGTCACCGGGTGATGGCGGGAGGAAGGGTGGAATGGCGCGCGCGTATATGTAGAAAATGGTGGGATGTTTGGCCGAACAGGTGGCGGGCGGGGGGTGGAGGAGGGAAGGGGATCGGAGGCGGAGGAAGGAAGATTCCGGGGAATACTGCGACTGGAGGTGGAGTGGTGAGGCAGAGAGGGGCAGGCGTGGAGCTGGAAGAGTGTTGGAAAGGCGGGGCCGCTTCCCGCCTTGCCAGCCAGATGGACCACGCCTATGGACCGCTGTGGTCGGTCAGTCGTGCGGCAGATGCTACCGTGCAGACACCGGATATCCACATTATTAAGTTTCACACACACACACACGCACACACATCCCTCTTAAGATCTTCCTTTTTTTTTCTTTGCGGGTACTCTTAAGATCTTCCAGGAATGAAAAACTATTCACGAGTGTGTTATGTGCACTCGGCTATAATTTGCTACTTTCTCTTGTAATCATGTGCTAATGTACCGCTTATACAGTTTTATTCAAATTCTTGCTTGTAATGCTTGGAGAGACCATCTTTTCCTTCACAATTTGTATACCATTTTAGCGGAGAACTCGAAAATGGCAGCTCCATGGAGGCCTTAATTTGAAAACTTCAAAATTCAAACTTTTAGTTTTAAAAAATTCTGAAAACAATACACATATACCTGGAGACATAATGTACATGTGTGTAAATTTTTAGGTCAAAAATACGTTAAAAATGAGAGCTGCACAAAAAGGATAATATGTGGCTTTTTAGCATACGTATTGTTCATCCTCAAAGTCCATAATTTTGGTTTTTTTGCGCAGCTCACAATTCAAGGTTTTTCATCCTCGATTTTACACACATACACATTACATCCTTGTATATATGTGTAATTTTTTAGAAATTTTTTAACTAAAAAGTTTGAATTTTGAATTTTTCAAAATTAAGGCCTCCATGGAGCTCGGTCTCCCAAATGCCCTACTCTGGAGAACTATGTTAACTTAGGTAATAATGCCACTATTACCCTAAAAAAGTGAACATTGCCATCACAACCATGATCGGTTGTCTTTTATTTTAGACTTTCCGCATGTGTTTCATAGTAAGTTACTTAGGGTGCGTTTGGGAGCCAAAGTATTTTTGTAGTTTTTAGGGAGTACTGTATTTCCTGAAAAAACCTTGGTATTCAATACTTTGAGTCGTTTGGATGGAAAAAATACTATAGTTTAACAAACCGTGGTATCTCTAAAACTGTGGTATTTTTGTAGTATATAAAAAAGAAGTCTGGACCTTTTTTTAAAAAATTGAGAAACGTTGGCTGGGTTGTCTCTCTGTATTCATGTTCTTCTGGCCATCGACGCATGTGACACCTAAAATCGATAGCTAGCCGATCGATCTATCTGGCTAGAGTGGCGCACATACACGTACAAATTACGACTTAGCGCCGGCTGACTGTCTTTGATTGATTACAAGAGATAACTCTATACATATCCTTCCTAGCATCTACTAGGAGAGAACATGCCCGTACAAAGCTGCATGCATACGGTGGCGATTAGCACAAGCTGATCGATGAGTATAGCTGCGTATGCATGCAACAACGTAACAATCTGTGCAAATAAAAAGAAACAGAGAAGAGCTGCCACTTGCCAAACACCTCGGCGGTATTATCGAAACTGAGAAAATCTATGTTTTTCAGAAACTGGAGTATTTGTTGCCCATCTATTGAAATACTGAGGTTTTGGAATACTATGGTTTTGAAAAAACGGTGTTGCCAAACTAGGCCTTACTGTTTCAGTTTTGCTTCACCGAGAGTCTAAGTTTCCCATGCTCTTCCCTTGCAAGCAAAAGGAAATGGAAATGCATGTCTCCCTCATGCCCAGTTGGTGCGGTGAGTTATTCTCATTGAGTTTCTAATTTTCTATGGCCAAGGCGCAGCGAGTCGGTTCGACTCATAGAAAATCGAGCACATTATTCTCGTGAGATCCGTATTCTCAAAACTGCTACTATATCAGTAATTCAAAAAGAAAAGAGAATAAAATTGCCACAAGCATGGTCCATGGGCCAAGTCCACGGGAGAAAAGAGGTGCAGCACAGAGTAAAGATGCCTGGCAATCGAGTTCTGTGGAGGAGAAAGAAGAGGGTAGCTTTTGGGGATTGCTCTCTCTGCGGCTCTGCCCACCCATCCCTTTCGCCTCCGGCTTCTTCCTCTTCTCCCTCTCTGCTTCCTGTTTGGTCCGGTTCAAGGTTCCATTTTTCAACCAATGTGCGTCTACTATTCCGAGACGCCACCTGTCTCTCTTTCCAAGTGGGAAGTAGAGGCTCCCGGGAGGCAGAGGCCGCACAGCCGTCGTGCCTTCATACTGGTTTCTGCAAGCCAAAGGTTTGTAGCAGAAACCGTGAGAGTTACATAAGAAACATCAATATATTAGATCATTGATGATGCTTGTTGCCACGTCCGTCTATTTTGTACAATAAAATTACAGGAATTTTTGTGAATATATGGCCACATGAAACATATCAAATTTGCATAACAATAATTTTTTTTCTAGCCATACATCCACAACACAAACAGTAGTGGAATAATGCTATGTTGAGAAAATGTGGCAGTAAACACGGGCCAGAAACCACATCTATGAGTCATATCATTCAAAAAGGTGCCCAACAGCACTAACAGAGGAACTGTTAAAGTGCTATACACCTGGATCCGAAGCAAAATTGGACGGGTTACCAGCCATCTAATCTCAGGCGCACAAGTCTGCAAACAATAACAAAAATCAGATAACTTTTGTGCGGAGCTGAGCTCACATATTATCTTTTGAGGTTTAGTTCGTAACAAACCTATGTGTCGGTTTCTCTAATGGAAATCGACGACGTGGCTCGTTGCTTCAAAAGAAAAACCTGAGCTCACATAATGCCATACTCAGTTAATTGGAATAGCATGCCCAACACTGAGGAAGCAAATAGGCAAGCTGCATTTTTGTGAATACAAGTGATCGTGTGACTGGGAAAGTCATCTTCCCTCCTGCTTCCTGCATCTTTTCTTTATTAGGCCGTAAGTCATGTTTAAATTCCTAACAAATGGCAACACAGAAACCAATATTTATCAAGCCTTTGTCTCGGCAATGCTTGTTGTCAAGTTGAAATGCTAAATGTAACAGGTACAGAACTGAATCCTAAGACAGAATATGGTGCTATTAAACTGAAACGCAGCAACACCGCGGAGTATAATTATAACTCCTTCAGTAGAGAAAAAAAAAGTAATCCTGCATGTAAGCTGGTTTAGACAAACAACATCAACCAAGAAGTTAAATACTGTACCAGGCCAGCAGACTTCTGTTTGCATCCCTTTTCTCTCTTTGCGTTCTCCCAAAGCAAAATTTTCCTTAACCTTCTACTGCCCCCATATCCTTTCAAAGAAGCAACATTCCCGCACACGGCCACTGCTAAACTGGAAATGAAGCTCGGGATTGGGTCTTCTGTCCAGGGTTTCACCAAATACACAAATGTTCCAAAACAAAAGATCTTTTGAGTTTTGACCCTCTCTAGAAAAGCTAAGCAGTGAGGATCAGAGCCTGCTACTTCAATTTGAGTTTTGACCAATACAATTTTCCAATGTGAATGCATCTCACCACTTTGCCAGCATAGGAACTCCCAGGAAAATAATTAGACATAAAAAGGTCCTCTCTTACAAGCAGGGTATGCACAGCAGGTCAGGAGCGGGGTCGTCGTCAAACACAGTGTGTGCGCCCTGCTGACGAACCAAGGAACATTTCAAATAATATCTTTCAACCATTGGCCTCAGTTGAACATGGTATACATGAGAACACAAGTAAATGCTCAAGGTGATGAACACCTTCAGTCTTCAGATGCAAAAAATTCAGTGGCCCGTAAGATCCGATGGATGGACTATTAAGCTTACCTTCATTGACACCACGACGAAGAGGATGCTGCTGGAAGCTCGGGTAGGAGGGGGGCGCTCAATTTGTGTTTTAACTTTTGAGCACAGGCAATTAGCAACGGTGCTGCGTCAGTCAGCGTTTACGGCAAAGAGTGAAAGACATAACACTTGAAAATAAACATGTGAGACAATCTGTCGAACACCTTGTGGGCGGTGTAGAATCAGGTGGAGCAATGGAGAACTAGCGTTGGCCTGTGCGGTAACAGCAACAACGGCGGCCCAGTGGAGATGGGGCGGCATGGGTGAAGGTCTGGGGTTGCACAGGGACTGAGCACGGCCTCACCCCAAGAAGACTCACCGTATCCGCTTTGTTCACCGTCATTGACCTGCACCGCCGAAGAGCAAGGCCTGCTGAGACGAGCACCGTCATCACGGCACCGGCGTCGGGCACGCCGGCCTGGACCGTGCCGCTAATGTGGGACGCGTCGACTGGCTTCTGGGTCTGGGTGTCGTCGTCGGAGCTTCACTTTTGGAGCAGCCAGCGCCGTGCGTGGAGCCGTCATCGACCAGGCCAGGCGCGCATGCGTACCGCACGCCGTCGCGCTGCCCCTTGACAACCGAAGCCAGCGTGCACCGCTAGGGCACAGTCCCTCCGCCCTCGGCAGCCGGCACCCAGAGCTAGCAAACACGGCGAGCCCATCCTGGGTCGAGAACTCGAGATAAGTAAATCAAACGGTTCCGGCATGTAGCGGTGAACCACTGGCCAATAGCAGTGCGCCGCCTCCGAAGCATCTCAATCTTTCTCTTCCGTATTTGATATTTTCTTGAGGGGTAAAGCTCTTCCGTATTTGATTCCTTCTCTGAATTTCTGTGTCTTTATTTTCTTTTCCCTGGGACTCATGCACAGACAAGACAGTCTTGATGCATACATCTCTTTTTCTGCACCCATACGGACGGGGCCCATTAGCTCTCGTCTCTACTTATAAAAACCCATCACTTTTAATTTGACTTGGTACTTCCTCCGTTTTTATTTACTTCGCATGTTATAGTTGACTGAAGTCAAATTTCCTAAAGTTTGACCAAGTTTATAGAAGAAAATATAAATATTTACCATAAGAAATTTATACTATGTGGAAGTACATTTGATAATGAATCTAATGGTGTTGATTTCTTATTGTATATGTTAATATTTTTATCTACAAAACTTCGTCAAAGTTTATAAAGTTTGACTTTGACCAAAGCTAATATGCGGAGTAACTAAAAACGGGGGGAGTAATTTACTAGCAAAAGAGTCCGTGCGTTGCAACGGGAGAGAAAACATAACACACGCTCTTAACTCAACAACCATCACTCAAGACCACAATAGGTTCATCTCCTTTATTTTTGCGAGGCATCATATTTGTGTGTTACTGCTTATCCTTCTTTGCACCCTCGCAGGCGATGGCCTCGGTGTTCACACAAAACAACAAAAAACATGTGTTGAATATGGTTAATCCTAAGGCGTCTCTCTCTCCCTCTCTACTCCCTCTCCCTCTCTCTCTCGCGCTCGCTTTCTCTCACTCTCGCGATGAGAAATCTGTTGTTTTCCCCTGCGACATTTTTCAGAGGTATGCATGTGTAGTTATCGATGTTTTATTTTCTATATATCGTTATAGTGGGGTGTTTATTTGCAATCCGGATCGTCGCCGGTATGAAAAAAACGAATCTTGCGCTATAAATTATAAGTTTGCTTCCATAACAATATTTTAGAAATATTTAACACGTAAAATTAACATCATATTTAGATTCCACACATTTTTCTAATAAAATTTCATATATATAATATGTTAAAATCGAAGTTACGGTTTAAAAGATACAGATAATTTAGAAAATCATTTGGTTTGACTCAAATATATTCCAAAATAATATTTAAAAATACTTAACAGGTAAAAATAATCTCATATTGATATTCTACATATTTTTCTAATCAAATTTCATATATAACATGTTCAAATCGGAGTTACGGTTTAAAAGATATGGATGATTTTAAAAAGTATTTGTTTGACTTAAATATGATTCGCGAATTAATTATCTAAAACATCAGGGGGGGTTTCGAAAAATGTAAAATAACGGTTCAGGTGTGACTTAAATCCGGACGGCGGGTTGATTTCAAAAAAAGATAGGGACTTTTATGTAAAATACGAAAATAAAGATTCGTTTTAACTTAAAACAGGACTACGGGTTGAATTCTCTGAAATAGAGGGACTTCTCTGAAAAATGCCATGACGGACGAAAGAAACTCAATTTGCTTTATTATTAGGTAAAGATATAGATGGTTCATATTTTTGTACTCATCCGTTCGGCCAACAACACGATATCAAAGACGAGATCGCACCTCCTTGAGAAATCGCCGGACATCGTCACGTCATCCACGTAGATTATGAAGTATAGGCTGTGCAAACACAATGCATTGATCAATGTACCAGGCACATATATATGAGTACAGAGAGGGGCCACAACCTCGACTATACAAAGAAAACAGGAGATGGGCTCAATACACAATATACACGTACACAATATACTCAACACCCCCCGCAGTTGAAGCGGCGCCAGTGACGCAGAGACTGGAACGAAACTCCTCGAAGGTGGAAGTCGGCAGGCCCTTCGTCATCATATCGGCGAACTGTTGTGCAGTCGGAACATGACGGACCCGAATATGTCCAAGGGCCACTTGCTCGCGCACAAAGTGAATGTCCAGCTCAATGTGATTAGTCCGACGATGATGAACGGGGTTGGCGGAGAGGTACACCGCAGAGACATTGTCGCAGTAGACAACCGTAGCCTGGTAGATATCGTGATGCAGCTCCTGGAATAACTGTCATAGCCAGGTGCACTCGGCAACAACGTTAGCCATAGCTCGGTACTCAGCCTCCGCGCTGGAGCACGATACTGTGGGTTGTCGCTTGGACGACCACGAGACAAGTGAAGGACCGAGATAAACGCAGTAGCCGGAGGTGGACCGACGAGTGTCGGAGCAGCCAGCCCAGTCTGCGTCGGAGTAGGCCACCATCTCTAGAGAAGCGGACGCCGTGAGGGTGAGCCCAAGAGTCATCGTGTCGCGAATGTAACGGAGGATCCGCTTCACGAGAGTCCAATGGGAGTCACGAGGGGCGTGCATGTGGAGACACACCTGTTGAACTGCATACTGTAGATCTGGTCGGGTGAGAGTCAGATATTGAAGAGCACCGACAATGGACCGGTAGAAGGGAGCATCCGACGCTGGCGAGCCCTCAAGAGCAGAAACCTTGGCCTTCGTGTCAACAGGAGTAGCAACAGGGTGACAGTTGAGCATGCCAGCACGCTCAAGGAGCTCGTGCGCATACTTCTTCTAATGAAGAAAGAAGCCATCCGGTCGCCGAACGACCTCAATGCCAAGAAAATAATGTAGAGCGCCCAAGTCCTTGATGGCGAACTCGTCACGCAGCCTGAGAGTAATTTGCTGAAGAAGAGTTGCGGAGGAGGCCATCAGGATGATGTCGTCGACGTAGAGGAGCAAATATGCAGTCGTGTCACCATGGCGATAGACAAATAGTGAGGCGTCCGAGCGAGTGACGCTGAAGCCCAGTGTCTGAAGAAACCCGGCGATCCGCTGGTACCAAGTGTGAGGTGCTTGCTTGAGCCCGTATAGAGACCGGGACAGCAAACACACATGGCAAGGAAGAGATGCGTCGACGAAACCGGTGGGCTGCTCACAATAAACCTGCTCCTCAAGATGGTCGTGGAGGAAGGCGTTGGAGACATCCATCTGATGAACTGGCCAGCCTCGGGACACCGCAAGCTGGAGGACTGTGCGGATTGTGCTCGGTTTGATAACCAGTGCAAACGTCTCAGTGAAGTCAACTCCAGCGCGCTGTCGAAAACCACGAACCACCCAGTGAGCCTTGTAGCACTCAAGTGTACCATCCAAGCGGGTCTTGTGTCGAAAGACCCACTTGCCGCTGATGACATTGGCGCGAAGAGGCCGGGGAACCAGTGTGCAGGTGCGGTTCTGCTGGAGAGCGTCGAACTCTTCCTGCATCGCGGCAAGCCAGTGAGGATCATGAAGGGCTGCGTGAGCGGATGCAGGAATAGGGGACGGCTCCGCGGTGGAGGCGGCGAGGAGGTACTCGTCGCTCGAGTACCGCAGACTTGGCCGGTGAATGCCAGCTCGGGCTCGTGTGACGGGGCGAGACGGCAGCGCTGGGACATCCGGCGAGGCACCCGGCGTGGTAGCCGGTGAGGGGGCGGCCCCCGAGGTGACCGGTGAAGATACCGGCGACACGGCGGCCGATGAAGATGCCGGCGAAGAGGCCGGTGAAGATACCGACGACGCGGCGGCCGGCGAAGATGCCGGCGAAGAGGCCGGCGACGCAGCGGCCGGCGAAGATGCCGGCGAAGCGGCGACCGGCGAGACGGGCGATGCCGAGGCCCTGACGGAGTCGGTGAGGGCGACGTGGGGGCGCGAGGCGCAGCTCGTCCCACGGCGCGAGGACGCCGAAGCCCGGAGGCGGTCCAAGAACCGAGCGGGGCCGCCCACCTGATAGGGTCGCTAGAGGGCCACCGGTGGCCGGCGGCGACGGGGCAACGGGAGGTACCTGCTGAAATGGAAACACCTTCTCATCAAAGTAAACGTGCCGGGAGGTGAATACACGATGTGAGACGGGATAGTAGCAGTGGTATCCTTTGGTGTTAGGTGGGTAGCCAAGGAAGATGCAAGCGACGGAGCGAGGTGCAAGCTTATGAGGCGCAGTGGCAGCGATGTTAGGATAGCAGAGACAACCAAAGATGTGAAGGCGAGATGGTGAGGGGCATAGTTCCAGCGTGGGCGACACAGACGGATGTTGATGAGGAGGGTGGCCGTGGCGAGAGCGTCCGGCCAAAACCGGGGAGGCACGTTAGAGTGAAAGAGCAACGTGCGGACGCAGTCGTTAAGAGTGCGAAGGATACGCTCGGCACGACCATTTTGTTGGGATGTGTAGGGACAAGTGAGGCGGAAGATAGTGTCGTGAGAGGCTAGAAGGTTACGAACAGCAATGTTGTCAAACTCTTTTCCGTTGTCAGTTTGTAATGCAAGGATAGGACGACCGAACTGTGTGGTGACATAGGAATAAAAGGCGGTGAGTGTGGCAAGGGCGTCGGACTTGCGACGAAGAGGAAATGTCCACACATAATGAGAGAAATCATCTAAGATCACCAAATAGTATAGGTAGCCCGTGTTGCTCGCAACCGGGGATGTCCAAACATCACTATGCAATAACTGAAACAGAAAAGTGAAAATAGTGGTAGAAGTGCTAAAGGGAAGACGAACGTGCTTTCCAAGACGACAAGCCTCACAAGTATGGTCGTCGATCTTATTGCACGAGAATGAAAAACTCTGAAGAATTTGACGCAAAGTGGTGGGGTTCAGGTGTCCCAAATGAGCATGCCAAAGGACGACACCTGCAGCGAGGACGACTGGGGTGATGGAGGCGGTGGCGGAGGAGTGCACTGGATAGAGCTCGTCAGGACTATCACAATGGTGAAGGACCTCTTGGGGAACGTAGTAATTTCAAAAAAATTCCTACGCACACGCAAGATCATGGTGATGCATAGCAACGAGAGGGGAGAGTGTGATCTACGTACCCTTGTAGACCGACAGCGGAAGCGTTATGACAACACGATTGATGTAGTCGTACGTCTTCACGGCCCGACCGATCAAGCACCGAAACTACGACACCTCCGAGTTTTAGCACACGTTCAGCTCGATGACGATCCCCAGACTCCGATCCAGCAAAGTGTCGGGGAAGAGTTCCGTCAGCACGACGGCGTGGTGACGATCTTGATGTTCTACCGTCGCAGGGCTTCGCCTAAGCACCACTACAATATTATCGAGGATTATGGTGGAAGGGGGCACCGCACACGGCTAAGAAAACGATCACGTGGATCAACTTGTGTGTCTAGGGGTGCCCCCTGCCCCCGTATATAAAGGAGCAAGGGAAGGAGGCCGACCGGCCCTATGGCGCGCCAAGGAGGAGAAGTCCTCCTCCTAGTAGGAGTAGGACTCCCCTCTTTCCTACTCCTACTAGGAGGGGGAAAGGAAGGGGGGAGGGAGAAGGAAAGGGGGGCGCCGCCCCCCTCTCCTAGTCCAATTAGGACCAGGGGGGAGGAGGCGCGCGGCCCACCCTGGCTGCTCCTCTCTCTCTCCACTAAGGCCCATATGGCCCATTACTTCTCCCGGGGGGTTCCGGTAACCCTCCGGCACTCCGGTTTTCTTCGAAATCACCCGGAACACTTCCGGTGTTCGAATATAGCCGTCCAATATATCAATCTTTATGTCTCGACCATTTCGAGACTCCTCGTCATGTTCGTGATCATATCCGGGACTCCGAACTAACTTCGGTACATCAAAACTCATAAACTCATAATATAACTGTCATCGAAACCTTAAGCGTGCGGACCCTACGGGTTCGAGAACAATGTAGACATGACCGAGACATGTCTCCGGTCAATAACCAATAGCGGAACCTAGATGCTCATATTGGCTCCCACATATTCTACGAAGATCTTTATCGGTCAGACCGCATAACAACATGCGTTGTTCCCTTTGTCATCGGTATGTTACTTGCCCGAGATTCGATCGTCGGTATCTCAATACCTAGTTCAATCTCGTTACCGGCAAGTCTCTTTACTCATTTCGTAATACATCATCTTGCAACTAACTCATTAGTTGCAATGCTTGCAAGGCTTATGTGATGTGCATTACCGAGAGGGCCCAGAGATACCTCTCCAACAATCGGAGTGACAAATCCTAATCTCGAAATACGCCAACCCAACATTTACCTTTGGAGACACCTGTAGAGCTCCTTTATAATCACCCAGTTACGTTGTGACGTTTGGTAGCACACAAAGTGTTCCTCCGGCAGACGGGAGTTGCATAATCTCATAGTCATAGAAACATGTATAAGTCATGAAGAAAGCAATAGCAACATACTAAACGATCGGGTGCTAAGCTAATGGAATGGGTCATGTCAATCACATCATTCTCCTAATAATGTGATCCCGTTAATCAAATGACAACACATGTCTATGGTTAGGAAATATAACCATCTTTGATTAACAAGCTAGTCAAGTAGAGGCATACTAGTGACGTTTTAGTTTGTCTATGTATTCACACAATTATTATGTTTCCGAATAATACAATTCTAGCATGAATAATAAACATTTATCATGATATAAGGAAATAAAATAATAACATTATTATTGCCTCTAGGGCATATTTTCTTTAGTCTCCCACTTGCACTAGAGTCAATAATCTAGATTACACAGTAATGATTCTAACACCCATGGAGCTTTGGTGCTGATCATGTTTTGCTCGTGGAAGGGGCTTAGTCAACGGGTCTGCAACATTCAGATCCGTATGTATCTTGCAAATCTCTATGTCTCCCACCTGGACTAGATCCTAGATGGAATTGAAGCGTCTCTTGATGTGCTTGGTTCTCTTGTGAAATCTGGATTCCTTTGCCAAGGCAATTGCACCAGTATTGTCACAAAAGATTTTCATTGGACCCGATGCACTAGGTATGACACCTAGATCGGATATGAACTCCTTCATCCAGACTCCTTCGTTTGCTGCTTCTAAAGCAGCTATGTACTCCGCTTCACATGTAGATCCCGCCACAACGCTTTGTTTAGAACTGCACTAACTGACAGTTCCACCGTTTAATGTAAACACATATCCGGTTTGCGATTTAAAATCGTCCAGATCAGTGTCAAAGCTTGCATCAACGTAACCATTTACGATGAGCTCTTGTCACCTCCATATATGAGAAACATATCCTTAGTCCTTTTCAGGTATTTCAGGATGTTCTTGACCGCTGTCCATTGATCCACTCCTGGATTACTTTGGTACCTTCCTGCTAGACTTATAGCAAGACACACATCAGGTCTGGTACACAGCATTGCATACATGATAGATCCTATGGCTGAAGCATAGGGAACATCTTTCATTTTCTCTCTATCTTCTGCATTGGTCGGGCATTGAGTCTTACTCAATTTCACACCTTGTAACACAGGCAAGAATCCTTTCTTTGCTTGATCCATTTTGAACTTCTTCAAAATTTTGTCAAGGTATGTGCTTTGTGAAAGTCCAAGCGTCTTGATCTATCTCTATAGATCTTAATGCCCAATATGTAAGCAGCTTCACCGAGGTCTTTCACTGAAAAACTCTTATTCAAGTATCCCTTTATGCTATCCACAAATTCTATATCATTTCTGATTAGTAATATGTCATCTACATATAATATCAGAAATGCTACAGAGCTCCCACTCACTTTCTTGTAAATACAGGCTTCTCCAAAAGTCTGTACAAAACCAAATGCTTTGATCACACTATCAAAGTGTTTATTCCAACTCCGAGAAGCTTGCACCAGTCCATAAATGGATCGCTGGAGCTTGCACACTTTGTTAGCTCCCTTTGGATCGACAAAACCTTCCGGTTGCATCATATACAACTCTTCTTCCAGAAATCCATTCAGGAATGCAGTTTTGACATCCATCTACCAAATTTCATAATTATAAAATGCGCCAATTGCTAACATGATTCGGACAGACTTAAGCATCGCTATGGGTGAGAAGGTCTCATCGTAGTCAATCCCTTGAACTTGTGGAAAACCTTTTGCGACAAGTCGAGCTTTGTAGACAGTAACATTACCGTCAGCGTCAGACTTCTTCTTGAAGATCCATTTATTCTCAATTGATTGCCTATCTTTGGGCAAGTCAACCAAAGTCCATACTTTGTTCTCATACATGGATCCCATCTCAGATTTCATGGCGTCAAGCCATTTTGCGGAATCTGGGCTCACCATCGCTTCTCCATAGTTCGTAGGTTCATCATGATCTAGTAGCATGATTTCCAGAACAGGATTACCGTACCACTCTGGTGCGGATCTTACTCTGGTTGATCTACGAGGTTCAGTAGTATCTTGTTCTGAAGTTTCATGATCATCATCATTAGCTTCCTCACTAATTGGTGTAGGTGTCACAGAAACTAGTTTCTGTGATGTGCTACTTTCCAATAAGGGAGCAGGTACAGTTACCTCGTCAAGTTCTACTTTCCTCCCACTCACTTCTTTCGAGAGAAACTCCTTCTCTAGAAAATTTCCGAATTTAGCAACAAAAGTCTTGCCTTCGGATCTGTGATAGGAAGTGTATCCAATAGTTTCCTTTGGATATCGTATGAAGACACATTTCTCCGATTTGGGTTCGAGCTTCAGGTTGAAGCTTTTTCACATAAGCATCGCAGCCCCAAACTTTCAGAAACGACAACTTTGGTTCTTGCCAAACCACAGTTCATAAAGCGTCGTCTCAACGAATTTTGATGGTGCCCTATTTAACGTGAATGCGTCCGTCTCTAGAGCATAACCCCAAAATGATAGCGGTAAATCAATAAGAGACATCATAGATCGCACCATATCTAGTAAAGTACGATTACGACGTTCGCACACACCATTACGTTGTGGTGTTTCGGGTGGCGTGAGTTGCGAAACTATTCCGCATTGTTTCAAATGTACACCAAACTCGTAACTCAAATATTCTCCTCCACGATCAGATCATAGGAATTTTATTTTCTTGTTATGATGATTTTCAACTTCACTCTGAAATTCTTTGAACTTTTCAAACGTTTCAGACTTATGTTTCATTAAGTAGATATACCCATATCTGCTTAAGTCATCTGTGAAGGTGAGAAAATAACGATATCCGCCACGAGCCTCAACATTCATCGGACCACATACATCTGTATGTATGATTTCCAACAAATATGTTGCTCTCTCCATAGTACCAGAGAATGGTGTTTTTTTCATCTTAACCATCAGGCACGGTTCGCAAGTACCAAGCGATTCATAATTAAGTGGTTCCAAAAGTCCATCAGTATGGAGTTTCTTCATGCGCTTTATACCGATATGACCTAAACGGCAGTGCCACAAATAAGTTGCACTATCATTATTAACTCTGCATCTTTTGGCTTCAACATTATGAATATGTGTGTCACTACTATCGAGATTTAATAAGAATAGACCATTCTTCATGGGTGCATGACCATAAAAGATTTTACTCATATAAATAGAACAACCATTATTCTCTGAGTTAAATGAATAACCGTCTCGCATCAAACAAGATCTAGATATAATGTTCATGCTCAACGCTGGCACCAAATAAAAATTATTTAGGTCTAATACTAATCCCGAAGGTAGATGTAGAGGTAGCGTGCCGACCGCGATCACATCGACTTTGGAACCGTTTCCCACGCGCATCGTCACCTCGTCCTTAGCCAATCTTCGCTTAATCCGTAGTCCCTGTTTCGAGTTGCAAATGTTAGCAACAGAACCAGTATCAAATACCCAGGTGCTACTACGAGCATTAGTAAGGTACACATCAATAACATGTATATCACATATACCTTTGTTCACCTTGCCATCCTTCTTATCCGCCAAATACTTGGGGCAGTTCCGCTTCCAGTGACCAGTCTTCTTGCAGTAGAAGCACTCAGTTTCAGGCTTAGGTCCAGGTTTGGGTTTCTTCTCTTGAGTACCAACTTGCTTGCTGTTCTTTTTGAAGTTCCCCTTCTTCTTCCCTTTGCCCTTTTTCTTGAAACTAGTGGTCTTGTTGACCATCAACACTTGATGCTCCTTCTTGATTTCTACCTCCGCAGCTTTCAGCATTGCGAAGAGCTCGGGAATAGTCTTATTCATCCCTTGAATATTATAGTTCATCACGAAGCTCTTGTAGCTAGGTGGCAGTGATTGGAGAATTTTGTCAATGACGCAATCATCTGGAAGATTAACTCCCAATTGAATCAAGTGATTATTATACCCAGACATTTTGAGTATATGCTCACTGACAGAACTGTTCTCCTCCATCTTGCAGCTATAGAACTTATTGGAGACTTCATATCTCTCAATCCGGGCATTTGATTGAAATATTAACTTCAACTCCTGGAACATCTCATATGCTCCATGACGTTCAAAACGTCGTTGAAGTCCCGATGCTAAGCCGTAAAGCATGGCACATTGAACTATCAAGTAGTCATCAGCTTTGCTCTGCCAGACGTTCATAACATCTGGTGTTGCTCCAGCAGCAGGCCTGGCACCCAGCGGTGCTTCCAGGACGTAATTCTTCTGTGCAACAATGACGATAATCCTCAAGTTACGGATCCAATCCGTGTAATTGCTACCATCATCTTTCAACTTTGCTTTCTCAAGGAACGCATTAAAATTCAACGGAACAACAGCACGGGTCATCTATCTACAACCAAACATAAACAAGCAAGATACTATCAGGTACTAAGTTCATGATAAATTTAGGTTCATTTAATCATATTACTAAAGAACTCCCACTTAGATAGACATCCCTCTAATCCTCTAAGTGATTACGTGATCCAAATCAACTAAACCATGTCCGATCATCATGTGAGATGGAGTAGTTTCATTGGTGAACATCACTATGTTGATCATATCTACTATAGGATTCACGTTCGACCTTTCGGTCTCCGTGTTCCGAGGCCATATCTATATATGCTTGGCTCGTCAAGTATAACCTGAGTATTCCGCGTGTGCAACTGTTTTGCACCCGTTGTATTTGAACGTAGAGCCTATCACACCCGATCATCACGTGGTGTCTCAGCACGAAGAACTTTCACAACGGTGCATACTCAGGGAGAACACTTCTTGATAATTAGTGAGAGATCATCTTAAAATGCTACCGTCAATCAAAGCAAAATAAGATGCATAAAAGATCAACATCACATGCAATCAATATAAGTGATATGATATGGCCATCATCATCTTGTGCTTGTGATCTCCATCTTCGAAGCACCGTCATGATCACCATCGTCACCGGCGCGACACCTTGATCACCATCGTAGCATCGTTGTTGTCTCGCCAATCTTATGCTTCCACGACTATCGCTACCGCTTAGTGATAAAGTAAAGCATTACAGCGCAATTGCATTGCATACAATAAAGCGACAACCATATGGCTCCTGCCAGTTGCCGATAACTCGGTTACAAAACATGATCATCTCATACAATAAAATTTAGCATCATGTCTTGACCATATCACATCACAACATGCCCTGCAAAAACAAGTTAGACGCTCTCTACTTTGTTGTTGCAAGTTTTACGTGGCTGCTACGAGCTTAAGTAAGAACCAATCTTACCTACGCATCAAAACCACAACGATAGTTTGTCAAGTTGGTGTTGTTTTAACCTTCGCAAGGACCGGGCGTAGCCACACTTGGTTCAACTAAAGTTGGAGAAACTGACACCCGCTAGCCACCTTTGTGCAAAGCACGTCGGGAGAACCGGTCTCGCGTAAGCGTATGTGTAATGTCGGTCCGGGCCGCTTCGTCCAACAATACTGCCGAACCAAAGTATGACATGCTGGTAAGCAGTATGACCTATATCGCCCACAACTCACTTGTGTTCTACTCGTGCAAATAACATCAATACATAAAACCTAGGCTCTGATATCACTGTTGGGGAACGTAGTAATTTCAAAAAAATTCCTACGCACACGCAAGATCATGGTGATGCATAGCAACGAGAGGGGAGAGTGTGATCTACGTACCCTTGTAGACCGATAGCGGAAGCGTTATGACAACGCGGTTGATGTAGTCGTACGTCTTCACGACCCGACCGATCAAGCACTGAAACTACGGCACCTCCGAGTTTTAGCACACGTTCAGCTCGATGACGATCCCCGGACTCCGATCCAGCATAGTGTCGGGGAAGAGTTCCGTCAGCACGACGGCGTGGTGACGATCTTGATGTTCTACCATCGCAGGGCTTCGCCTAAGCACCGCTACAATATTATCGAGGATTATGGTGGAAGGGGGCACCATACACGACTAAGAAAATGATCACGTGGATCAACTTGTGTGTCTAGGGGTGCCCCCTGCCCCCATATATAAAGGAGCAAGGGGAGGAGGCCAGCCGGCCCTATGGCGCGCCAAGGAGGAGGAGTCCTCCTCCTAGTAGGAGTAGGACTCCCCTCTTTCCTACTCCTACTAGGAGGGGGAAAGGAAGGGGGGAGGGAGAAGGAAAGGGGGGCGCCGCCCCCCTCTCCTAGTCCAATTCGGACCAGGGGGGAGGAGGCGCGTGGCCCACCCTGGCTGCTCCTCTCTCTCTCCACTAAGGCCCATATGGCCCATTACTTCTCCCGGGGGGGTTCCGGTAACCCTCCGGCACTCCGGTTTTCTCCGAAATCACCCGGAACACTTCCGGTGTCCGAATATAGCCGTCCAATATAACAATCTTTATGTCTCAACCATTTCGAGACTCCTCGTCATGTCCGTGATCACATCCGGGACTCCGAACTAACTTCGGTACAACAAAACTCATAAACTCATAATATAACTGTCATCAAAACCTTAAGCGTGCGGACCCTACGGGTTCGAGAACAATGTAGACATGACCGAGACATGTCTCCGGTCAATAACCAATAGCGAAACCTAGATGCTCATATTGGCTCCCACATATTCTACGAAGATCTTTATCGGTCAGACCGCATAACAACATATGTTGTTCCCTTTATCATCGGTATGTTACTTGCCCGAGATTCGATCGTCGGTATCTCAATACCTAGTTCAATCTCGTTACCAGCAAGTCTCTTTACTCGTTTGGTAATACATCATCTTGCAACTAACTCATTAGTTGCAATGCTTGCAAGGCTTATGTGATGTGCATTACCGAGAGGGCCCAGAGATACCTCTTTGACAATCGGAGTGACAAATCCTTATCTCGAAATACGCCAACCCAACATTTACCTTTGGAGACACCTGTAGAGCTCCTTTATAATCATCCAGTTACGTTGTGACATTTGGTAGCACACAAAGTGTTCCTCCGGCAGACGGGAGTTGCATAATCTCATAGTCATAGGAACATGTATAAGTCATGAAGAAAGCAATAGCAACATACTAAACAATCGGGTGCTAAGCTAATGGATTGGGTCATGTCAATCACATCATTCTCCTAATAATGTGATCCCGTTAATCAAATGACAACACATGTCTATGGTTAGGAAACATAACCATCTTTGATTAACAAGCTAGTCAAGTAGAGGCATACTAGTGACGTTTTAGTTTGTCTATGTATTCACACAAGTATTATGTTTCCGGATAATACAATTCTAGCATGAATAATAAATATTTATCATGATATAAGGAAATAAAATAATAACATTATTATTGCCTCTAGGGCATATTTCCTTCAGGACCATCCGAGTACGGGCGTCCTTCACAGAAAAACCAACATCATCAAATTCAACGATAATGGGATTCTCACGAGCAAGACGACGAACAGAGACAAGGTTCATAACTAAATCAGGAGAAACAAGAACATTAGACATGGTGACAGGCGTAGATGTGGAAGGAAATGAAGTATGACCAACATGTGTGATAGGTAGAGAGGAACCGTTACCAACGGTGATACGAGTAGGAGTACAAACCGGAGTGAAGGAGTTTAAGGTACCGGGATGAGATGTCATGTGGGTGGTGGCGCCCTAGTCCATGTACCAAGCGCTGCCGGTGCCGAAGGAGTTCGGTGATGAGGCCGACTGCAGGGCAGCCAAAGGAGTAGGGCCCCATGGCGGGGAGACCGGCAGCGAGGCGAAGCCGGCATAGGGCTGAACCGGGGCGGGCGGTGCATGGCCGCCGGCCATCGACGGGGCGGGCAGAGCCACGGAGCCGGCACCGGTCGGCTGCTGCAGCACGTCGAAGTTGGCCGGATGGCCCGCCGAGAAAGTCGGCGGCGTGGTGTAGCCGCCGAGGGGCTGAACCAGGGCGGGCGGAGCGTGGCCGCCGGCCATTGGTGGCGCCGGCTGCATGTTGGTGAAGGGAGACGACGCGCCCGTGAACATGAGGCTGAAGGGAGACGACGCAGCAGAAGACATTGCAGCGGCGACGATGGTGGCTGGGGAAGGAGGCGCGGCGGCGGCCAGGGAGGCGGCGGCGGCCGGGGTGGCGACGGTAAGAGGAGCGGGGACAACGCAGATGAGGGGCCGCGGCGGCTAGATGGAGACAAGGCACGAGCGGGGGTGGAAAAAGGCGGCCATGAAGAGCTGCGGCGGCGGCAACACGAGGAAGGCGCAGCGGCGGCAAGGGTTATGGTTGGAAGGAGGAGGTTGCAGAAGCGAGGAGCAGAGTGCAACGGCGATC
>NC_041380.1:60063402-60111996 GCF_002162155.2 Triticum dicoccoides | reverse complement strand
AGGGCGCGCAGCGGTGACGGCGGCGGGTGGCAGCGGCGACGCGGAGGACGCGCGGCGGCTGCGGCGGCTAGGGTTAGGTCGACCTACATGCGATATATACCATGTAAAATATGACGTATAGGCTGTGCAAACACAATGCATTGATCGGTGCATCAGGCACGTATACATGAGTACAGAGAGGGGCCACAACCTCGACTATACAAAGAAAACAGGAGGTGGGCTCAATACACAATATACACGTACACAATACACTCAACAATCCACACCAAGCCAAAGAGAACAACATGCCCTCTACACCGACGAGTGTCACTCTTGCTCGATGTTAGAAGGGAGAGAGAGAATTGTTGCGGAATATGATGGATGTATTATTGAGCCTCGAGGGCGAGTATATATTGATTACAAGGTTTGGAGGGCAAGATGTCTCTCCTAAAGAAAAGGTAGGAGATGGATTATAAATTCTAGACTATCAAAACATATGTAACCCAAATATATCACTACTAGGAAAATGCTTATAGATAGAAGTTTACCAGTAGCGCCTGTTTATGACCCCATGCTACTAGTATTTAGCAGTAGCGCTGGGCAGAAAACACTCTACTACTAATATATAACAGCAGCATTTGTTTGCTTGGGCCGCGCTACTGTTACATGGGCCGCAGGATAAAAGCAGTAGCCCACTTAGCTGTAGCGTTTGTTTTGAATGGGCGCTATAGCTGGTGGGCTTAGCAGTAGCGCCGGCCTCTAAACAGCGCTACCACTAGAGCAAAAGAAAACCGGCCCGAGCGCCCCCGCACCCCCTCACACTCTCACAATCGATCCCCTCTGCCCGACGACGCCGCCGCGGTTAGGGTTCATCCCCGGCCGCCTCATCCCCGTCGACGGTGCCGTGCGCCTCCACCACGCGCGGTCGCCTCTCGCCTACTCCGACGCTCCAGCCCTGTAAGTCCCCCTCGATCTCCTCCTCCCTGCGCGCGCCACACTAGCTAGGCTCCAATCGATTTGCTGCGGCGGCTCGCCATGTTTTGGGATTTAGGGATTGCACGGTGGCTCCGCGCTTCGATGCGACATGCTCCTCGCGTGATTGGGGAGAGAGAGTAGAGAGAGGGGTTAGGTGAGAGAAGTAGAGGCTTTTTGTTGCTCACCGAAACTTAGGAGAGAGTAGAGAGAAGTAGCTAGAGAAGTAGAGGCTTTTAGCACATATAATTGAAACTTGGGTTTCAATTCTTGGCTGCTGCCCCTGGAGGAGTGGTGGCGGCGGCGGTGCCTAGTGTTCTAGGGTTTAGAGAGGGGGCGTCCATGTCGTGACTATTGTTTCCGACATTTAGGATCATTGATGTAGTACTTGTAACTACTTGTCATTCCTTCGTTGGAACAACCATAGTGCTCGACCGTAGAATCGTGGGCATTTTTTTAGCTCTGATATGACAGCAACGGTTGAGGGTTTCAATTCTTGGCTACTGCCACTAACTTCTTTGTTGATGCACATAAAGATATGACCAAGAAGCCCTCACTGTTATGTGGTTTCATGGAAAAATCAATGCTTGATTCGATACTCTCTTTCAGGTTGAAGAGAGTATCTGTATGTGGTGATGCTCAAATTGCTAAGTTCTTATGATGCTGTTAGTGAGCCCATTTTTGTAAATTTCAGAAAAAGAAAACACAGATAGACAGAGAGTTGTATCTGATCGAAAAGGGGGGTGTTTGCCTTTTATAGTTTTAATTATTGTGCATCTGATGCCAAAGTTGGAATGGATGTTTACTTATTGTGTTCTGGAAGATTCTAAGCTGGTTCAACTTTTGGATGTGGGAATAGATAAAGTGTTCCCCTGGACTGAACTTTATGTTTACTTTTTAGTTGTTATTTTGCTTGCCATGTGAACTCTAGCTATGAAAACTTTATGTTTACTTTTTGGATCGTTAATCCTTTAATCATATTGCTTTAGGGAAATGGCGCCACCACCACCACCATATGGACGGTGCAAGTCAAGGTGCGCCAGCAGCCTTGCAACTGGCACGTTGTTTGGCATCTACTTCGAGTCTAGTTTTCTTCATGCGGCGGTAATAAATTATATGAAACTAGTAACTACTATTTTGTTTCCAGTGTTATTGGCATTAATGCATCGTGTATATATCATTTTGCTTTTTGTACACAGATCATCCCATGCAATGTGAGGTCAGAATTCAACAATCTGACTGGAGACTCTGTGACCTTTGAGGCTCCTGGGGGCCCCTACACTATGGAGATCGAGAAAGGACGAAAGATGACGCGGGTGGGAGGAGATGGATGGGTCCGTTTCATCGACCACATGCATATCTTTAACGCCCTCGATGCGGCTATATCTCCCACGTGTCGAAGCACGACTTAGAGGCATAACCGCATTGAAAGCAATGTCGCAAGTGAGGTAATCTTCACACAACCCATGCAATACATAAGGGAAAGAGATACATAGTTGGCTTACAATCGCCACTTCACACAATTACATGAATAAAGCATTACATCATCCAGATACAATCAAGGTCCGACTACGGAACCAAAATAAAAGAAGAACCCCAAATGCGACAAAGGTCCCCGATCGACCCCAACTGGGCTCCACTACTGATCAACTAGAACGGAAACAATACAAAGGACAAGATCTTCATCGAGCTCCTCCTGAGCTTGGTTGCGTCATCTGCACGGACTCAACGGCACCTGCAAGCTGGTTTTTGGAAGTATCTGTGAGCCACGGGGACTCAGCAATCTCGCACCCGCGAGATCAAGACTATTTAAGCTTATAGGAAGGATGGAGTAATGAGGTGGAGCTGCAGCAAGCGACTAGCATATATGGTGGCTAACATACGCAAATGAGAGCGAGAAGAGAAGGCAAAGCACGATCGATAAAGGTATGATCAAGAAGTGATCCTGGACTACCTACGTCAAGCATAACTCCAACACCGTGTTCACTTCCCGGACTCCGCCGAGAAGAGACCATCACGGTTACACACGCGGTTGATGTATTTTAATTAAGGTCAACTTCGGGTTCTCTACAACCGGACGTTAACAAATTCCCATCTGCCCATAACCGCGGGCACGGCTTTCGAAAGTTCAATCCCTGCAGGGGTGTCCCAACTTAGCCCATGACAAGCTCTCATGGTCAACGAAGGAATAGACCTCCACCCGAGACATTCCGATCAGACTCGGTATCCCGGTACAACAAGACATTTCAACAGGGTAAAACTAAACCAGCAACACCGCCCGAATGTGCCGACAAATCCCGATAGGAGCTGCACATATCTCTTTCTCAGGGCACACTCAGATTGTCCTAGGTACGGGTAGGCCAGCCCAGAGTTGCCCCTGGTAGCCACCGGTAGCTGACAGGTGGACCAACACTCAGAGGAGCACTGGCCCGGGGGGGTAAAATAATGATGACCCTTGAGTCCGCGAAACCCAAGGGAAAAAGAGGCTAGGTGGCGAATGGTAAAACCAATGTTGGGCATTGCTGGAAGAGCTTTACTTAAGGCGAACTGTCAAGGGGTTCCCATAATAGCCCAACCGCGTAAGGGACGCAAAATCCGGGAACATAACACCGATATGACGGAAACTAGGGCGGCAAGAGTGGAACAAAACACCAGGCATAAGGCCGAGCCTTCCACCCTTTACCAAGTATATAGATGCATTAATTAAGTAAGATATATTGTGATATCCCAACAAGCAAATAAATGTTCCAACAAGGAACGGTATCTCCATGTTCCAACAAGGAACAAACTTCAATCTTCACCTGCAACTAACAACGCTATAAGAGGGGCTGAGCAAAGCGGTAACATAGCCAATCAACGGTTTGCTAGGACATGGTGGGTTAGAGGTTTGACATGGCAATTTGGGAGGCTGACAAGCAAAAGGTAGGCATCATAGCATTGGCATAGCAAGAGCGAGCAAACTAGCATAGCAAAGATAGTAGTGATTTCGAGGGTATGATCATCTTGCCTGAGATCCCGCAAGGAAGAAGAACAAATCCAAGAAGAAGACAAACGGTCGTAGACGAATGGATCCTCACAAACGCGACGTATCGGAACCAACCCGAAGAAGCAATCACCGGAAAAGAAGCACACAACATAGTAAATAACCAACACATCAACATGGCATGATGCACAAACGAGTATGATGCATGTCCGGTTTAATGAAGCATGGCATGGCAAAGTGCACAAGCAATCCTACAAATTAAGTGGAGCTCAATACACAACGAGTTGCATATTGATGAAACACCACGACACGTTATTTAGTTTGATCTCATTTATGTACTCAACAATATTAAATGTTGGTTAACATGGCAAGAGGTGAAGCACAACAAAACTACCTATCTAGGCAAGTTTAACTGAGGCCGGGAACAACAAACAACAATTCCGGTAAATCCCCATAGCATATTTTAGATTAGGTCCTGTTCTGCCCTAAACACAATTTTAGGGTTGTTAAACATGCAAAGTGATGACACCATGATAAACTAGGCAAAATTCTACCCCATTTACATATAAAGTTTATTAAAATTGGAGTTACGGTTATTTAGTTATGAAATAAAGCATTTTAGCATGGCATAGGAGCAAATTAATGCAAACAGCATTTTTATCATCTCAAACATAGATGAAAGTTGGATATTATTAATCTACACAAAATTCTGAGCAAGTTTCATATATAAAACATTTAAATCCGATGCAGGGTTCGTGAGTTATTAAATGCATGAACATGAGGGTCTTTTCTGTAAAACTGTAAATCCTGGGAAATTAGACAAATTCGCAGGTCAGGAAAAAAAACGATACGGGCCGCATCTACACTTGCTGGGCCAACAGAGGGGGAGCTGCTCACCACGGCACTTGGGCCGGCTCGGTGGTGCGGCCCACGCGGGCGCTGGCGCGGAGCTGGGTCAAGCAGGGGAGGAGAAGGCCGATCGAGGGGGAGGCGCTGGGCCTGGCGCGGTCAACGGCTTCGACGAGGCGCTGCTCTCGCATCTGAAGGACAGAAGCAGCAGCCGCAGGTTCAGGCGACGGACGGCGGGACTTGGCGCGAAGGCAGGGCGGCGACTCGTCGCAGGGGGCTTAGCGCGGGGAGGGAGCGGCGCTGGGGCGGAGGAGCTCCGTTCCCGGCGACGGCAGAGGGAGGCGGGCGACGGCTGTTGCTCCCTGTGCAGCACAAGAGCGAGAGAGAGATGTGAGAGGAGGAGAACAGGGGCACCGAGGGAGAGGGCACGGGGCAGAGGAGGCAGCGGGGCTCGGGCACGGCGTCGCTCCACCGGCGGGAGGCAGGGACGAGGCCGGGGCGCAGCGAGGTCAGGCGTCCATGGCGCGGCAGCGGCTGCAGGGAGGGCCGGCGAGGAAGGAGATCCGGGCGGCGGGCTGCTGGCTCGGAGCGCTGCTCCCTGGCTTCCTGCGAGACGAGGCAGAGACGAGAGAGGGATTTGAGAGACAGAGAGCAAAACAGGAGAAGGAAGGGAAGGGACGGCACGGGGCTCATCTTGCCAGCTGCGGGTTCGGTCGCCGGTGGCCGAGGAGCTGAGGATCTCATGGATCGAGGGGAGGAGGCTGATTGCGAGGGGATCGAGAGGAGGAGGTGGTTGCCGGCTCCGGTTGGGCAGGTGGATTGGGAGTAGATCCCAAGGAGGAGGAGGCAGGAGGAGTGGTGGCGGCGGCGATGGGTAGGATGGGACAGGGGCCTAAAATTTAGGGTTGCTGCCTAGGATTGGACTATAAATACATAGTGCTGGATTTGGTTAGGGGCTATTTCGTCCCTCCGTTCGAAATCGGACGGTCGGGAAAAAAAATAGGCTAGGGAGCCCAATTAACAAAACGGAGATGTTTTGTAGACGTTAGGGGATGATCTGGACACAACGGTACGACTGCCCAAGTCGGGTTCGGGACAGTTTCGGACGCGCGCGCGAGGAGGGCTGCAGGCTGACGAGAGAGGTTAGGTTGGGTCTAGCGGATTGTGAAGAGCGGGTTGGTCTGAGAGAAGAGGGGAGAGATGCAGCCCGGCACGGTTTCCGGAGACCGAAAACGTCCGACGTTAGACCGGCTACTATTGCCGCTATATTTTAACGGTTGGGCTATCAACGAACTCCGAACGCGATGAAACTTGGCAGGCGGTCCACCTACACTATAATAAGACCGCACGTCAACTCTCATCCCATTCCGAGAACATTTCCGGGCACTTATAAAATACTATTCCGGACATGCCACGGGCGCGTGCAAGTGTGACTGGGCTCAGAACGGACAACGGAAGGAACGAGGAGACCGGGACGGATGCAAGTTTTGAAAACATGATGATGCAATGCACATGATGACATGATGAAATGCAACACGCAAGCCAATGACAAGACAACAACAACGAATAACTGAACGACACCTGGCACATCGGTCTCGGGGCGTTACAACACTCCACCACTACGAGAGGATCTCGTCCCGAGATCTAGAATGGCATCGGAGGGAAAACGAAAGGGAAAGAGAAGCGGTAAAACTAAGTTGCTTCTTTGACCAATGAGTGAAACCATGAACCTTGCCACGAAACGAATAAGCTTGTAGTGGGCTTATGGAAACATCTCAACATTATGAGGTGACAACCGGCCACTAACGAAAACAATTACTTGCTTGAGATTAACGAAGAGATGAAAACTTGTTCCTTCAAGATGGAAAAGAGATAACTTGGGTCATTAATAAGCATCAAAATAGCAACATTCCTTAGGGAAGGCTTTAGGTGAAATCTATACCAAGATAACTCCAATGAAGAGATTGACGGTTGAAAAGATCTCTTGAACAAAGAGAAAAAGATGGATTTAAATATGTCACTCTTGAAAACTTGTGAATCATGAAACGCGAAGGGAAATTATTAAGAATGACCTAACACCACCTCAAAAGATAAGGTCGAAAGAATTGCACTTCGGAATGCAAGATGAAGAATGCTTGAACTCCTCAAAACAAAACATGTGTTGAGCACCATGTTTATTTTTGAGTATAGCTTGGCTGATCTTAACTTCAAGAGAAATCTTGAAGAACAATTGAAGAATGAAAAGAATCCTTGACGAACCACCATGTAGAGCCTCCATGAAGAACTCCGGTAATAAAAGGATGATAAAAAGAAAGAGAAGTTGAAAACACAAGGTGAAGCCTTGCGATGATTTAGATGGATCTCTGTGATAATTAGAGCTTGGAACTCCCGGAAAAAGAGAAGATGAAACAAATGAAACCGAGAATTTTAAGGGCCTCCGGAATAAAAAAAATTAATCACTTGGATGAACAAGAATAAGAATTATGTTATGCTTATCCTTCACCAATTAAATTGACGACAATCAACGGATTTGGCATACTACTTATTCTCGTAGAAAGGATTAAAAGAGATATAGCGTAAACTTGAGAAGGTCTTCAACGAACCACCGGTAGGATTGGAACAACAAATGAATTGATATGATGAACAAGGAAGAGAGATCTTGAAAGAACCACCGTAAGAATTGAAAATGATCGAAGTAGGGGTGCATCACCGGTAAGAATTAGCAAATGAACGAAGGAGTTTGAGACAAACTAGATACATGAGAACAAAGAGATCAAGAACTGATTAGAGAATATTCGATTAATGCACCGGCAAGATAGGAGAATGATAACTGACGACTGAGAATGAATAAACCTGAATTGATGGACTCCGGATGACAAACTGAGAAGACTCTTGAATATCTCCTGATGGGTGAAAAAGATTCTCACAATCGAAAACAATTATGAGAGGATGGCAACAAGCTAGCACCATGAATCTTGAAGAGAATAGAGCAAGATTAAAGAGAAACTCTTCTTCGGTCTTCAAATGATGAGAATGACAACGAGAAACACCACCAAGAATTATTGAGGCACACCGGAAGAATCAAAAGCGAAGAGGTTGAGCCAACTATGAAAAGAATTTGAAAGATCTTGGAGAAAAGCATTTGACTAATGATAACTCATTCTTACGTCAAACTTGGAGAAGAATTTAGGATAGCTCTGGGAAAATAGAAGAGTCAGGTAAGATCCTGGGAAAAGACCTGTGGGTTAGGGCCCACTCAAAAGAAAACACTGTTGAACGATTTAAAAGAGAGATTGCACCGGTTGAGTTAAATGGCTTGAATGAGGGAACATCCTCGAAAGAACTTGAACGAAAGTAGAGTGGAAACACGAATCTTCGAGATATCTTGAGCACTCCGGAACAATTTAATAGCGAGAGATGGATGATTAAGAGGTGCACCGGCATAAGAAAAGCATTGGAAAAAAAGAAAAGGGGTATGCTTAATACCAAAGCTTGAATTAAATCCACCGGAGAAGAAAAGAACGAGGAATGACGAACTTGAAGCTCCATTAGAATCTTCATGAGAATCACCGGATAAGAACATTGACGGAAAAGAATGGAGAAACTTCCCATCAATAAAATGGATACTCGATTAAGAAATCTGAGTCCTTGAAGAAAAAGGGGTGGGAGGGCGGGAAAACAAAAACAACTTGGGACGGATGAAACAAACACCGTTGAGAGAACTGAGAGGTGATCTTGCGAATGTTGAAATGATCGAATCCACTTGAAGAGAAAGACGCTGGTTGAAAAGGATTGACATGACAATCTCGATTGTCGAGAAGGATTGGTATTCACATCGGAGTATGAGAACACCATTTCGGAAAGGTATGGAATCAACACTTGACATTGAAGCAACTCGAATACCACAACTCAAAACAAAAACAAAGGACTGGCTTGCAGAATAAGCCGGAACAAACATATGATAGAGATTCCGTCCGAAGTTTTCGTGGTGGGGCCCACACGGGCTCGATCGTACAGCACCATCATGTACAAGGCAGTGCACATGACATACGAAGCGTCCCCGAGTCGGCATAGCCAAGGACTCTTTAAGACACAACGAGACCACTGTAAAAACGACCGTGAATAGGCGGACCACTAGACGTCGAACCCCAATTTCATATCATACATCCGTCGGAAAGATATCCTACGAGCTACTTGAATTCCCACCTATGAAACTCCCGAAATTTTCCGGTTATGCAATCAGGTGTTGGGGATACAGGGGAAGCATAATATCTCACCCAAACTAGCAAATCCTACATCCAGCTGTATCCATCCTTCAACACATAACCAAGAAACCTTCGGAAATCATCTACCTCAACCTTCGAAAAGCATCTGTTATAGAAGTCATGGCAATACTCCCGTACTCACCTCAGTACTGGGTTATCGGGGTTATCTCACCAACAACTGCATAAAAGAGATTTTCGATGTCGGCGTACTAAACTCAGGTATTCCAGAACTGCAACGATAAAATTATGACGACAACACCTCAGAGCTCAACTCCCCGGGACACTTCCACTAAACCCCTGACAGGAGGCACCAAGACAATGTTCTCATCATAAAACCATCGGAACGATTCCAAGATACCCGCGTGATCCTAAAAAAATTTTTTTAGTGAAATTTGAGAAGAGAAAAGTCAAAACTCTACGTCAGGATGCCTTACCAGAGCGATGAAGAGACTGGGGAGTAAAAGAATTCCTAAGCTCTCCGATATATAATTCCTAAGGACTCAAAACATTTTTCTAGACACAACTCGGCTGCTAAAAACGATCAAGCAATGGGGCTCCTAAGGTCGGGGAAGGCTCTGATACCAACTTGTAACGCCCTCGATGCGGCTATATCTCCCACGTGTCGAAGCACGACTTAGAGGCATAACCGCATTGAAAGCAATGTCGCAAGTGAGGTAATCTTCACACAACCCATGCAATACATAAGGGAAAGAGATACATAGTTGGCTTACAATCGCCACTTCACACAATTACATGAATAAAGCATTACATCATCCAGATACAATCAAGGTCCGACTACGGAACCAAAATAAAAGAAGAACCCCAAATGCGACAAAGGTCCCCGATCGACCCCAACTGGGCTCCACTACTGATCAACTAGAACGGAAACAATACAAAGGACAAGATCTTCATCGAGCTCCTCCTGAGCTTGGTTGCGTCATCTGCACGGACTCAACGGCACCTGCAAGCTGGTTTTTGGAAGTATCTGTGAGCCACGGGGACTCAGCAATCTCGCACCCGCGAGATCAAGACTATTTAAGCTTATAGGAAGGATGGAGTAATGAGGTGGAGCTGCAGCAAGCGACTAGCATATATGGTGGCTAACATACGCAAATGAGAGCGAGAAGAGAAGGCAAAGCACGGTCGATAAAGGTATGATCAAGAAGTGATCCTGGACTACCTACGTCAAGCATAACTCCAACACCGTGTTCACTTCCCGGACTCCGCCGAGAAGAGACCGTCACGGTTACACACGCGGTTGATGTATTTTAATTAAGGTCAACTTCGGGTTCTCTACAACCGGACGTTAACAAATTCCCATCTGCCCATAACCGCGGGCACGGCTTTCGAAAGTTCAATCCCTGCAGGGGTGTCCCAACTTAGCCCATGACAAGCTCTCACGGTCAACGAAGGAATAGACCTCCACCCGAGACATTCCGATCAGACTCGGTATCCCGGTACAACAAGACATTTCGACAGGGTAAAACTAAACCAGCAACACCGCCCGAATGTGCCGACAAATCCCGATAGGAGCTGCACATATCTCTTTCTCAGGGCACACTCAGATTGTCCTAGGTACGGGTAGGCCAGCCCAGAGTTGCCCCTGGTAGCCACCGGTAGCTGACAGGTGGACCAACACTCAGAGGAGCACTGGCCCGGGGGGGTAAAATAATGATGACCCTTGAGTCCGCGAAACCCAAGGGAAAAAGAGGCTAGGTGGCGAATGGTAAAACCAATGTTGGGCATTGCTGGAAGAGCTTTACTTAAGGCGAACTGTCAAGGGGTTCCCATAATAGCCCAACCGCGTAAGGGACGCAAAATCCGGGAACATAACACCGATATGACGGAAACTAGGGCGGCAAGAGTGGAACAAAACACCAGGCATAAGGCCGAGCCTTCCACCCTTTACCAAGTATATAGATGCATTAATTAAGTAAGATATATTGTGATATCCCAACAAGCAAATAAATGTTCCAACAAGGAACGATATCTCCATGTTCCAACAAGGAACAAACTTCAATCTTCACCTGCAACTAACAACGCTATAAGAGGGGCTGAGCAAAGCGGTAACATAGCCAATCAACGGTTTGCTAGGACATGGTGGGTTAGAGGTTTGACATGGCAATTTGGGAGGCTGACAAGCAAAAGGTAGGCATCGTAGCATTGGCATAGCAAGAGCGAGCAAACTAGCATAGCAAAGATAGTAGTGATTTCGAGGGTATGATCATCTTGCCTGAGATCCCGCAAGGAAGAAGAACGAATCCAAGAAGAAGACAAACGGTCGTAGACGAATGGATCCTCACAAACGCGACGTATCGGAACCAACCCGAAGAAGCAATCACCGGAAAAGAAGCACACAACATAGTAAATAACCAACACATCAACATGGCATGATGCACAAACGAGTATGATGCATGTCCGGTTTAATGAAGCATGGCATGGCAAAGTGCACAAGCAATCCTACAAATTAAGTGGAGCTCAATACACAACGAGTTGCATATTGATGAAACACCACGACACGTTATTTAGTTTGATCTCGTTTATGTACTCAACAATATTAAATGTTGGTTAACATGGCAAGAGGTGAAGCACAACAAAACTACCTATCTAGGCAAGTTTAACTGAGGCCGGGAACAACAAACAACAATTCCGGTAAATCCCCATAGCATATTTTAGATTAGGTCCTGTTCTGCCCTAAACACAATTTTAGGGTTGTTAAACATGCAAAGTGATGACACCATGGTAAACTAGGCAAAATTCTACCCCATTTACATGTAAAGTTTATTAAAATTGGAGTTACGGTTATTTAGTTATGAAATAAAGCATTTTAGCATGGCATAGGAGCAAATTAATGCAAACAGCATTTTTATCATCTCAAACATAGATGAAAGTTGGATATTATTAATCTACACAAAATTCTGAGCAAGTTTCATATATAAAACATTTAAATCTGATGCAGGGTTCGTGAGTTATTAAATGCATGAACATGAGGGTCTTTTCTGTAAAACTGTAAATCCTGGGAAATTAGACAAATTCGCAGGTCAGGAAAAAAAACGATACGGGCCGCATCTACACTTGCTGGGCCAACAGAGGGGGAGCTGCTCACCACGGCACTTGGGCCGGCTCGGTGGTGCGGCCCACGCGGGCGCTGGCGCGGAGCTGGGTCAAGCAGGGGAGGAGAAGGCCGATCGACGGGGAGGCGCTGGGCCTGGCGCGGTCAACGGCTTCGACGAGGCGCTGCTCTCGCATCTGAAGAACAGAAGCAGCAGCCGCAGGTTCAGGCGACGGACGGCGGGACTTGGCGCGAAGGCAGGGCGGCGACTCGTCGCAGGGGGCTTAGCGCGGGGAGGGAGCGGCGCTGGGGCGGAGGAGCTCCGTTCCCGGCGACGGCAGAGGGAGGCGGGCGATGGCTGTTGCTCCCTGTGCAGCACAAGAGCGAGAGAGAGATGTGAGAGGAGGAGAACAGGGGCACCGAGGGAGAGGGCACGGGGCAGAGGAGGCAGCGGGGCTCGGGCACGGCGTCGCTCCACCGGCGGGAGGCAGGGACGAGGCCGGGGCGCAGCGAGGTCAGGCGTCCATGGCGCGGCAGCGGCTGCAGGGAGGGCCGGCGAGGAAGGAGAGCAAAACAGGAGAAGGAAGGGAAGGGACGGCACGGGGCTCATCTTGCCAGCTGCGGGTTCGGTCGCCGGTGGCCGAGGAGCTGAGGATCTCATGGATCGAGGGGAGGAGGCTGATTGCGAGGGGATCGAGAGGAGGAGGTGGTTGCCGGCTCCGGTTGGGCAGGTGGATTGGGAGTAGATCCCAAGGAGGAGGAGGCAGGAGGAGTGGTGGCGGCGGCGATGGGTAGGATGGGACAGGGGCCTAAAATTTAGGGTTGCTGCCTAGGATTGGACTATAAATACATAGTGCTGGATTTGGTTAGGGGCTATTTCGTCCCTCCGTTCGAAATCGGACGGTCGGGAAAAAAAATAGGCTAGGGAGCCCAATTAACAAAACGGAGATGTTTTGTAGACGTTAGGGGATGATCTGGACACAACGGTACGACTGCCCGAGTCGGGTTCGGGACAGTTTCGGACGCGCGCGCGAGGAGGGCTGCAGGCTGACGAGAGAGGTTAGGTTGGGTCTGGCGGATTGTGAAGAGCGGGTTGGTCTGAGAGAAGAGGGGAGAGATGCAGCCCGGCACGGTTTCCGGAGACCGAAAACGTCCGACGTTAGACCGGCTACTATTGCCGCTATATTTTAACGGTTGGGCTATCAACGAACTCCGAACGCGATGAAACTTGGCAGGCGGTCTACCTACACTATAATAAGACCGCACGTCAACTCTCATCCCATTCCGAGAACATTTCCGGCCACTTATAAAATACTATTCCGGACATGCCACGGGCGCGTGCAAGTGTGACTGGGCTCAGAACGGACAACGGAAGGAACGAGGAGACCGGGACGGATGCAAGTTTTGAAAACATGATGATGCAATGCACATGATGACATGATGAAATGCAACACGCAAGCCAATGACAAGACAACAACAACGAATAACTGAACGACACCTGGCACATCGGTCTCGGGGCGTTACAGTATCACCGGTGGTGAGTTGATCAGCTTCTCCTTTAGAGCTGAAAGACCCAAGCTGGCCGTGATTTATGTCAACAAAGTAGAAGATTATGAGGATGATGATGACCCACTCGGTGATGCCATCATAGCTCAAAGAATGAAGTTGAGCGAGGAGGAGGTGTGCAACCTATGAGACATTATTCCGCCACGTGCTGACTTCGTCGGGGTGCCATTCGTGACCCGCCTGACAAGTACCATGGTTGATCGGCATATCATGGTATGTCGCATTTACTGTAGTTTTTAGAGTAATTTGATGATATGCTTTATTGTTATACTTAGTTTAGAGTCCGATGATATATGCTTAGTGAATCTATATGCTTTATTGTTATACTTAGTGTAGAGTCTGATGATATATATGCTTAGTGAATCTTATATGCTTAGTGAATCTTATATGCTTTATTGTTATACTTAGTGTAGAGTCCGATGATATATATGCTTAGTGAATCTTATAAGCTTTATTGTTATACTTATAGTGTAGAGTCCGATGATATATATGCTTAGTCAATCTTATATGCTTAGTGAATCTTATATGCTTTATTGTTATACTTAGTGTAGAGTCCGATGATATATATGCTTAGTGAATCTTATGTGCTTAGTGAATATTATATGCTTTATTGTTATACTTAGTGTAGAATGTGCGAGGCTACTTATTAATTGATATGTTTTTCTTATTCAGAAATTGCCAAAGAGTCTATCTGAGAGTTGTGGTATCAAGCCTGATGAAGAAGACTATGCTGGAATACGCCTTACCGCAAGGGGCTCCGTCACCACTTGTGCGTACGGCATGGACACGGACGGTCGCACATATTTCAACTCGGTTAGGTGGAAGAGCTTCCTCGTCGGCAAGAATCTTTCTGTTGGACAGGCAATCCTAATTACTATCAGGAACACCCACCGCCCAGGCTTGAGGATGATGGTCGTCATCGACATTATCTAGAACTTCATATGCATGCGTGTGGCTGTTGAACCATATATATGCTAGTATGAGTATGACTACCTAGTAGACTTATCAACTATGATCTATCCATGCATTGTTGACTACTATATGAGTTTGTGAGATTGTGTGGTTATATTAAATATGGTACTGTCGTTAATGTTTGTGAGATGGTTCTATGAACTTAGTTTATTTGCACTGGACTTGTCTTGATTTCCATAAATATTGCGCCTGACTGCTTTTTTATTTTCTATTTCTATTTGCCTAGTTGTAGCGTGGGGAGAAAATAAGGTGCTACTTTTTTTGAGCATCAGTACAGACACAAGCGCTCATATACACGCGCATACACTCACCCCTATGAACGCACACACACACACACCCTATCCCTATAAGCACCTCCGAGAGACTGAGCCGGCATATCATCTTGAGATTTACGAAGTCACCGTAGGCATCTCGTCGTCGACGGGGACGTCTCCTCCCACTGAAAGCGCATCGCCGGAAATCCTGAAATAAATCCAGGAATAATGCGAACACCAGGATTTGAACCCTGGTGGGTTGGGGATACCACTGTCCACCTAACCAACTCAACCACAGGTTGATTCGCAAATAAGGCGCTACTACTACGTGATGATAATAGTAGCGTTGGTGGAGAAATCGGCGCTACTAATGAGTATTTTAGCTGCAGCGCTTGTTTAGAAACGCGCTATTGTTAAATAATAGCTGTAGCGCCCTAGCAGTAGCGCGGGTGCCCGCGCTATTGGTATGTAAAAAACCAGCGCCACTAGTAAGCTTTTCTCTAGTAGTGTATCTCTAACATCCCCCCGCAGTCGTAGCGGTAGCATTGCGAACAACAGAAGCGACGCGGACGAGTCAGACTGGAGAGAATAGCAACCGACAGACTGACA
This sequence comes from Triticum dicoccoides, assembly GCF_002162155.2. Lineage (NCBI taxonomy): Eukaryota > Viridiplantae > Streptophyta > Magnoliopsida > Poales > Poaceae > Triticum > Triticum dicoccoides. The sequence continues at coordinate 60,096,495 of NC_041380.1, read as the reverse complement.
TCCCCCCGCAGTCCTAGCGGGAGCGTCATGGACGGTGTCGCGTCGCGGACGCATTGACCGTAGAGGAAGCCGACGAGTTGCTCAAGCGGATGATAACCCTTTGTGCCGATGTCGATGTAGCCGAGAGCGTAGGGTGGTGTAGCCGTGGTCGCGGTAGCCGTGCGAAGAACGCCGTGGTCAATGTCGAGTCGGGGTAGCCGGTGTCGAGGGAGTCGCCGTGGAGCCGCGGGCGCAAGGAGACGCCGAGTTAGCATGGGCGCAGTGGTGTCGAAGTAGGGGTGCGCCAGGAAGAAAATGTTGTTGACGACGCGCCGCGACGGATTTGCCAAGCCCGAGGACACATCGTGGACGAAGACATGCACCGGTGTTGCCAGCACCGGACATGCGTAGACGGACGAAGACGAAGTTGATGAAGCGCCGACCGGGCTTGCCAGGTCCGGGGACACGTCGTGGATGAAGGCACGCATCGGTGTTGCCAGCACCGGGCATGCGTGGACGAGGAACCTCCACGAGCTGTACGCCATGTCGGAGAAGTCGGAGAGGCCAGCAGAGAAGGACTCGATGACGGTTGCGGCACCAATCGGCGCGGGGCCAATGTCGCTCGCGGTTGTTGGAGTAGATGAAGCGGTCGGGGTAGATGACGGCGACGCTGGCGACGAGCTGGTGCTGGACGAAGATGAAGGGGGTGGACGGGCGGCAGCGGCGGCCAAAGAAGAGCAGCGGCGACGGTGCCCGAAGTAGCCGAAGAACCCTGACAGCGTGACGAAGACCGACACGGACGATGGCGTTCCGCGCCAAGGAAGACGGCGTGGCGCATACCACGAGAGGTCGACGCGCGATGACGGCGGAGCAGACCGCGGGCCGCGGCGCTACGGCCTGAAGGGGCGACACAGCGGCGGCTGGGGGGTCGGGGCGACGGCGGGGACCGCGGGCCGCGACGTTGCGGCCCGAAGGGGCGATGCAACAACGGTTCGCGAGTCGGTGCAGCCGCGGGGACGACTTTAGGACGGCGGCGTGGACCGCGTGCCACGCTCGCCACGGCTGGATGAGGCGACGCAGCGGCGGCGCGAGGGTCGATGTAGCCACGGGACGCCCTGGAGTGGACAGCCTCGGGGCGACGGGGATCACGGGCCGCGACACTATGGCCCGAAGGGGTGACACAACGGTGACGCGGGTCGGTGCAGCCGAAAAAAGAACCACGGGGCGGCGGCGCTGCGGCCCGACGAGGCGACGCATCAGCAGCCTATTGCTTGATCGGTGAAGAGACGCCCTGTACTCGGAGTTGATTTTCACGGAACCTGCGAAGTCGGGCGTAACCGATAGACCAGATCAGTCGCACGGTGTAGATGAGACAGATTGCATGCGCTCAGGTGATCAATCCAAACGTCTGCAAGTCGAAGCGCCCGTTCCTCGGTGTGCATCGTCGGACTTAGTAGCACACGACGGCCGGCCAGGGATCACACGTTGTGCCAAGCCACAAGTCCAAGCATCACGTTTGACTAAGCCAACTAGACTCCTGTATGCCTTGACGTCCAAGTGAAAAAAAAAAACGCGTGCTGGGCCAGCGTAGCACGCACGCAGGCACGGGCGGCCATGGTCGTTGCGTCCAACGCAAGCGTTGGACACGCGGTGACCTGCGGTTACACGGCATGGCGGCCACGAGTTGCACCAAGACGCGCCATCTTGCAGGAAGAAGCATGATGCAGCCGAGGTAGATGGACGTGGGGGTTGATGAAGAAGTCCCGATCCGATTGAGGTGACGACGGTTGGCACAGTGACTTGCGAACGGAGGCACGGACGGCGGCCGTTTGAGCCGCCGTGTGCCGCGTGAGGACGCCGAGTCGAAGAAGATGCCGGTGAAGTCGATGCCAAAGTCGAAGTAGAGGCGCGGGGGTCGACAGCGGCGGCGGGCGATGCAAACCGATCGTAGATCGGAAAACCCTAAAAAAAACATTGATCAAAACGATCGGCGAGAGAGAAAAACCCAAAGCAAGAGCTCGCGAAAAAGACTTTCTAGGGCAGCCGATCAACACGACCGGCGGACGAACCCTAGGTACAGGCAACGCGGCCCCCGACGGCGGTCATGAAGGCGGACTGCCCCGGGGGCAGCGTGGAGCGGAAGCGTCGGGCGGCGGCTAGAGTTTGAATCGGTTAGGCTAATACCATGTTAGAAGAGATAGAGAGAATTGTTGCGAAATATGATGGATGTATTATTGAGTTTTGAGGGTGAGTATATGATAAATTATAAATTCTAGACTACCAAAACATATGTAATCTAAATATCTCTACTCCTAATGAAGCAGTTGGTAGTCTCACTTCCAGGTTTTTTTTCGTCCCACCACTTTCGTCTGGATTTTTTTCGTCGGTTTTTTTCGTCTCCTCATCCCCACACCCACCCAACCCCACCCACACACGTAGCCCAAAGAAACAGCGCCGTCTGAGTCCATCAGGATCACACTGCCGCCGATCCCCTCGAGCAGACCCCGCCGGATCTCGCCTCCGCGTTACAGGATCGCCGACAGTTCTGGATCACCGTCGTCGCGCGATCTGCGCACTCGACAGCGCCGCCGCCGCGGAACCCCTCGAGAAGACCCCGCCGGATCTCGCATCCACGTTTCTGGATCGCCGGCCCTGCTCACCGCCCTTGCCCCTCTCTCTCATGTTTCCTACCCCGCTGGTTGTTCCAGGTTGGTCCTCGTCTTCCCCGCCGGTCGCCGCCTTGGGTTTGCGAACCTAGCCACCGTGGGATGGGATTCAAACGCCACATCAGTTTGGGTACGCGGCGACGACGCCTTGGCCTGATGCCTGCGATTTGGGGGAGCTGAGGCAACATGGGACTGCGCCGCCGTGCTGTTCGCCGTGACGCGCGGCCGCGCTGTGTAGATGGAGGACACGGGCCCAAGCCGTGTTGCGCTTGTCTTCCTGTGCGGATGTTCGCCAATAGTCAGGAGCTGGACGTGATCGGGGTCGACTTCGACGCCACCGAGCTCGGGCTTCCGGAAGACCAGGCACCTCCTCATCGCCCGTCGCACCAAAGGCACGTGCAGAATTCAGCACACCATCTACGCAAACATGGTGGTCGCTCTGGTTCTGGTTCTGTCATCAACATGTACCCTGACAAGGTATGTGCTACGGGATGTACTCTCGATTTTATCTTTATTTTAGTTGTCGACTTCATCTCATGCTTTCCCGTTCCATAGGCATTGTCGTCAATCTGTTTTTCTTTAGTTTTCAGGAGGGTGCTGTTAACAATTTCAAGAACCTTATAGCAGGGTATGGCTATAGCTATTGGTCTTGCAGTATCGCGACTCGCGAGGCTTGACAAACATACTTGTTCTGCATAACATGGGATCTCACATAACATATCATTCAATGAAGAGTAGACCATAAAATGGTTTTGATTTGTGCTCTCGTAGGTTAAACCAATCTCTGTCAATGCGAAATTGGCATAGCTGAACATGATCAAGACTTCAGGAGGGCAGGGTTATTACTTTGACGTTTCAGAACTCGTACTTTATGTGCCAAAACTTTGGATGTTGCACTCCTAACATAGGCTGGTATGGCTAATCTTTTTTGCTTTTCTTTCATTGCTCTTCACGGAATCTTCAGGTTTACAGATTGATAATTGTGATCTATGTTTCAAGTTGACTTCCCAATGTTTTACACTTTTACTTGATGAGAAAAGGTTCTAATTTTATTTTATTTTCTCACTTGATCTTCAGGTTTACAGGGTTAACAATTGGGGTCCATGTTTCAGCGACTTTATACAAGTACGTTTGCTTAGCTAGATTTCTGGCCTCATTTTCTATTTGGCATCCCTCAATCATTTTCTGCAGATTCACTTTGTTTGTATTATATATTGTTGTAAGTGCACCGGAGGGATATTATAGTAGTTCTTATCTGCATTTACTACAACTGGTGACCACATCTCCATATTATCTTTGAAAGGTACTTTACAAAAAGTAAACTAACGTTAACCTTCAGTTCTGTAGAAACCACACATTTTAAAGCCAATAATCACTTTTTAGTGGAAAGGCAGTAATCAGTGATGGTGATTTAAGATGTACTCCTTAGAGTATTGACATTCACAACCCGCCGGTAAGTTCTTGTTCATCTTTGAAACTTCTTGGCCAAAATGTTATATCCTTATGTATACATTTCATCATTGGTTGTTAATCTCCTCTGTATGGAATATTCCACATTCTTACCTTTTTTCTGTGATATGAAACACGACTTGTTTAAACATGTATGATTCTTTATTTTATAGAAAATATGAAGCTAACAAAAAAAGGTCCATGCATTGGTGCATAATCCAACTTATGAATTATGTGAACATAACATTTTCATAGCAGCATTGATAGTTTCCAACTTGCCTGCTTTAGGATCGGATGAGAACATGAATGCTCTAAATTAAATTCATGGCCAATGTACACTGTGAGAGCTACAGAGTAATATTTCTCAATAAATATGGATGGTTCAGTTAATACCAAACATGACTACAAAGAAAACTGAATTGCCATTGCCAATATTGTTAATAACAATCAACAACAAATGTCGTCGAGGAGGTCTATGGCCTGAGCGTCAAGGCGCTTGTCATGGACGAGGACCAGCAGGACCTCGAGAAGCCCATCGTCGCACTGCCCGGCGTCATGATGTTTGAGGTCGGCACCCCAGCGGACACAACCTCAACCCACATCTCCCATTCATCATAGCTAGAAGGTAATGACTAATGAGCATGTCATCTCTCCCCTTCTCAATTTCATCTTTGTGTTGTTTATTTTTCAGAGAATGTGGTATTGTGCAGAGTAGCCCCTCTTCGTTGATGAATCGAGTGTATAGATTATATATTACTAAAGGAATCCACCCTAAAAGGCGTTTCACTAAAAACGCAGTAGGGCCCTATTTCAAGTTCCTTGCACTTAAACTGCAAAAAAGGAAGGGCACCACTAGCCATCAGACTATAGACACTTTGCTTTTACCAGACTACTTGATGACCGTCGGATGAGGTGCATGGTGGCCGTCTGATCTATTAGTTAGGCCCGCGGGAGATTTGTTGACTTGGTTTATTAATTGATTGCTTCCTTACTTAACTGCATCCGCTTCGCTTGCCAGACTATCCCGCTAACCTCTCCCTACTCGTGTGATGCGAGCTTATCCAGAACGTGAAGCCCACACATGCAACTTGTGCGCTTGCTTTTTTTTAGGGTCACTTGTGCGCTTGCTAACAAGACTTTGTCCGATGTCTTTTGCTTCCTATTGATTGTATCGCATATTTGCATCGCAAATTTATTCAATCTAATATAAATTCATGTTTGATTTTAACACAAATTTGTGTTCATTATAATTGTTTATTTACTGCCAACTCTGTTTCCATGGACTAGAAAATTTGCTTCCATTGCAACTTAAGTTTGCTTCTATCGATAACAATTAAATTTATTTTCGCTGAGACATAAATTGTACATTGTTTCCAAACAAATGAAAGTTTGCTACCAAAGATAGGGGGATAGTCTTCCATACAATAAAAGCCTAATACAGTTACAGCAACAAAAATTTATTTAGTTACAACAAAAAGTGTTACAAGGTCCATGTCTAAGATGGCTGGGAAGCAAGGTTATTGTTTTGGGTAGCAGCGAAATACTGCCAAATGAAAATTGATGCCATTGCGATGGCAGAAAACAGCAAGGACAATGTTGCCAGCACGTAACCGTGATATCGTGATATCCTAGTCGGTTTGATGGTGCGGAAGCTGGAGCACACAAATTACGCCGAAAGCACATCCCTGGGGAGGGCCTTCATCACTATCTCCGCCCATGTCTCCAGCACCTCCTTTGCGCCTTCAAATCGGCGCCGCTCACATTGTGGGGATAGGTCAATCCAAGGCGTTTCAGAAACGAATGATGCATGATTGGCATCATGTGGCACAAAACATCTGTAGAAGCACACATGAGAAAACGAGATAAGGTATATATGAATCTATCGAAACAAAAATAATTGGCAGTGGAAGAATAGAAAAATGAAATAAGTCTTACACGAAGCAACAATTTGATCTACCAGAACATACATGATAGGTAGGGGAAGCATGGAAAACTGGGATAAAAAAAGCATTGCTATCGGAACATATGTGAAACATAGAAGTAGAAGCCATAGCTTACACAGGGTCATGATTTCATCAATCAAAACATACATGATAGGCAATGGAATCATATAAAATTGACATGAAGGAAAAAATCAAGAGTATAGGAAAATACTCAAAATTAGAAAGCACGGTTGACACAAACCAATGAATTGACCTGTCAGAACATACACTGAGTTGTGTTTCTATTGAAATGGTGTTGACAATGACAACTATAGAAACACAAACAAAAAATAGATATGGGGACTATGGAAGCAAACTACCTAGACCAAATAATAATACATAATATAATATGGGGCAAGGAATATTAAAATAGTGATAACAATCACAGCAACAACTTTTGTAAAAAAGGAGGAAATATGGAAGCACTCTATCTAAAACTAAGAGGAGCATATGAAGTATAATTTGGAAGCCCCATCAGTATGAAGCATCAAGTATGGAAGCATTCTATGTAAACTAGAGGAGCATATGAAATACAATTTGGAAGCCCCATCATTATGAAGCATGAAAATATGCTATCTCAATCTGAGTCATCTTAATTTGAAGCATAGAAAATTGAATACATGAATTAACTAAGATTGCCACCAACATGGGGATGCATGTGTCACCTACATACCAAATTCACAGAAATATTGGTTGAACTATGGATGCTAACTTTGTAAACTAAAGAAGCATATGTGGTATTATTTCAGAAGGTCCATTAGTAGGAAGCTTGAAAAGAGCGATATCTCAACACAAGCCATCTTAATAGGAAGCATATTTGTCACGTTCATGTAAATTTCACAAATATTTCATTTATGATTTGGTGATCCAGTACACAAAGGACAGAACAAAATCGGACCCAACAAAAAGAAATTGCTCAAGATGTGCACACAAGGATATGAATTGATACTCATAACATAAAACAAGAAAAAAATCAACAAGTATTGGATCAACATGAGAGAGGACTCAATACCTAGATCATACGAGGACAATGCCTTAGGGGGGATGGAGACGAATCTACAGTGGTCGACATGTGGTGGCTTCGTTTCCCAACCAAGACGGCCCTCCGGCGTGGTGGACTGGAGGTACCGGGCCCAGAGCTGGCGAAGATGACCAGGAGGACAAGGGGATTGTGAGCTTGTCTGTGCCAAATCGTGGATAATGACAGCCACAATCACAAGATGATACGACACACCATCATGGATAAGAATGTAGGAAGCATGAAAAATAGCAAATAAAGATGCATGTATTGTGCCGGCAACATACTAACTGAACGAATTGCAAGTAAATATCAGGATGGCATGGAAGCATTTTTCTAAAGGATCGTAGAAAATGAGTATACAATGTAGAAGCACAAAAATATGAGTCGTAGGCACATAAGCATTTTTCTAAACTACCGTAGCAAAACGAGAACAATGTAGAAGCACAAAGCTATGCAGCTGGCTATTAGTGCAAAGGGTGCACTATTAGTGTCTGGTGGAAGCATTAAATTTTGAAAAGTGTAACAAAAACAATATGCCGCTAACTATGGTCCATGGATGCATATTTTTGGAAGCACTTTATACAGGAAGCAACGAAACAATGTTTTCCTCAACATATTTCACCATCATTCGAAGCACCGCATATTGAAAACTAATTAACTAAGGAATAGCCACGAATGCCTGCCTACATATGTATGATTTATCTAATTATCTAAAAAGCTCGACTTGCAAAAGGATTGATGATAAAGGATCTAAAACATCACCGAACAATACTAGGCAGCCAATGAACATACAAACCCAGTGAGTACTTGGCTGTGGATGAAATATAAATAAAATCAAACATTTGCAGAAATTACAAATGGAATCATCAAAAAGGAGCTGGTAGATGCAGTACAATACCTTCGATTTCAAGATGGGGTGGGGTGGGATTTTCCAATCCACATCAGGTTCTCCGACCGGCCGGTGCTACTCCGGCAACCAATTCAGCCGATGGAGCGGGGTTGGCCGGTGGGGTGACCATCCTGCTCGGCGACAAAGAGAGCATGAGGCTATCCGAGGCGGGGGTGGGGTGGAGGGGAGCGATCTGGGCGAGGTGGGTGGAGGGCGGAGGCTAGCGCGTCTCTCGATTGATTGGAACGAGAGGGATTAGGGATAGGATTTTGGGCGGGGGTTGCGGCAGCGTGGTTAGCGTCTGCTGCTGTTTTTTTCTTTAATAGAAAGCACAATTTGTGAGGCGTTAGATTTCATATGAATCGACGGCTTTGGATTGGTTTGACGCTGGACTTCTGCCAGACTATAGATAGGAAGCGTTTCCCAAAAAGGAAAGGCACTTTTCCTAACCTTTCCCGTTAAGGCCGAGCAGTCAAGTAAATAACAGTCTCCCGGTCTCCAGCCGCTGCCGCAGCCGACGCCCCATCCCAATCCTCGATCTGGCTCTTCACCTCACACCAACAAGGTGTCTCCCAGCGATGACCTCTTCCTCACGCCCGCACCCTCATCCTCCTCCTCAAGACGTCATCGTCGCCTCCCTAGCCCGTGGCCATGATGACCGATCTGGCGTTGGCGTCGTAGATCACCCTGTGGTCCATGACCTCGACCAGGTATGAATCCCTCCTCCGCTTCTTCTGGTTTGGTTTATCTTCGCGTCTGATTCGGGCGTGCGCGCAGTTTGCTAAGATCTAGCGACGGATATGCAAAGAGAAGCTGATGCGTGTTCAAGGGGCCGTGAGGATGCCCACTATGAAGGTGCTCAACATCAGTTTCCGCCTCTCTCTCTCTCTCTCTTTTGATTTGGTTGGTGTGGTTTGCTGATGTTTCGATTTGTCTTCTATGTGCTTCTATTCTGAATAATGCTACTTATCTGACTGTCTATTTTTCTATTCTGGGTGCAGCATCTGTGTGCATATATGCAACCAATGTTTTTCTCAGGATAAGGTTTCAGAATGAGAACAGTGATAACTCTCAGCTGGTACAAAGTAATACATTCTCTCGGGATACTTAGGTACAGTTTTCACATTTGAACACAAAACTGTAATTTTGCTTATGTTAATTTATCTTGAAAATGTGGAGTCAATATAACTGGTTGTCTACGAGTCCATGTTATGTAGAAGAGCATTCAGACTATGCTATCAATACTATGAAGAGTAGAGCATTCAGAATATGTTTCCAAGTGTTAGTAAATGTATTGCTGGACTATAGTGCAAACATCTTCTATATTGGTTGCAGCAATTTCAAAGCTTTCAACGTATGAAGTGCTGCAGCTTTTTTAGATCAATGAAGTGTTGCAGTTAAGAGTTAACTACAGAGTGCCAAGATACTAAACTCCAATTTCATATGGGCCTCGTATATTTCATCAACTATTTTGCATACTAAGCATGGGAGGATCTCCTGGTGGATTTTGGGAGAGGGGGTGCACTAGGAGGAGGAGACGTCATGGTGGCCAAGCCCGGATGCAGCTGAAGAGGTAGGGTCGTTGCCATAAACTATGCGGGTCAACAAAGTCTGTGAGGCAGAAGTACCATAGCGTACAGGTGAGTCTGTAGGTGCTCTTTTCTTATTTTTCAGTCGGTTCCGATTTTGTTGATCTTTTTGCATTCAAGTACAATGAATATTTATATTATTATCCCTTCTTTTTGCACATCAAGTTGTTTTTGTCCAAAGTACTTTGAAGATATAGACCAAATTGTAGAAGGCTATAAACGGTCATGTGTTATTGATGTGATTAGCGTTTTAAAACTACAAATCTATAATCTGAACCGAACTAAGTTTTCATTCAGTAAGTTATAATTTTAGTCCAAGCATTGATTTTTAACTTCTCTCCAGCTATATCTTGGTTTTAAACATGAACATTACTATATTTTGATATGTTCGGTAGTTACACATGACCAGACTGAGGATTAAGTATATTATCATGTAACCGATGTGATTAACTCTGCAATCTCATGTAAAAATGTAGCGCCATGACCCGCTTGAAAGAAAGAAGGAGAGGGGTTGCCTCTAGCCAGTCTCATCCCATCCCTTGTGCCAGCCATGAAAGAGAGGAGGGAGAGCAGAGAGCAGAACGGTGGAAATGCGCTGATGCTCGTCGGTTGACGCATGGTTGACGCGTCAGTCAAGGGGTCCCTGCATTTGTGGTGGTCGGCTCGCTGTGGTGGTCGGCCATGGAAAACTTCTGAGGGAGAGAACCCCTTTAGTCCCTCTTCACATAGTTCCTCCTTCCCCTGCCACCGGTCATAGTACGCGATCCTCGTCCAATGCCGGTGTGCACAGCTTAAGCCTTGTTACCATGGATGACAAAAGTCTGCCTTGTCGTTACGACCATGTGCGGGTACACACATAGGCATACTAAGAGCGTTATTAATTAATCCATACAGTTTCATGTCCAGGCCAATGTTTATTTTGGGGAAGTGTTGTTGATTTTTTTTATTCAGCCACGAGTGTCAGTGTTGATGTTGAGGGCATTGTTGTTGGGGAACGTTGCAGAAAATTAAAATTTTTCCTACGGTTTCACCAAGATCCATCTATGAGTTCATCTAAGCAACGAGTCAAGGGGAAGAGTTTGCATCTACATACCACTTGTAGATCGAGTGCGGAAGCGTTCAAGGAGATGGTGATAATGGAGTCGTACTCGTCATGATTCGGATCACCGATGACCAAGTGCTGAACGGACAGCACCTCCGCATTCAACACAAGTACGGGACGGTCGACGTCTCATCCGTCTTGATCCAGCAAGGAGGAAGGAGAGGATGAGGAAGGCAGCTCCAAGGGCAGCACGACGGCGTGGTGCAGTTGGTGCAGCAGTATTCCGACAGAGCTTCGCCGAGCACGTACGGAGGAGGAGAGGTGTTGGGGAGGGGAGGGGCTGCGCCTTGAGTTGTGGTGTTGCAGACCTCCCCTCACCCCTCTATATATAGGAGGAGAGGGGCAAGGGGGCCGGCCCTCTAGGGGAAACCCTAGAGGAGGGCGGCGGCCAAAGGGTGGGGGGCTTGCCCCCCAAGCAAGGGGGGTGCGCCCCCTTTAGGGTTCCCCCCCCCCCCAACCCTAGGCGCATGGGCCTAAAGGGGGGGGGGCGCGCCAAGCCCACTAGGGGCTGGCTGCTATCCCTACGCAGCCCAAGTGGCCCCCCGGGAGGGGTGGTCCCTCCCGGTGGACCCCCGGAACCTTTCCGGTGGTTCCGGTAAAAAACCGTTATGACCCCGAAACTTTCCGGTGCCCGTTTAACAACTTCCCATATATAAAACTTTACCTCCGGACCATTCCGGGACTCCTCGTGACGTCTGGGATCTCATCCGGGACTCCGAACAACATTCGGTAATCACATACTTGTCTTCCTGATAACCCTAGCGTCACCGAACCTTAAGTGTGTAGACCCTACGGGTTCGGGAGACATGCAGACATGACCGAGACTCTCCGGTCAATAACCAACAACGGGATCTGGATACCCATGTTGGCTCCCACATGCTCCTCGATGATGTCATTAGATGAACCACGATGCCGAGGATTCGATCAAACCCCGTATACAATTCCCTTTGTCAATCGGTACGTTACTTGCCCGAGACCCGATCATCGGTATCCCAATACCTTGTTCAGTCTCGTTACTGGCAAGTCACTTTACTCGTACCGTAATGCATGATCCCGTGGCCAACACCTTGGTCACCTTGAGCTCATTATGATGATGCACTACCGAGTGGGCCCAGTGATACCTCTCCGTAACACGGAGTGACAAATCCCAGTCTCGATCAGTGTCAACCCAACAGACACTTTCGGAGATACCTGTAATGCACCTTTATAGTCACCCAGTTACGTTGTGACGTTAGGTACACCCAAAGCACTCCTACGGTATCTGGGAGTTACACGATCTCATGGTCTAAGGAAGAGATACTTGACATTGGAAAAGCTCTAGCAAACGAACTAACCGACCTTTGTGCTATGCTTAGGATTGGGTCTTGTCCATCACATCATTCTCCTAATGATGTGATCCCGTTATCAACGACATCCAATGTCCATAGCCAGGAAACCATGACTATCTGTTGATCACAACGAGCAGTCAACTAGAGGCTCACTAGGGACATATTGTGGTCTATGTATTCACACGTGTATTACTATTTCCGGATAATACAGTTATAGCATGAATAAAAGACTATTATCATGAACAAAGAAATATAATAATAATACTTTTATTATTGCCTCTAGGGCATATTTCCAACAGTCTCCCACTTGCACTAGAGTCAATAATCTAGTTACATTGTGATGAATCGAGCACCCATAGAGTTCTGGTGTTGATCATGTTTCGCTCGCGAGAGAGGTTTAGTCAACGGATCTGCGACATTCAGATCCGTATGTTCTTTGCAAATTTCTATGTCTCCATCTTGAACATTTTCACGGATGGAGTTGAAACGACGCTTGATGTGCCTGGTCTTCTTGTGAAATTTGGGCTCCTTCGCAAGGGCAATAGCTCCAGTATTGTCACAGAAAATTTTGATCGGCCCCGACGCATTGGGTATGACTCCTAGGTCGGTGATGAACTCCTTCACCCAAATAGCTTCATGCGCTGCCTCCGAGGCTGCCATGTACTCCGCTTCACATGTAGATCCCTCCACGACGCTCTGCTTGCAGCTGCACCAGCTTACTGCTCCACCATTCAACATATACACGTATCCAGTTTGTGACTTAGAGTCATCCAGATCTGTGTCGAAGCTAGCGTCAACATAACCCTTTACGACGAGCTCTTCGTCACCTCCATAAACGAGAAACATGTCCTTTGTCCTTTTCAGGTACTTCAGGATATTCTTGACCGCTGTCCAGTGTTCCTTCCCGGGATTACTTTGGTACCTTCCTACCAAACTTACGGCAAGTTTTACATCAGGTCTGGTACACAGCATGGCATACATAATAGATCCTATGGCTGAAGCATAGGGGATGACGCTCATCTCTTCTTTATCTTTTGCCGTGGTCGGGCATTGAGCCGAGCTCAATCTCACACCTTGCAATACAGGCAAGAACCCCTTCTTAGACTGATCCATTTTGAACTTCTTCAAAATATTATCAAGGTATGTGCTTTGTGAAAGACCTATGAGGCGTCTCGATCTATTTCTATAGATCTTGATGCCCAATATATAAGCAGCTTCTCCAAGGTCCTTCATTGAAAAACACTTATTCAAGTAGGCCTTAATGCTGTCCAAGAATTCTATATCATTTCCCATCAAAAGTATGTCATCTACATATAATATGAGAAATGCTACAGAGCTCCCACTCACTTTCTTGTAAACGCAGGCTTCTCCATAAGTCTGCATAAACCCAAACGCTTTGATCATTTCATCAAAGCGAATGTTCCAACTCCGAGATGCTTGCACCAGCCCATAAATGGATCGCTGGAGCTTGCATACTTTGTTAGCGTTCTTAGGATCGACAAAACCTTCTGGTTGTATCATATACAGCTCTTCCTTAAGATGCCCGTTAAGGAATGCCGTTTTGACGTCCATCTGCCATATCTCATAATCATAGTATGCGGCAATTGCTAACATGATTCGGACGGACTTAAGCTTCGCTACAGGAGAGAAAGTCTCATCGTAGTCAATCCCTTGAACTTGTCGATAACCCTTAGCGACAAGTCGAGCTTTATAGATGGTGACATTTCCATCCGCGTCCGTCTTCTTCTTGAAGATCCATTTGTTTTCTATCGCTCGCCGATCATCGGGCAAGTCAGTCAAAGTCCATACTTTGTTTTCATACATGGATTCTATCTCGGATTTCATGGCTTCTAGCCATTTGTTGGAATCTGGGCCCGCCATCGCTTCTTCATAGTTCGAAGGTTCACCGTTGTCTAACAACATGATTTCCAGGACAGGGTTGCCGTACCACTCTGGTGCGGAACGTGTCCTTGTGGACCTACGAAGTTCAGTAGCAACTTGATCCGAAGTACCTTGATCATCATCATTATTTTCCTCTTCAGTTGGTGTAGGCATCACAGGAATATCTTCCTGAGCTGCACTACTGTCCCGCTCAAGAGGTAGTACTTCATCGAGTTCTACTTTCCTCCCACTTACTTCTTTCGAGAGAAACTCCTTTTCCAGAAAGCATCCGTTCTTGGCAACGAAGATCTTGCCCTCGGATCTTAAGTAGAAGGTATACCCTACAGTTTCCTTAGGGTATCCTATGAAGACGCATTTTTCTGACTTGGGTTCGAGCTTTTCAGGTTGAAGTTTCTTGACATAAGCATCGCATCCCCAAACTTTTAGAAACGACAGCTTAGGTTTCTTCCCAAACCATAATTCATACGGTGTCGTCTCAACGGATTTAGACGGTGCCCTATTTAAAGTGAATGTGGCTGTCTCTAGAGCGTATCCCCAAAATGATAGCGGTAAATCGGTAAGAGACATCATAGACCGCACCATATCCAATAGAGTGCGATTACGACGTTCGGACACACCGTTACGCTGAGGTGTTCCAGGCGGCGTGAGTTGTGAAACGATTCCTCATTTCCTTAAGTGTGTACCAAATTCGTGACTTAAGTATTCTCCTCCACGATCTGATCGTAGGAATTTTATCTTTCGGTCACGTTGATTCTCTACTTCATTCTAAAATTCCTTGAACTTTTCAAAGGTCTCAGACTTGTGTTTCATCAAGTAGACATACCCATATCTACTCAAGTCATCTGTGAGAGTGAGAACATAACGATATCCTCCGCGAGCCTCAACACTCATTGGACCGCACACATCGGTATGTATGATTTCCAACAAGTTGGTTGCTCGCTCCATTGTTCCGGAGAACGGAGTCTTGGTCATCTTGCCCATGAGGCATGGTTCGCATGTGTCAAATGATTCATAATCAAGAGACTCTAAAAGTCCATCAGCATGGAGCTTCTTCATGCGCTTGACACCAATGTGACCAAGGCGGCAGTGCCACAAGTATGTGGGACTATCGTTATCAACTTTACATTTTTTGGTATTCACGCTATGAATATGTGTAACACTACGTTCGAGATTCATTAAGAATAAACCATTGACCATCGGAGCATGACCATAGAACATATCTCTCATATAAATAGAACAACCATTATTCTCGGACTTAAATGAGTAGCCATCTCGTATTAAACGAGATCCAGATACAATGTTCATGCTCAAACTTGGCACCAAATAACAATTATTAAGGTTCAAAACTAATCCCGTAGGTAAATGTAGAGGTAGCGTGCCGACGGCGATCACATCGACTCTGGAACCATTCCCGACGCGCATCATCACCTCGTCCTTTGCCAGTCTCCGCTTATTTCGCAGCTCCTGCTGTGAGTTACAAATATGAGCAACGGCACCGGTATCAAATACCCAGGAGTTACTACGAGTATTGGTAAGGTACACATCAATTACATGTATATCGAATATACCTTTTGTGTTGCCGGCCTTCTTATCCGCTAAGTATTTGGGGCAGTTCCGCTTCCAGTGACCCTTCCCCTTGCAATAAAAGCACTCAGTCTCAGGCTTGGGTCCATTCTTTGACTTCTTCCCGGCAACTGGCTTACCGGGCGCGGCAACCTCTTTGCCGTCCTTCTTGAAGTTCTTCTTACCCTTGCCCTTCTTGAACTTAGTGGTCTTATTGACCATCAACACTTGATGTTCTTTCTTGATTTCAACCTTTGCTGACTTTAGCATAGAAAATACTTCAGGAATGGTCTTTACCATTCCCTGCATATTGTAGTTCATCACAAAGCTCTTGTAGCTTGGTGGGAGCGACTGAAGGATTCTGTCAATGACTGCCTCATCAGGGAGGTTAATATTCAGCTGGGTCATACGGTTGTGCAACCCAGACATCTTGAGTATGTGCTCACTGACAGAACTATTTTCCTCCATCTTACAACTATAGAACTTGTCGGAGATGTCATATCTCTCAACCCGGGCGTGAGCTTGGAAAACTAGTTTCAGCTCCTCGAACATCTCATATGCTCCGTGATGCTCAAAACGTTTTTGGAGCCCCGGTTCTAAGCTGTAAAGCATGCCGCACTGAACGAGGGAGTAATCATCAGCACGAGACTGCCAAGCATTCATAATGTTTTGGTTCTCTGGGACGGGAGCGTCACCTAGCGGTCCTTCTAGGACATATTGTTTCCTGGCAGCTATGAGAATGATCCTCAGGTTCCGGACCCAGTTCGTATAGTTGCTGCCATCATCTTTCAGCTTGGTTTTCTCTAGGAACGCGTTGAAGTTCATGTTGACATGAGCGTTGGCCATTTGATCTACAAGACATATTTGCAAAAGTTTTTAGACTAAGTTCATGATGATTAAGTTCTAATCAAATCATGAACTCCCACTCAGATTAGACATCCCTCTAGTCATCTAAGTGTTACACGATCCGAGTCGACTAGCCCGTGTCCGATCATCACGTGAGACGGACTAGTCATCATCGGTGAACATTCTCATGTTGATCGTATCTTCCATACGACTCGTGTTCGACCTTTCGGTCTCCGTGTTCCGAGGCCATGTATGTACATGCTAGGCTCGTCAAGTTAACCCTAAGTGTTTTTGCTATGTAAAACTGTCTTACGCCTGTTGTATGTGAACGTAAGAATCCATCACACCCGATCATCACGTGGTGCTTAGAAGCGACGAACTTTAGCAACGGTGCACAGTTAGGGGAGAACACTTCTTGAAATTGTTGTAAGGGATCATCTTATTTACTACCGTCGTCCTAAGT
Source organism: Triticum dicoccoides (assembly GCF_002162155.2). Lineage (NCBI taxonomy): Eukaryota > Viridiplantae > Streptophyta > Magnoliopsida > Poales > Poaceae > Triticum > Triticum dicoccoides. Next base: position 60,079,716 of record NC_041380.1, on the reverse strand, counting down.
AAACAAGATGCATAAAACATAATAAACATCACATGCAATTATATAAAGTAGTGACATGATATGGCCAATATCATATAGCTCCTTTGATTTTCATCTTCGGGGCTCCATGATCATCTTGTCACCGGCATGACACCATGATCTCCATCATCGTGTCTTCATGAAGTTGTCACGCCAACGACTACTTCTACTTCTATGACTAACGCGTTTAGCAATAAAGTAAAGTAGTTTACATGGCGTTCTTCAATGAAACGCGGGTCATACAAAAAATAAAGACAACTCCTATGGCTCCTGCCGGTTGTCATACTCATCGACATGCAAGTCGTGAATCCTATTACAAAGAACATGATCTCATACATCACAATTCATCATTCATCACAACTTCTGGCCATATCACATCACATGATCAATCGCTGCAAAAACAAGTTAGACGTCCTCTAATTGTTGTTGCATCTTTTACGTGGCTGCAATTGGGTTCTAGCAAGAATGTTTTCTTACCTACGAATAACCACAACGTGATTTTGTCAACTTCTATTTACCATTCATAAGGACCCTTTTCATCGAATCCGCTCCAACTAAAGTGGGAGAGACAGACACCCGCCAGCCACCTTATGCAACTAGTGCATGTCAATCGGTGGAACCGGTCTCACGTAAGCGTACGTGTAAGGTTGGTCCGGGCCGCTTCATCCCACAATGCCGTTGAAGCAAGAAAAGACTAGTAGTGGCAAGTAAGTTGACAAGATCCATGCCCACAACAAAATTGTGTTCTACTCGTGCAAAGAGAACTACGCATAGACCTAGCTCATGATGCCACTGTTGGGGAACGTTGCAGAAAATTAAAATTTTTCCTACGGTTTCACCAAGATCCATCTATGAGTTCATCTAAGCAACGAGTCAAGGGGAAGAGTTTGCATCTACATACCACTTGTAGATCGAGTGCGGAAGCGTTCAAGGGGATGGTGATGATGGAGTCGTACTCGTCGTGATTCGGATCACCGATGACCAAGTGCTGAACGGACAGCACCTCCGCGTTCAACACACGTACGGGACGGTCGACGTCTCCTCCGTCTTGATCTAGCAAGGAGGAAGGAGAGGTTGAGGAAGGCAGCTCCAAGGGCAGCACAACGGCGTGGTGCAGTTGGTGCAGCAGTATTCCGACAGAGCTTCGCCGAGCACGTACGGAGGAGGAGAGGTGTTGGGGAGGGGAGGGGCTGCGCCTTGAGTTGTGGTGTTGCAGCCCTCCCCTCACCCCTTTATATATAGGAGGAGAGGGGCAAGGGGGCCGGCCCTCTAGGGGAAACCCTAGAGGGGGGCGGCGGCCAAAGGGTGGGGGGCTTGCCCCCCAAGCAAGGGGGGTGCGCCCCCTTTAGGGTTTCCCCCCCAACCCTAGGCGCATGGGCCTAAAGGGGGGGGCGCCAAGCCCACTAGGGGCTGGGTGCTATCCCTACGCAGCCCAAGTGGCCCCCCGGGAGGGATGGTCCCTCCCGGTGGACCCCCGGAACCTTTCCGGTGGTCCCGGTACAATACCGGTATGACCCCGAAACTTTCCGGTGCCCGTTTAACAACTTCCCATATATAAAACTTTACCTCCGGACCATTCCGGGACTCCTCGTGACGTCCGGGATCTCATCCGGGACTCCGAACAACATTCGGTAATCACATACTTGTCTTCCTGATAACCCTAGCGTCACCGAACCTTAAGTGTGTAGACCCTATGGGTTCGGGAGACATGCAGACATGACCGAGACTCTCCGGTCAATAACCAACAGCGGGATCTGGATACCCATGTTGGCTCCCACATGCTCCTCGATGATGTCATCGGATGAACCACGATGTCGAGGATTCGATCAAACCCCGTATACAATTCCCTTTGTCAATCGGTACGTTACTTGCCCGAGACCCGATCGTCGGTATCCCAATACCTTGTTCAGTCTCGTTACCGGCAAGTCACTTTACTCGTACCGTAATGCATGATCCCATGGCCAACACCTTGGTCACCTTGAGCTCATTATGATGATGCACTACCGAGTGGGCCCAGTGATACCTCTCCGTAACACGGAGTGACAAATCCCAGTCTCGATCCATGTCAACCCAACAGACACTTTCGGAGATACCTGTAATGCACCTTTATAGTCACCCAGTTACGTTGTGACGTTAGGTACACCCAAAGCACTCCTACGGTATCCGGGAGTTACACGATCTCATGGTCTAAGGAAGAGATACTTGACATTGGAAAAGCTCTAGCAAACGAACTAACCGACCTTTGTGCTATGCTTAGGATTGGGTCTTGTCCATCACATCATTCTCCTAATGATGTGATCCCGTTATCAACGACACCCAATGTCCATAGCCAGGAAACCATGACTATCTGTTGATCACAACGAGCTAGTCAACTAGAGGCTCACTAGGGACATATTGTGGTCTATGTATTCACACGTGTATTACGATTTCCGGATAATACAGTTATAGCATGAATAAAAGACTATTATCATGAACAAAGAAATATAATAATAATACTTTTATTATTGCCTCTAGGGCATATTTACAACAATTGCTAGGTGTTTTAGTTGAGCTAGCAAGGGGGCGTAGTGGATCTGTCATCATTTTTTTGAAATGGGTCAGAGATGTTCAGCATTGGCTCTATATTTTCAATGGCATGTGCTTCTCTGAAGATGCTTTAGCTGCATTTCTTTTTTACACATCATTAGGTGGCAAATCACTGATTCCTCACAGGCTGCAGATGATGATTACTCACATTTTTGGTCTTATTGATTTTGTCAGACTGATGGGTGCACGGCAATTTTTGGTCTTACTGATTTCGTCTGAGAGATAATCAGATAAAACGACACTTGACTCCCACGAACCACACCTAGCTTAGCTTAACTAGCCGCCATTAACTAATCAGTCACTCAACTTGTAGCTTGGTGTCGTTCTGAATGATTCCATATCCGTTATGTAGATTCAACCGGATGCTCTTACTTGATCCCTAAATTATGCTCTACTCCTACCAAATTATTAGCAAGTACGTACTTGATCATGGAATCTGTCGAGAAATGTATGCACCTTTTCCTTGTATATCTATACTAGAGGCATCATTTTGAAGTTACTATTCATTCCGTGATACACTAGATTTTGAAGTTAGTATCCATTCATTCTGTTCTTGCAAAATATTTATTTATATAACTTGCTGTCATCTAATTTAAGGTTCAATTTCCTCACTGTAAATCCTCAAATATGTGGGCAGCATGGACCTGTTGGGGAACGTAGTAATTTCAAAAAAAAATCCTACGCACACGCAAGATCATGGTGATGCATAGCAACGAGAGGGGAGAGTGTGATCTACGACCGACAGCGGAAGCGTTAGCACAACGCGGTTGATGTAGTCGTACGTCTTCACGGCCCGACCGATCAAGCACCGAAACTACGACACCTTCGAGTTTTAGCACACGTTCAGCTCAATGACGATCCCCGGACTCCGATCCAGCAAAGTGTCGGGGAAGAGTTCCGTCAGCACGACGGCGTGGTGACGATCTTGATGTACTACCGTCGCAGGGCTTCGCCTAAGCACCGCTACAATATTATCGAGGATTATGATGGAATGGGCACCGCACACGGCTAAGATTATGATCACGTGGATCAACTTGTGTGTCTATGGGGTGCCCCCTGCCCCCGTATATAAAGGAGTGGAGGAGGAGAGGGTCGGCCCTCTCTATGGCGCGCCCTAGAGGAGTCCTACTCCCACCGGGAGTAGGATTCCCCCTTTCCTAGTCCAACTAGGAGTCCTTCCATGTAGTAGGAGTAGGAGACAAGGAAGGGGAAGAGGGAAGAGAAGGAAGGAGGGGGCGCAGCCTCTCCCCTTAGTCCAATTCGGACTAGGCCATGGGGGGCGCGCGGCCTGCCTCTCCCTCTCCCCTAAAGCCCAATAAGGCCCATATACTTCTTCTCCCGTATTCCGGTAACTCCCCGGTACTCCGAAAAATACCCAAACCATTCGGAACTTTTCCGATGTCCGAATATAGTCGTCCAATATATCGATCTTTACGTCTCGACCATTTCGAGACTCCTCGTCATGTCCCCGATCTCATCCGGGACTCCGAACTCCTTCGGTACATCAAAACTCATAAACTCATAATATAACTGTCATCGAAACGTTAAGCGTGCGGACTCTACGGGTTCGAGAACAATGTAGACATGACCGAGACACGTCTCCGGTCAATAACCAATAGCGGAACCTGGATGCTCATATTGGCTCCTACATATTCTACGAAGATCTTTATCGGTCAGACCGCATAACAACATACGTTGTTCCCTTTGTCATCGGTATGTTACTTGCCCGAGATTCGATCGTCGGTATCTCAATACCTAGTTCAATCTCGTTACCGACAAGTCTCTTTACTCGTTCCGTAAAACATCATCTCGCAACTAACTCATTAGTTGCAATGCTTGCAAGACTTATGTGATGTGCATTACCGAGAGGGCCCAGAGATACCTCTCCGACAATCGGAGTGACAAATCCTAATCTCGAAATACGCCAACCCAACATGTACCTTTGGAGACACCTGTAGAGCTTCTTTATAATCACCCAGTTACATTGTGACGTTTGATAGCACACAAAGTGTTCCTCCGATAAACGGGAGTTGCATAATCTCATAGTCATAGGGACATGTATAAGTCATGAAGAAAGCAATAGCAACATACTAAACGATCGAGTGCTAAGGTAACGGAATGGGTCAAGTCAATCACATCATTCTCCTAATGATGTGATCCCGTTAATCAATAACAACTCTTTGTCTATGGTTAGGAAACATAACCATCTTTGATTAACGAGCTAGTGTAGTAGAGGCATACTAGTGACACTCTGTTTGTCTATGTATTCACACATGTATTATGTTTCCGGTTAATACAATTCTAGCATGAATAATAAACATTTATCATGAAATAAGGAAATAAATAATAACTTTATTATTGCCTCTAGGGCCTATTTCCTTTAGGACCACCAAATAGGTAAGCAAGAGAAGGAACGGTTCATAATCATCTTATTTGTTCTACTTGGACTATCGTTGTTACTTGCAGTTGCCTCTGCTACCATGTGGCAACGCGCAATCACGAAGGGCTTGACGTTTGGCTGTCAAGAAGCACTAGGTTGACGGCAGGCAAGGCATCCAGGAAGCCAGAGCACGAGAGAGCGATGCTGCTCAAAGGGTGAGGTTGCCAAATGGTGCGGTGACACTAGCTCGCTAGCCAAGCAGACTACATTCTGGACTATTTTACACATCATGGACTAAAATTGGACAATTTACACATCATGGGCTTAAATTGGACTTCTTTCTGGACTCACATCATTCTTTTATAATACTCAAGTCTGATATGTCTTATATTTATTCTGTAATTAAGTACAATCTTTTACAAGTGCTTCATGATTTTACCCTATCTGCAGAAATCTTTTAAGTTGCTATTGAAGGAAGAAGACATGGGGTCAGAAAAATGTTAAGATTGATTGATGTGTGGTAAGGAAAATCCAGTCAAAAAGTTTTTGATGCTTGAGCATCCACTACTCAGTTATTATTTTAGGTATGCATAATCTTCCAAGTTATAAGCAGTTCCTTTCATTTGGGCACGCACAATGACCATTCCGCAGCATCAGGTTCAAGAAAAAAGTTTTTCAAGGTTAGTAATTTTCTCAAAAAAAAGTTCTTCAAGGTTAGTAATTAATACTCCGTTCCCATATGGATATGCATGATGGTTGTTCATTTTTTGGGATAACTTACCCATCTTATGCCTTGAAAATTGAGCTACCTCCATGATTATGCATCTGGTCTCAGTAGAATTTTTTTCCGCCAAAATACAGTTGTGAAGAGGAGTTCCTGATGATAGCTGAATATACCAGATACTTGCCTACAACCAAGGCAGAATTATCAGCGTGTATGTGAAATAGTCAGAGCTGGTGACTGGAGAAAGCCTGCAGATAGCGAGAAGACGCAGGTGCACGATGCATTGCATACTACAAAGTAGACATGTCTTTACAAACGACATGGCAGGAATATATATACTACGGTGGAAGCAAAGCATCCTATATCCATGAAAATAAATAGTATTCGGATCCAGACATCAAGGAAGAAAATGAGACATTAACATTTGCTGAATATGCAACTTCTTGATAGAAAGCAGGGCTGCTTATGAGGGGTGCTGGTGGTAATCAGAAGAAATTTGCATGTGGTGAAATAACCACCTTATAGACGAGTAATTAGTTTTGATGTAGGAAAAATCTGCAACTGGTTAAGCTTTGATGTATAAATAGTAACACATCGCTCTGTGAAAATGTTCTTATTAAGGTTATTCAATGGGCTAAGTTTTCTAAACAATGTTGACTTGATATTACACTAAAATCTTGAGAATACTTGATGGACCAAGGCATGAAGGCAAGTAGTGTTTGTAATGACTTGGTTTATGGTAGTGCAAAATAAATTATAAATAGAGTTCATAGATCATTGTTATGAAATCTTTTAAACTTGTAGATATTCTTGTTCATATCATCGCATCCACAATGACCTAACTATCTTGCTTACTATGCTTCACACAAATACTTTTTGTAAGTTTTCTTATCAAAACTGAAAAATTACACCACCATGTGTGTGGAGTGTGTTGTAGCGCTCCACAAAATATTTTCCATGACTCCAGAAAACTTTTAACGAATAAGGATAGAGCGAGTCACCCACAACAATTTCCACGAAAGTCCTTCTATTGTGGTGGCAAATATAATTAGTCCTGAAACATTACACTGAAAAATATTATTGTGTGTATAATCAAACACTTAAATAACTGACTGAGGGAATTACAGAGGATGGAGGTGGAGAGAGAGAGAGAGAAAATAGGGAAATGGGTGGAGAGAGAAAGAAAGATAAAGAAGAGAGCTCAGGGATGAGAGACATAGAGTGAGAAAGAGGGTCTTTACATCGAAAAAGGCTGACAATGGGCATAAGCATGATTCTAAAAGAACTTATATTTAGGAATTGAGGGAGTATTATATATAATTGAGGTTGAACCATTGTCATATACAAGGAGCCCGTAGCAACGCACGGGCGTTCTGCTAGTATCTCTAACACTCGAGAACAATGAGGACCAAGAAGGAAGGTGACACAGTCACATGTATAGGGTAGGAGACCATCGAGACCATCCACCCAAAGCCGAAGAAGCTTCGAGCGACGACCCAAGCCTGCCCATAGATGCTGACGCGATGTGACCAAAAGGTACCTGGGCTCTATGGGTGGTGACTTAAGTCAGAGAATTTTCGTCCAGAAAAAACACTGTAATCACAAAAATACCACTTGAGTTATGAAATAAAATTATTATTATTAAAGTGATAGAATTCATTAGAACTATTCCCCCGCTAGCATTCTGAAAGTAACATAACCGTGTCTTTCTTTCCACCCTCACAAGGCGACTAGGGGAAAGCCTTCCTCCCCCTCGATCTTCGTCGGCAAGCCCATGGATCCGCCTCCCTTTCACTTGCCACTCCGACAATAGGTGGCGGGAAGGGACATCTTGTGCCTCGGCTGGACAACTGCAAAAAAAAAGTTTGGAAGGTTGAGAAGTGTTTACAAAGGAAACACAACATAGTTCATGTTGCAAACCCCAAACCACGGCGGGCCGATCAAATGGCCATTGTGGGCGGGATCTAACGGCTGGGAAGTCAGCGGATTTTATCCTCACACCAGCCAACCAACGTGTAGCATCACTCATTAACAACACACACACAAACGACCTTTAACATAGATTTTTTTTGGATTGCCTATTTTCTCAGTCACGAGAAGTGATTTGCCTATAGCCTTGGAGAAAAGCTGATTTTCTCGCAACAAAGACGTAGACAGTTTCATGCCTCCTCTTTCCCCTCCACTCCACTCTCTTCCTCCGCCTCCCTCTTTTGAGGATCATTCATGGCTACGCGGCCCGATCCAATGCCTCGTTCGACGACATTGTCAGCCGGAGATGACTAAGGAGAGGTGCTCGGGCCTTCCTTGTGCATATTAGGGTAGCCGTAGTATTAGTTAGTCTTGGCCTCATGCCGTAGTCTGGCGATATGCCATCGGGACGCAAATCACCGGAGCTCCGAGCAGCGTCTGGTGGTTGCCGCCGTCGTCTTTTTTCCTTTGCCCCCATGGTGGAGGGAAGTGGAAGGCACTAGATTTGGCAGGATCCCCTTGAATAAACTCGGTGTGGCTCGGGTGTTCCCTGTTCTAAAGGGCATCCATCTGCTCTTGCTTGTTTTCTCAGGCCACCATGGTGGTGGATGAGGAGCAGAGAAGGCGTAGAAAACTGAAGCCCGCAAGTCGAGTTCGAGCCTATCAACATATGCCACCTTGGTGGAGTGACGACACACATGGATGGTTGCTGGTCTTCGTAGGTGATCTGCTTCTTCTAGTCGAATGACGGCTGACTCCATTCCTCTCGGCTTGCATGCCTAATGGGAGGCAATTCCAGTGGCGAGTCAGAGACCATGGTGAGCAGGTGATGCTTCCATGGCGATTTCGTCACGCCAAGTGATTTGTCCCCCGCGGCGGTTGTCAAGGACCCGGTCGTGTTTCTTTCTTTCAGCCTGGGGTTCTCCTTGTAAATTCAGGAACTAAGTTGCAACACGCTTTTTATTTGGGTCCTTCTGTAATTTGTGCTTTCATGTTTATCCAATGAAGTCTGGGTCCTTCAAGACCCTTTTTGTGTTCAAGAAAAAAAAACATTGAAGATAACCAGGACAACAAAATCACATGGCATTGCCACCCAAACACAAACTTATGCACCCCTCCGATCCATATTAATTGACGCACGCTTAGCACAACTTTTATATAGATCGAAAGAAGCGCATTTTTCTTAGGGACCTTCTTGACATAGTTTGATAGCCAGCACACGGCAACATGGATCAGAGATACCCGCAAAAAAAGAAAAACATGGATCAGAGATGAGCTGCCGAGGGGACAACTCGTGCCCCACCTGTCTATCCTCTTCTCTTTCCCGCACCGTCGATGAGAGATCAGATCAGAAGAAGCCGCCTGAAAGTTGGACACTCCTGCCTAGCCAGCTCGACGATGACAAAGAGGATAAGGCAAACTAGTTAACGGATCACATCCCACGTGCCGCTTCCATTTAATCACACTCCTGCACCAGACACAATCACGCAAGTGCACCGAACGACGGTCGTCGTGGCCTGTTCGGGCTCGCAAATCCCCACACGCCACTCCTCCTCGTCCCCGTAGAAAAGGACACGCGTAGCCTTCGTCCACGGCTCCACGAGGCAGAGGCAGCAGCCGCGGCACTCGAGCAAGCAAGCTTTTGTACTCTGCTCCAGTCATCCGTCGTCTCCCTTTCCGCCGAGATGCAGCGCCGGCTCCCGGCGCTCCTCCGCCGCGCGGCGGGCGCGGGGCCCGCGCGCCGGTGGCTCTCCGCCTCGTCCTCCCTCCTCTTCGACGACACCCAGGAGCAGGTAATTAATCAGCTAACTAATCAGCCCCGCCGCGCCGCGAGACCCTCGAATTCGCCGTTTCCGTTCCGCCCTCGCTCACCGCGGCTGGTGTGATTTTCCCTTTCGCAGTTCAAGGAGAGCGTGCACCGGTTCGCGCAGGAGCACATCGCGCCGCACGCCGCCGCCATCGACGCCTCCAACCACTTCCCCAAGGTAGGGAAGTCTAGGGTGTGCGATTCCTCGTACAGTACCGTTGATTGATTCGCCGTTCGAGTTCCGGTGTCTGTTAGTAATTAATTTGGTCTGTGCTTGGGGCGGGCGCGCAGGAGAAGAATCTGTGGAAGCTCATGGGGGACTTCAACCTGCACGGCCTCACCTCGCCAGGTAAAATGCCTCTATATTCCAACACCATTTCGGTCTTACAAGACACAAGCAGAACACAGGGTACCAGTACTACTAGTAAATGCTACTCCCTCCGTTCACTATTATGAGATGTTTTGCATATTTCAATATGGACTATATACGGACTGAAATGAGTGAACACATACATTAAAATGCATCCGATTCAGAAGAAAGTTAAAATATCTTATAATAGTGAACAGAAGGCCTCGGTTCACAAATATAAGATGTTCTACTCCCTCCGACCCACGTGAGTAACTTTTTTCTGAATCGGATGTATATAGAAACGTTTTAGTGTGTCAGTTCACTCATTTCAATCCGTATGTAATCCGTATTAAAATATCCGAAACATCTTATATTTGTGACCGGAGGGAGTACTATGTAATGTTTCTACCCTGGGCCATGTTTGAATATTGAATCTGATCCCCAATGCGTTAGTACTCCTTTGCTTGTGCCGCAATTGATAGGAACTAGTCAAATACTACCACTTACTACTACTAGTACACAATGTTTAAGTCCTCAGTAAAGTGAAAGTGCTACTCCTTTAATTAAGACAGGAGTAGGTGGGACCTCAGGGGAGGTTAAGGGAATAGATTAATCAAGACGGATGAAGGATGGTCATCTTTGTTAAAGCCTCAGTGGAGTGCATTAACATAACTGCCGTTTTCAACACTGTCTGGCTCTGTATTGTCTAATGTTAGTTGATGGAATACATTAAGTAACACGGGGTTGTCATGTTCCATAGAGGAGTACGGAGGGCTCGGGCTCGGTTACATGTACCACTGCATCGCCATGGAGGAGATCAGCAGGGCGTCCGGGTCGGTCGGCCTTTCCTACGGTGCACACTCAAATCTCTGCATCAACCAGCTGGTACAAGTCTATTTTGGTTCTGCTATGTTATTAGTCATTAGTACATTGATTAAATTAACCCCTGAATAACACGACTGTAATGTTTGTGGTATTTATATGTAGGTCCGTCATGGCAGCCCTGCCCAAAAGGAAAAGTATTTGCCGAAGGTTCATTCCCATATAAATCAACATTGTTTCAGTCAGACTCAGCCACCCAGGAGTGGTATATTTGCAATGATAATGGATTGTGACAATGTGCTTTCCTTTTTCTCTAAAGCTTATCAGTGGGGAGCATATTGGGGCATTGGCGATGAGTGAACCAAACTGTAAGTATTCTTTGGATACCGTACTGTTTAGTTCCACTTATGCACAGGATTTCACATTAGTTCCTACTTTCAGCTGGCTCTGATGTTGTCAGTATGAAGTGCAAAGCTGAGAAAGTAGATGGCGGCTATGTCATTAACGGGAACAAGATGTGGTGCACAAATGGTCCGTCTGCTCAGACATTGGTAAGCTTCTGAGGCTCTTGTACATTCATCCCCTGTATTATTTGCAGCCGTGCTTGGTTCACTACTTTCTATTTTTTTGAGGAATGGTTCACCAGTGTCATTGGTTGTGTTGGTTTTTGTTTCTTTGGTGTTTCCTTTAGGTTCTGTCGATTTTCCCAACCGGAGCATGTACACATTCAGAACAGTTATATTTCATAGTGACACCTTTCACCTGGTTGTCAGAATTTTGAGCAACTGAATCTGTTGGAGCCTTGTTACAAATTAGTTATAGTTGTTATAATCCTATGTGGCCATAATAAGTCTGCTAGTTCACTGAAACTGAGATTTACAGGTTGTTTACGCGAAAACAGATATAACTGCTGGATCGAAAGGAATAACTGCATTCATAATTGAGAAGGGAATGCCCGGGTAATTAACCACTTCATTCTCTTCCCTTATGCTCTATTGCGCATGAATGCATATCTTGCTAGAATTTTGTGAAATGCATGTGTTGATGGTCTTTGATTGCTAGATTGAGGCTTGGATGTATAAAGTTCAGGATAAACATTAATGTTCTTGCTGAAACTACAAAAATGTTTACATGCTAGTATTATCATTACAGGTTCAGTACTGCCCAGAAGTTGGACAAACTTGGCATGCGAGGAAGTGACACGTAAGATGTTCCTATTTGAGCAGGCTCATTAAATGGTTTATAGGTTCTTACTCAACATATCTCGTTAACAGATGTGAGCTTGTCTTTGAGAACTGCTTTGTGCCTCAAGAGAATGTTCTTGGTGAAGAAGGGAAAGGTATCATCTCCTGCAGTCTTGAATTCTGTTCTATACTTCTGTTGCTATTCTGAGATCTTCACTTGGTTGTTGACAGTCAGTTCCCTATGCCAATGTAAACAAGGAAAACTGTGATTTTTGTCTTTTGGATTTTACCAACATATCCTTCTAAAAGACTTACTAAACTTCTAACTGAAAATGAAAATGACTTCCTGAACCGAAATTCTCATCATGAATATTCTTGATACGTTTCTTGTTGCAGGTGTTTATGTCATGATGTCTGGTCTTGATCTGGAAAGACTTGTATTAGCTGGGGGCCCTATTGGGCTCATGCAGGCATGCCTTGATGTTGTTCTTCCTTATGTTCGACAAAGGGAGCAATTTGGCCGTCCGATTGGTGAATTTCAGTTCTTACAGGTATAGCCATGCAGCCCATTGTATCGTGTTCCCCTGTTTCTAGGTGCAACGTCTTGTTAGGATCTTGGCGTTAATCATAACTAGTGATCTTCCAATGCAGGGGAAAATGGCAGATATGTACACCTCCTTGCAATCATCAAGGTAGGGATACCAACCCAAGACTTCTACTGTGAAGTTTACATAGCTTCTTACTGGAGTTTTCTTTGTCCAGATCATTTGTATACTCAGTTGCCAGGGACTGTGATAATGGCAAAGTTGACCGTAAGGTACATTTCAAAGCCCCAACATGTCTCTGTTCTTTTCGGGTCACATTGTTGCATCACATGGCTATATTCATGTGTTCACTGTTCAAGACAAAATAAAACAACTAATTCCGTGTGTATCATGCTGATGCCTGGTAAACTGACTATCTCCATCTAATATAATATTTGCAACCAGGATTGTGCAGGAGTGATCCTCTTTGCTGCTGAAAGGGCAACACAAGTTGCACTTGAGGTCAGAACCCTCTCCTCAGTTCATGAGAATTTTGATTGCATGTGTTGTTCTACATGATTTCTTTGGAATGCAATCAAATATCCTGATATTTTGCTCTTATTTTTTTCCCTTCACTGGACATATAAGATATGACTGTTTGACCTCTCAAATTTTGCAATTCTTTCATCCTAGATCTCCTACTTTATCTTCCTTGGACAAAGTTCTTACTAACTTTAGTATTTGTAACTGCTTTGAGCTTAGTGAGTTGCAGTCAATTCTTTTCTGGTCCACTAATTGATCTTAAACCTTCCCCTATGGTAGGCAATCCAGTGTCTTGGTGGCAATGGATACATAAATGAGTACCCAACTGGCCGTCTCCTGAGAGATGCAAAACTGTTTGAGATTGGAGCTGGCACTAGTGAGATCAGAAGAATGATAATTGGTCGTGAACTGTTCAAAGAGGACTGAGATTATTCTTCTGGAAGCCAGCTATCAGTGCATATTCTAACTGGAGGAGGTGAGCAGGATTAGACCATTAGTGAACTGTCCCTGATGTTCAATGTTTGATGATGTTCTATCCAATCCTTCTCATACTTCTGTACATGTCCAACATTCTTGCAAATAAAGTTCAATCTTTTACCTGTGATCTGGTTCTAGTCAGTAGCTATAAGTTTGTTGCTATGATATACTGCGACTTGACACATAATCGCATTTGGCTCATAATTCACTATACAACCTTTTGGATTCAGTATGAACTAGAATGCCTAGAGACTGAGCCCTGCCACCTTTATGAGACAAGAATGCCATTTACACTTTCTACTTTCTATATGACAATTCAGCCCTATGGCGGCACAAATTTGGAAAGCTACAAGTCAAGGGAGCCTAAAAAACTTTGCACATGGTTTTCATGGGCTTTTTACACCCTGTTAGCTTCAGTAGGATCTGTAATGCACTGAGAATCAGTTGTCTTTCCTTGAGTTTGAGCTTTCTGTTTTTGCCTCATGGCGCCCCACTCGATGGCCTGAGCAACAACTCTTTGACGATCGAATGTGCTCTTATCTTGCTGAGTTCCATCAGATAATGGGGGATCTTCAGCCTGCTTCTTTTGGGGCGCGATACTAGGTTTCTCTTCACAGCTAGCAGGAACTTCTGCAAGGAATCCCAATGCGACAACAGCGTCACTCATGTATGGCCGCACAGAGTCTTCCTCATGTAGGCACATTGCCGCCACAGCCACAGCCTGGCTCAAGTCTTTTTCTGGGTATTCACCTCTAAGAAGAGGGTCTACTAACTCATGGTACCTCCTCCTATCTCTGATAATGGGCATTGCCTGTTGATCAAACATGAATTTAGCTCAACTGTCTGAAAGAAATCTTGTCGCAAGCATCTTTTTTGAAATTATTCCTAACTAAGCATTATGTATGGGGAAGAAGCATATAGGAACAATATTCGCAAAAAAAAGAGAGCATATAGGAACAAAAGGTGCATACCCAGTTAACCAAGATTTGATCACTTGCTGGTTTAGTTGAATCGACAGCTTTTCTTCCTGTGATCAACTCAAGTAGGAATATCCCAAAACTGTACACATCAGTCTTGATAGTTAGCTGGCCTGTTTTTATATATTCTGGAGCACAGTACCCATATGTGCCCATCACTCGAGTTGAGACGTGTGTCTTTTCCCCAACAGGCCCAAGCTTTGCGAGCCCGAAGTCTGAGAGTTTAGGGTTGTATTCCTCGTCAAGAAGGATGTTGGGGGACTTGAGATCCCGGTAGATGACCGGCGGGTTAGCCTTCTCATGGAGGTATTCGAGACCCTTAGCGGTTCCGTGGGCTATCTTCATCCTTATATGCCAACTTAGTGGTGTTTGATCAGTAGTGATATCTGCGACAACAACAGTTCAACTTATAAGTTTTTAATGTATCTAGTAATCAAATGTGCTAACGGTGACAGCACTTGAAAGTGATGCTATACTGTTGCCTGAATACATTTCACATGTCCGCAAAAAATAATAATTTGTTTCACATGATTTTTAAGTTCAAAATGATGCATAGATGTTAATTCATGATCAATAAGAATCTAGATTTTCATTGTACGTAGTGTAATTTGGATGTTGTCAAGTTTGAATGTATTAATGAAGAAAAGACTAGCGCTTACCAAGCAGGTGGTCTGCAAGTGAACCTAGGGCCATGTACTCGTACACCAGTAGCCGTTGATCTCCGTCTGCGCAATAGCCTACCAAGCTGACCAGGTTTGGATGGTGTAAGAGGCTGAGCATCAAGACTTCAACCAGGAACTCGCGGTTGCCTTGAAATCCGTTCAGGTCTAGTTGTTTGACAGCTACAATCTGATCATGCATCAGAAAGATAATTGAAGCAAAATTAGCAGATTGTTACATGTCAGTAGGACTATCCGAAGAATGTTTGTCATTGGGTTGTTCCTGTATATACCTGGCCATTTTCAAGCTGTCCCTTGTAGACCCTGCCAAAGCCCCCCTCTCCCAGAAGGTAGTCGGAGCGGAAGTTCTTGGTGGCTGTCGCTAACTCACGGTATGTGAATGCTCTTGCATTTTTGGCCATGCTAGACCTTTCGGCAGGTTCACCGTTTGCTCTTATTTCGGATGATGATTGCCCATGTTTCAGACCCTCTGCAAGGTGAGTTTTCAGTATTTTTTAGCGAGAACTCCATTTTGTGCTTATTTGAAGGATCTTAGTTTTGCTCTCGACGAAATTCAAACAGTCTGCTACAATATTCTGTGGTCCATATTTAAATACCACTGTGATCCATCATGCATTATTATCAGAATTCAACATGCATTACAGGGACAAGCATGCCAGCAAGATGGATTTGACAAATGGTACAAAACGAATCCTCCTTGGCCCTTACCAGATTCCATGAGGGGTGCTCCAGATCGCGTCGAGACGGCGGCATTTGCGACGGGGGAGGTGGCGACCTCCCCCGATGCCGTCCTCCTCGGCGACGTCTTCTTCTCAGGCCTGAAGCATGAAAAGCATTTCACGGCCCGAATTCCCCAATGCATGTGCCTCTCAACCGAACCTCCTCCTCGTGCCCACCACGAGATCTCCAACCTCTCTGCTCTGTACAATCCAGAAGACTCCTTGCACATGCAATGGCAGCATGGACGAGGAGTTCTCCTCCCTTGCTGCGAGATCCTGGTCACAGATTGCCATCGCACTCGTCTTGCAAGAAGAATGCGATCCCTGTGGAGGGGATGTGATCGGGTAGGAGGAGCATTGTCACCGTGCCTTTTGTGGAGGTCAATGTGCTCAGCCAAGAATAGGATCTCTCTCGGTTTTGGGCCACAGTTGAGCTCTAAAATTAGAATGTTGAAGGTCGGCGTCCTCTGGAATGCACTGGATGTAAACGCCTTCCCTGATTCCCTGAATTTTCTCATTTTTTGACCCCATGGTTGGAATCTTTTTTTTTAATTTT
>NC_041380.1:60058726-60063120 GCF_002162155.2 Triticum dicoccoides | reverse complement strand
AAAACCACGACACTGCATCATGAACGCAATCGAAAGGCTCCGCGCATCCGAGACTGCACAACGCCGCGACACCACCTGTGTCATGGGGCGCATTCGAAGGGTCACGCGGGGCCGAGACGACGCCACGGAGCCTGTGTCACCGGCGTAGTCGAAGGGCATCGCCTAGCAGACCAAACCACGGCACTGCGTCGTCGACGCAATCAAAAGGCACCGCACAGCCGAGAAAGTACAACGCCATGACACCACCTGTGTCGGGGGTACATTCGAAAGGCCAGGCGAGACCGAGACGACGTCACGGCACCTGTGTGCCACCGGCAAAGACGCAGGGCATCGCCAAGCAGAGACACACCAAAGTGCACCCGAGTACGAACACCGCCGAAGAAGAGAGACAAGGAACCACCGCCGACCCCAAAGGCCGCCGCACCACCGCCGTCATCAGGCACACTCCGCCGTCAACCACATGAGCCGTTGGTCACCACCCACAGGTCTTCAAGATGACGCCTCCAAGGAGGTAGCGACGTACATGATGCCGTCGTCGCCCGATCTAGCAATACCAGATCATGAGCGTTTGCCCGGAGACACTGAACTCGAGGGATTTTGATGGACTGGACTCCTCGGCGACGCCCCAACAGGGGGAACGACACCAAAAGGCGCCGCGCATCACCGGCACCAACCAGAGGTCTGTGCAAGGATTTCACCCGGAGCCAGACACCAAGCCTTGCCTCAAGGTCCAAAGACTGGGTCACCTCTGGCCGCCGTAGCAGGCCCCGGGAGGGGAGAGGAGGACCCCCACGACACCAGGAGAAGTAGGCCACAAGTGCCGTCGCCGTAGAGCCCGGGACCCCCTCCACCTCTATCCCCGAACAAGCTGGCCCGGCCCAAAGCCGGCAGCAGGCACCACCGGCGCAGAACGCAGAGTGGCGAGAGGGAGGCCGTAGAAACGCCGATGCCTGCCCAGATCTGGAACGACCCGACGGCGGCAGCACCAACCAGATCCGCGGCAAATGCCCGCGTCCTGAACAAGCCCAGGCCGAGCCCGGCACCACCTCCCGCGCCCCACAGCAGCCAGCACCGGCACCCCCTCGCGCGCAGAAAAAGGGCACCTTTGTCATATGCCACTTCAATTAGGTCGCTTCTAGCAGGTGCTTCATCACCCCTGGTGCTTGTCGCACAAGTGTACCTTTGAAGTCTGTTGCGACTTGTTGTGTTGAAATATATTGTCCGTCTCTCTTCATCAATTATGTTGATGGATGAACTGATTAGGTGCATATACTTGCAAGCAAAATGATTCATGCGAGGCGACCGACTAGGAATTGTGCCGGTCACTCGCAATGCACATTGTGTCTCGCGGGGCCCGCAAACCGCCCCTCACTTGCTCGCTTATCTCTTCGCGAATGAGAGGCGGGTTGTGATGTAGGGCGGCACTTCTATAGAGGCCAGCTGGTGAGTGACGTGACATGTGATGCATGGCGACCTTGATCTCCGTTTGGCTATGGAGGCGCCGTTTAGCCTATGTTCCGTAGTTGTTGGCTCACCGCCACCCTCGCCCTGTACGTGGAGTCGCCATCTAAGAGCAGAGAGGGGTCGAAGTAGAAAGAGAGAAATGATAGGGCTTGCTTTCTTGGGTGTGCGTGCAAACAAGGCCCTGCACCCGGTCTCCTCGCCAGCACCGACACCATCTATGCATTCGTCGCTGACACGACGACATCCACCACCACGGGCTCCGATCACTCATATCCGCGACACAGAAGGGCTTTTGGCTCCTCGCCAGCGTCACAATCTATGCCCAATAGAAGGGGGCCAGGGGATCAGGGAAGAAGCCAGGCCATTCCTTATTCACCAGTTGCCGCCACCCCTTCTCCACTAGTGCGGAGAAGTCTAGCTATGGCGTGCCGAAATTGCCTTGCTGACGTACGGCTCCAAGGCCACCAATATGGTACTAGTGATTTTTTTTACTGGTGGCGTTGGGGAACACATCAGCAGTATTTTGAGTACTGATGTCATGTCACGTGGCCAATGCTAGCAATAAGTCCTTGTTAGCTATTTAGCTATAGCGTACCTTGTCTGCCAACACCAGCGTACCTTGTCTGCCAACACCAGCGTACCTTGTCTGCCAACACCAGCAATTATATTTTTTGGTAATAAAAAATTATATGCAGCAATTTTAAACCAGGCCATTGCCATTGCAGTCAGAGGCTGGCCAAAGAGATAATTCTGTGTTGCTCCCAGGTTCCCCCTCCCCCCGCGAGCCCTCGCGTCGCTCCCAGGGGCGACTCGGGAGGCGAAACCCTAGCCGCCGCCCAGGCTTCCCTCCTTCCCCTCCCTTCCCTCGCCGTCGCCGGAGGTTGCCGGCGGGCAAAGCCCTCACCGGTGGACAGCGGCGGCGGGGCCCTCGTTCGTGTGCTTGCGCGCTGCTGCTGGGCGTGCTGGAGCAGTGGGAGCGCGCGGTGGCGCGGTGGGCGGCCGTCTGCTCGCGGGGAGGTCGAGATGGCGTGGACTGCGTGCGCGGTGGCGCTGCCATGGTGGCCGCCGGCCGCTGATGCGTGCGGCGGAGTTGAGGGCGCCCAGATCTGGGCCGCACGAGCCCGCCCAGGCCGGCGACAATCACTCTGCCCCCACCCACCCCTCTCCCTCCTCCCACCCCTCCCGGCCGCTGCCGGCGGTTGCCGCTGGGTTAGTAAGCACGCGCGCGGCGACCTTGACGGTTGATGCTCCGCTGTGCCCCGGCGGATCCTGGTGGCGG
Organism: Triticum dicoccoides; assembly: GCF_002162155.2. NCBI lineage: Eukaryota > Viridiplantae > Streptophyta > Magnoliopsida > Poales > Poaceae > Triticum > Triticum dicoccoides. The sequence goes on along the minus strand of NC_041380.1, from coordinate 60,060,377 downwards.
AGGCTGCGGGCCAGCGCGGCGGCGGCGCGGTGCAGGTGGCTGCTGCCGCCTGCTGGACGCGCTCCCGGCGGTGGTCGGCCTGTTGGAGCTGCGCTGGTCAGTGCTCACTCCTACGACGACAACGTTTCTAGGCTTCCCCCATGTGTGTTGGTCTTCTCCGACGGTTCTTCGCCATTCCCGGTCTACCATTGCATCTGAGGTCTTCGTCCTTGGGTCGGGGTGAAATACCCGCGCGGCGACGACCTGCGTTGTCAACGGCGACGCCCGAGGGTGCCGTCACCTCCTTGGAGGCGTTGGCATGACCCTGGCCAGACCTCCTCCTCGAGCACCGGGAGAAATCCTAGGTCCGGCCTCCCGGACCGGGCAGCGGCGGCGTCTCAATGTCGTTCCCCTCTTGATGGCGCTGTTTTGGCTGCAAGTGGAGTACTTGATGCGGCAGATAGTGGTTGGCGATGCATCGCTCTGGCGTAGACTGCTACACAAGGAGCAGGTCGCAATGTTTGCCTGCGCCGGCGCTCCCCGATGAATGCTACACCAGTTCCAATCAGGCCCTACTTTTCACCCGCCGACTCTCTAGGCACATGGGTGCGAGGTACGTCGGCTTGGGCGGTCCTGAAGCTGCATCCGTCCCTGGAAGTGCCTAGCAATGGCAGTGATGCTGCCCTGTTGCTCCTGCCCTGTTGCTCCGAGTCTCGGTGCTTCGCCATTTTGGCTGGAGGCAAGGCTGGGCGAGGCCTAATGTCGTTGCATGTCTGTAGTTGAGGGCACCTCCTCACCTAGTTGTAGTCACTTGGTGAGGACGGCCGTGTGTGTGTGTGCGTGTGCGCGCGTGTGTGTCCCTCCTTTCTGGAGGTTGTACCCCTGATGTCTTCCTGTTCAATGCAATGAAACGCAACTCTTTTGCGTTTTTTTGAAGATTTTTTTTAAACCATGCCATATATGCAGCAACTAGCTTCAACTTCACAAAAGGTCAGTAATTCACAAACTCCACCAACAGTACTACTAGTTCAACTACACAAACTACCTCACGTCTCTGTATGAAGAATTAAATTCATGTGGTGTAGCTTGTTCTATGGCTTTGGCCCTCTCTTTTGAAGTGGGCTTTCTCCGTCTTCAGATGAGTCCTCTCAGCCCTCAGGAGCTTGATGTTCTTCTTCAGCCGATCCGTCTTGTGGACTAATTGATTCTTCTGCTCATTTAGCTTGAGTACCTTGTCGTAGAGATCAGAATTTTAGTCAATAATCTGATCCTTCTCCATCTGCTGGGAGGCATTCAACTCCCTGAGGGCCTTGACTGCAGTCTCATGTGATGCGATCAACTCCCTGGTGGCCTGCCCGGTTCGCCGCTCTCTGGACGTGCCCGGGGGGCTGGGCCTGTTGGGCCGGTCCACGGTATTTGGGCCAGTTCCTTGCCCTAGGCCCTCCACACCCGCGCTTGCTATTTGGCTACCCTACGGATTCCCTCTTTGTCCTGCCCCCCACCCCGCCGCCCCCGACCCAGCCTGCCGTTTTGTCGCTCCCCACCGCGACCACTCCCCCTTCCCACTCTCCGGCCCCTCTGCCGCCTCCCCGCGACCTCCCCCCTGGCCATGTCCCGCGCTTGGGAAGAGGGGGATGCTGGGCACAAGCGGAGGTACGACGAGTACCGGGAT
>NC_041380.1:60012282-60058183 GCF_002162155.2 Triticum dicoccoides | reverse complement strand
TAACAATTTTTAGCTTTTCTTTAGCAATTTAAACTTTGCATCAAATTAGGTTGTCTAGATATGCAACTAGATGAGCAACATATATGATGCAACACGAATAGGAACATAAGCAAGCAAGATATATGAAACAAATAAGCTACACAAGTAAAGGCATGAGATAACCAAGAGTGGAGATGGTGGAGACGAGGATGTGTTGCCGAAGTTCCTTCCCTTTGAGAGGAAGTACGTCTTCATTGGAGCGGTGTGGAGGCACAATGCTCCCCAAGAAGCCACTAGGGCCACCGTAATCTCCTCACGCCCTCACACAATGCGAGATGCCGTGATTCCACTATTGGTGCCCTTGGAGGCGGCGATCGAACCTTTACAAATGAGGTTGGGGCAATCTCCACAACTCAATTGGAGGCTCCCAACGACACCATGAAGCTTCACCACAATGGACTATGGCTTTGAGGTGACCTCAACCGTTTAGGATGCTCAAACATCCAAGAGTAACAAGATCCGCAAGGGATTAGTAGGGGGGAATCAAATATCTCTTGGTGGAAGTGTAGATCGGGGCCTTCTCAACCACTCCCGAGCAAATCAACAAGTTTGGTTGGCTAGGGAGTGAGATCGGGCGAAAATGGAGCTTGGAGCAATAATGGAGCTTTAATGATGGAAGAGGTAAGTCAATGGGGAAGAAGGAGACCCCTTATATAGTGTGTGGAAAAGATCCAACCGTTACCCACCAACCAGCCCGCGGCCAGCGGTACTACCGCGCCTGGCCAGCGGTACTACCGCAAGGCCGTGCGGTACTATTGCTTGCAACCAAGCGGTACTACCGCACGGCTGTGCGGTACTACCGTACCGACCCATGGTACTGCCGCGACCCCAGCACAGAAACAGACGCACAGAAGCTGGGGGCGGTACTTCCGCACGCGCGGTACTACCACGCCCCCCATGCGGTACTACCGCAAGGCAAAAGTCCCAGCCAGGGGGAAGGGAAACTTCCGTGCCTACTTTCGCAAAAAACGGAAGTAGCAAAAACCCGACACAGTAGTACTGCCGAGGGGCGGTACTACTGCCTGACCGCATAGCGTGGTACTACCGCACGGCGAAAGCGGTACTATCGCGACAGGTGTGGATGTAAAAAATTACATCCGCTCCTACTACCGCAAAGGGGCGGCACTAGCCTGGTGGGCAGCAGCAGTGCGGCTCCAGGGGAGCGGTACTACCGTGGGCACCAGTGGTACTACCGCGCCACCACGCGGTACTACCGTGGATGCCTACGGTACTACCGTTGATCCAGGAGCAGTACTACCGCAACCACAACAGCAGCCAGTCACATGAGGCAGGAAAACAGAAGAAGCTCCAAGGAAGAAGAAGGGGATAAAAGGAGACGTGTACGTGATGATTCCACCCAAACCTTTCCAATGCGAACCCCCTCTTAATAGTACGGCTTTCCTATGACTCAAATCCACCAAAAAGAAACGTAGAAAAGACGCCGTCTTCGTCAGTCTTCGAGGGGCACCCAATCGTCTTGTGCCTAGCAAAGAAGTGTCTGGAATACTCATGGCACACGATTAGTCCGCAAATGCGTTGTCATCAATCACCAAAACACTTAGGGATAAATATGTCCTTACAATCTCCCCCTTTTTGGTGGATTGATGACAAAACGGGATTTGCACAAAGAAAATACTATTAAGTAAATGCAAAGACCTCCTCTCTATAATATAGACGGGCTCCCCCTAAATGTGTGCCACCTAGATGAGCATGAATACTAGGAACAGAGCTCCCCCTATATTATAAAGACAAGGCATATGTATCACTAGACAAGATAGTACAAACAAGAGATAACTAAGATAGATAGAGTGCATATGTCTTACACCATATGAAGGATAGGTCCAAGCACGACAAAGCAAACAAAAGCAAACGAGGTCCAAACGACAAAGCAAACAAACACACCAAGCACGACACAACGCAAATCCCTACACTCTCTCCCTCTTTGGCATCGAGACGCCAAAAAGGCAGAGAGGACACCTACACACACGGGGTGGCTCAGGCAGAGAAATCGTCCCACTGCTCCTCGTGCTCCTCGTCAGACTCAGCGGCGGGGATAGTCTCCTCGAGGTCATCCTCTGAATTGGTCCACTTGTAGCCCTGCTTTGACATCCAGGCAGCCTCAGGTGTGATGACGTCATCAGACCCGCCAGACACATCCTCTCCAAAGAGCCTCATCACCTTCTTGTTACGGCGGCGACTCTCCTTGTCAGCCACGTGAGCCCTGTACTGTCCCTTCGCCTGCATGCAAAAGATAGTCTTCATCTTGTCCTTCAGCTTCTTGGCCCATGACGGCTCAGAGGAAGAAGTGGTGGACCTAGCAGCATGGTCCTCAGCAACAGTCTCAGCAGCAGCAGCCTCCCCCTCACCAGCAGCCCTTCTAGCAGAAGATGCCTCAACACGGGTAGTGGTGTTGGCCCAGTTGGGCTTGACGCGGAGGCTGATGGACTCATGGCGAATCCAGTCTGGAGCAAGGAACTCATCACCTGGATACGTCTTCTCCCAAGTGGTGGAGAGCAGCAGAAACAGGTACGGTCCATAGATAGGTACCTTGCGAGTGAACACCGCAAACCGAAGCTCACACCACATGATGTGTGAGACATCAAGTGGCTGAGTCTGAGAAGAACATGCCTCTGCACACAAGAGCAACATGTTCACTAGATATGCATGTACCTTGTCCTTGTCGCCAATGCGTGGGAACAGAGTGTTGCGGAAGATGCAATGCATGGTATCCAGAAAGGAGTTTAACACCCAAGATGACTTGCCATTGGGGAGTACCTTCTCAACAAGGAAGGGCTGAAGCTGGTTCTTGTTGGCAGACTCAGAGTTGGCATGGGGGCGAATGCCAACGGGGGTGTGAAGCCCGTCATCAGGAATGTGCAGCAGATCCATGAACTCTTTCCATGTAGCAGACAGCTGACGGCCATTGGTCATCCAGGTCATCCTTCGCTCCTCCCCGAGATGAAAGTACACTGAGGCAAAGAACTGACAGATGAGCTCAGGGTCATAGTCAAGGTGAAAGGAGATCACCGGCTCAATAGCAAACTGCTCCACCAAGTCCAGAGCCTCTCCAAAATAGTCACGAAACTTGTCCTTCCACAGGTGATGCATGTCTATCCACTTGACATCCACGAAGGTATTCTGCTTGTTCTTGATCACATCCAGATAGATGAGAGCCTGTTGCTTGGTCCAGAACAACTCGGTGCCTCTGAGGATAGCCCGAGGATTCACATAGGCATTGATCTTCCGGCGTTCGACATACTCAGTGGTTGACATCTCGTCCATGCCCTTAGTCGGTTCTTTTTGCTTGCTGGCAGTGGTCTTGACATTGCGCTTGGGGGCATTGGAGCCCTCTGGGGCTTCATCTTGGGGGTTGCGCAGACGCTTGGAGCCAGTGTCACGATTGGGATTGGAACGGCGAGAGCCACCACCTGAGACATAGAACGCAAAAACACCCACAACAGCCAAGAGAGGTTAATGCAAAGACCACAACAATGCAAGTGAAACAAGCAGAAAGCACACATGATAAATGCCTAGAGAGAGATTTGATCCCTACGGTAGTACTGCCAAGTGATGCGGAGCTAAGATAGTAGTACGGCTCTTAGACGCGGCAGTACCGTGCAAGATCACGGTAGTACCGGGTGTAGGAGCGGTAGTACGACCTTAGCGCCACGGCCGGCGCGGTAGTACCGCGTCTGCAGAGCGGTAGTACCGCACAGAACGGTAGTACCGCACCTGACGGGCGGTAGTACCGCAAGAGCGGTAGTACCGCACATTGGGCACGGTAGTACCGCACCGCGTCAGATCTGAATAGGTTCAAATCTGAATAAGCCCGCGAAACCACGGCGGTACTACGGTTGGACAAAGCTACCACAAGACAGCATATCAAGTATGTTTCCTATGCATCATGACTCTCCTACATCCTACTCTTGCATAGATTTGGCCTAAAATCTCAAGAACGACAAGTTTCTCCCCAAAAACCTAGAAGCAAGAGAACAACCAAGAAAAAGAGGGATTTGGGGAAAAACCTTGGTCCATGGCAAGAAAAAGTGGTGGGGAACGATCCCACCGGTCGGAATCCGAGGAGAGTGGCCGGAGACGGAGATCCGGCGAGGGCCTCCAGCGCCGTTCTTGAGAGGGAGAGACGTGGAGAGAGAGACAATGAATGGGTATGGGGAGTTGGAACTCCCCTGCCCGAGTCATAACCCCCATGCGCCCTTGACGGCGCGGTAGTACCATGCCCAGACATGGTAGTACCGCATGGCACGGTGCTTCCGAAGTACCGCACCAGAGTGGTAGTACCGTGCTGTGGCGCGGTAGTACCGTGCCTCCCAAAGCGGTAGTACCGCGCTCAGATGCGGTAGTACCGTGGGCTCAAGAAGATGCACGTTTCGAGCGCACGAAAAACTGGATCTTTGCACAAACCACTCCGAGCCAACACGACACCACAAGACCACGCAACACACAAAACTAGAAAGACACCACCTCTCCAAAAGAGAGGGCGGTGGCCGTAGCCACCTATTTTTGAGTCAATTGGTATGGCACCATGAAGAATTATCCTTGGGTCCATGACCAAAACTCATCTTTGAAGCACAAGTACCATCAAACATGGCTAATGTGAAAGACTTGATTGATTTATGCATAATGGGGGGAGGGAGAGTTCATTGAGGGAACATCACTCCCCCTATGTCCATGCCTACATCTAAATAGGACAACACGTTGAGTATGGTGGGGTGTGCAAGGGTTCAAGCAACATTGCTCGAATCGATGATATTTAGCTCATGACTTAACTCGCGAAATCTTGCTTCATCCAAGGGCTTCGTGAAGATATCTGCAAGGTTATCATGAGTGTTGACGTAGTTGAGCTCAATCTCTCCTCGCCTAATGTGATCCTGGATGAAGTGACACCGGATCTCAATATGCTTCGTCTTGAAGTGTTGCACCGGGTTGAGAGAGATCTTGATGGCACTTTCATTGTCACATCAAAGAGGCACTTTGTCACAAGTGACACCGTAATCCTTTAAAGTTTGCCTCATCCATAAGAGTTGTGCACAACAACTACTGGCCGCCACATACTCCGCTTTGGTGGACAAGAGAGACACACAACTTTGCTTTTTGGAAGACCAACTTACCAAAGAGCAACCAAGGAATTGGCACCCTCCGGAAGTGGACTTCCTATTCACTTTGTCTCCCGCCCAATCGGAATCCGAGTACCCTACAAGCTTGAAGTTTGATCCTCTTGGGTACCATAAGCCAAAGTTTAGGGTATGAGCCAAATATCGAAAGATTCGTTTGACGGCCACATAGTGACTTTCCTTAGGTGTGGCTTGAAACTGTGCACAAATTCCCACACTCAACATGATGTCCGGTCTAGATGCACAAAGGTAAAGCAAGGATCCAATCATGGAACGATATACCTTTTGATCCACCACTTTAACATTGAGATCTAAGTCAAGTTGGCACTTGGTGGGCATTGGAGTGGAAGCCGGCTTGACGTCACTTAGCTTGAATCTCTTGAGCATGTCTTGAGTGTATTTGGATTGATTGATGAAGGTTCCTTCTCTTCTTTGCTTCACTTCGAACCCTAGAAAGAACTTCAACTCTCCCATGGAGGACATCTTGAACTTTGAGGTCATGAGAGCGGCAAATTCCTCATTGAAAGCTTTGTTAGGAGAACCAAAGATAATATCATCAACATATAATTGGCACACAAACAACTCCCCTTTGACCTTCTTAGTAAAAAGAGTGGGGTCGATTAGCCCAACTTCAAAACCACGGTCTTGTAACAACTCGGTAAGGTGGTCATACCACGCACATGGGGCTTGTTTAAGGCCATAGAGTGCCTTATCGAGTTGATACACATGATCGGGAAAGTAGGGATCATCGAACCCGGGGGGTTGCTTGACGTAAACCAATTCATTAATGGGACCATTAAGAAAAGCACTCTTCACATCCATTTGTTGTAACTTAAAGTTATGATGAGAAGCATATGCAATCAACATGCGAATGGATTCAAGACGAGCAATGGGAGCAAAGGTTTCATCGTAGTCGATACCCTCGACTTGGGAGTAGCCTTGTGCTACCAGACGAGCCTTGTTGCGAATGATAATCCCATGGGCATCTTGCTTGTTCTTAAATATCCACTTGGTTCCTATGACATTGTGATTTCCGGTCGGTCTTGGCACCAATCTCCACACTTTGTTGCACTCGAAGTTGTTGAGTTCTTCATGCATGGCATTGAGCCAATCCGGATCTTCTTGCGCCTCATAGACCTTGTGGGGTTCCACACAAGAGACAAACGCGTGATGCTCAAAATAATTTGCTAATTGTCTATGAGTGCTTACCCCCTTTCTTAAGCTTCCAAGCACATTCATCATGAGATGATCCTTGGTGGAGAGCTTGGAAGCAACCTTGGCGGCACGACGCTCTAATTCCTCCTCGGTGGTGAGTTGAGGAGCGCTTACTTGATCATCTTGAGCGCCGTCATGAACTTGTTCTTGATCTTGAACTTGCTCGGGGGAGAGAACTTGACCTTGGGCATCACTTGGTGTGTCCACACTGTCTTGAGTATGATCATGCCCTTGGTCTTGTTCATGAGGTTGAGGGCCTTCACTTTATTCTTCGGAAGCGTGTGGGCCTAGGGTTGGTGATGGCTCCACTTGAGTGGAGCATTGTCCTTCTCCTTCGGCCACAAGGGGTTCCTCAATGGGTAGGATAAAACCAACACCCATTCTTCTTATGGCTTGAGGAGGAATTTCATCACCTACATCACAAGTGCCACTTTGCTCCACTTGGGAGCCGTTATTTTCATCAAACTCCACGTTACACGTCTCCTCAATAAGTCCCGTAGATTTACTGAGGACACGGTAAGCATGAGAGTTTGTAGCATAACCAACAAATATGCCCTCATAAGCTCTAGCCTCAAATTTAGACAACCGAACACCTTTCTTGAGAATGAAACACTTACACCCGAATACCCGAAAGTATTTGAGGTTGGGCTTGTTACCGGTGAGTATCTCATATGGAGTCTTGTTTAAGCCCTTGTGGAGGTAGATCCGATTTGATGCATGACACGCGGTGTTTATGGCTTTGGCCCAAAAGTTGTACGGAGACTTGAACTCCGCCATCATGGTCCTTGCCGCATCCATCAACGTCCGGTTCTTCCTCTCCGCAACACCGTTTTGTTGAGGGGTGTAGGATGCGGAATATTGATGCTTGATTCCCTCGTCACTAAGAAACTCATCCAAGGTGTAGTTCTTGAACTCGGTGCCGTTGTCACTTCTTATTGTCAAGATCTTTGCATTGTGTTTACGTTGTGCTTCATTTGCAAAGTCAATGACGGTTTGTTGGGTCTCGCTCTTCCTCTTGAAGAAATACACCCACGTGTACCTTGAGTAGTCATCCACAATCACCAAGCAATACTTCCTACCTCCAAGACTATCGAAGGATGGAGGCCCAAAGAGATCCATGTGAAGGAGCTCCAAAGGCCTCTTTGAATAAATGATAGTCGTGGGAGGGTGAGCCTTCTCATGTAGCTTTTCTTCGATACAGGCACTGCAAGCACGATCTTTAGCAAAACTAACATTCATTAGTCCACGGACATGGTCCCCCTTGAGGAGACTTTGCAAAGATCTCATATTAACATGGGCTAAACAGCGATGCCAAAGCCATCCCACATCAACTTTAGCCATTAGGCATGTCTCGGTCTTAGTGGGTCGCTCCGAAAAGTTAATCACATATAGACCGTTCTCAACATGCCCAACAAAAGCTACTTTAAGAGTCTTGCTCCACAAGAGGGCCACGGTATCGATATCAAAGAAAGTGGCAAAGCCCATGATAGCAAGTTGACAAACGGAAAGTAAATTGTATGCAAGGGACTCAACAAGCATGACCTTCTCGATCGTGAGATCATGAGAGATGACCACCTTGCCAAGTCCCAATACCTTAGAAGATGAGGCGTCACCCCACTCGACATTGGTGGGCATAGATGGAACCTTGTGCACGTCCACCATCAAGTCCTTGCTTTCGGACATATGATTTGTAGCTCCGCTATCGAGCAACCATGATCCCCCACCGGAAGCAAACACCTACAAGAGATCAATGCTTGGTTTTAGGTACCCATTTTGTAATGGGTCCTTTGATGTTAGTAACAAGGGTTTTTGGAACCCAAATAGACCATTCAATGTATTCATGAAGTGAACCAACAAATTTGGCATAAACATGCCCATCACTAGCACGACATAACACATAAAAAGGGTTAAAATCGCCGGCTTTGTTGAGAGGGGTGGCATTGCCCTTCTTGACATTGTTCTTCTTCTTCTCCTTGGGGGCACTCTCTCCCTCCCTCACAAAGGTTTGCATGAGGGGAGGAGGTCGTTTGGTCTTGTCATTCTTCTTCTTGTTCTTGGAGTCAGGCATGTACCCAACCCCTTCCTTGGCCACACCTCCCTTTTGGTTGATCAAGAGATTGTTGAGGTTCTTCTTGCCTTGTATGCAAGTCGTAAGACCTCTCTCAAGTTGCTCCTTCAACTTTGCATTTTCCTCAACAAGATGTATATGCTCACAACACGGGTTAGTAGCATTTGCATTATCAATTAAAACCATATGAGGAAAAGTTGCTTTTTCCTTAGTTAGCTTTACTTGGAGTATATCAAACTCCTCTTTGAGTCTAGCAAGATCAACCCCGAGTCTGGCCTTCTCGGAATTTAGCACATGAGAAACAATGAGGACATGATCATAATCTTTCTTTAACTTAGCATGATCAATGTTGTGTGACTCCTCAAGAGCCAAACGAAGACCACACTCTTCCTCAAGCGCATTGGAAAGATCCGAAATCTCATCGGCATAGTCACGACTATGCCCTTCCATCTTAGAGATGGTGTCTTCGTGAGCCTCGATCATGTCATTGGCTTCACCAAGTTGTTACAAGAGAGCAACAAAGTGCTTCTCGGATTTTCCCTTGAGTTTGCCCATAAAGGCCTCAAACTCGTTAGCCTCCACATTAGCTCCCTCAAGTTCATTAATGCTATCCGTCGGGGAAGGATGATTAATGATGGTAGTTTTGATGTTGGAGGTTACCTTGTTGGTGGCTTTAGCCATGAGGCACTTGGCGGCGATGCTCTTATTGGGTGAGTCGAAGAGAGACACCCGTGACGTTGTTGCAATTGCAGCAGAGGCCATGGCAATCGACTCACCATCTTCATCATCGCCATCATCCTCATTGTACTCTTCTTGCACAACCAAAGCCTTGGGAGGAGTCTTCTTGGTGAAGTTGTTCTTGTTGGGGAACGACTTGGCCTTGTCCTTTCGGATGAGCTTGCCACCATTGTCTTCCCTCTTCTCATACGGGCATTCCGCAACGAAATGACTCACGTTGCCGCAATTGTAGCAAGTCCTTACACGTTGCTTGCCCCTTGTGCCACTCGAGTTGCTTTTGCTAAAGTTTGGCCTCGAGTTTTTCTTGCTCCAAAATTGCCTTGAAGCAAGTGCCATGTGTTCATGATATGCATACTTCATATCTTCGGGGTTGCTCTCCTCTTCTTCCTCTTCTTCTTCTTCCACGGTGAGCTTGGCCTTCAATGCTAGGTTAGGCTTCTTTGCCCATTGAGAACGGAGCACCGCATTGTCGGCTGTCTTGTCCAAAATGTTCATGGCCACAAACTCATCCAACACTTCGCTTGAGGTCAAAGTGTGGAAGTCCGGTCTTTGACGAATGACGGAGGACATGGCCTTGTGATAGGGCATCATTGCCTTGAGGAATTTGCGCTTGATCCAATTGTCATCCGTGTCCTTGCTCCCGTGATCTCGTAGTGAGACCGCGAGTTTGGTTACTCTCCGATAAAGCTCACGAGGTTCTTCATCTTCTTCCATTGCAAACTCATCGGCCTCATCTTATACCATTTCATAATTGGAGCGTTGAATGCTTGCGCTTCCCCGGTAGAGAGAGACAACACAACGCCATGCATCTTTGGCCAAGGCAAAGGGACGAAGATGAGGTAGGTCTTCGGGTGGAATTGCATCTTGAATGATGAAGAGAGCATTCTCATTGAATTGATTATCCACGGCTTCTCGAGGAGTGAAGTTGCTTGGATCATGCGGATAAAAACCTTCTTCAATGATTCTCCAAAGGTTAGTGTTCACATGATTTAAATGACGTTTAAAGCGGTAAACCCAAGAATCAAAGTCCTCATTTTTCACAATCTTAGGAGGAGGACCGACATGATTCAAGTGAGTGGAAGGAATCGGTCCACCATAAACAAGTGGTGGTTCCACATGGGCAAAGATGCCGGTGCCATTCTTACCACTAGAAGAAGCAGCCTTTTCACTACTAGCTTCCCCCTTGTCGGGGATAGCATCCGTCACCTTGTTGGCGGGATCACCCACTTTCAACGGTGCGGTGGATAGTTTAAGCCCCTCAAGAAATTTAGTAAACATGCTCTCAACTTCGGTCGTCATGGAGGTTTTCAATGTCTCCAAGGCCACATTGAACTCCTCATGAGAGAACGAGGTTCCCCCATCGTCTGTAGATGAGATAGGATTCACACCGGAGTGTTCCTACGCACCGTCTACGGTATCAACCATACTCTTTGGATGGTAAAGTCCTTAATAAAGAGACGAGGCTCTGATACCAATTGAAAGGATCGATATGGTTGACTAGAGGGGGGGGGGTGAATAGGCAACTAACAATTTTTAGCTTTTCTTTAGCAATTTAAACTTTGCATCAAAGTAGGTTGTCTAGATGTGCAACTAGATGAGCAACCTATATGATGCAACACGAATAGGAACATAAGCAAGCAAGATATATGAAACAAATAAGCTACACAAGTAAAGGCATGAGATAAACAAGAGTGGAGATGGTGGAGACGAGGATGTGTTGCCGAAGTTCCTTCCCTTTGAGAGGAAGTACGTGTCCGTTGGAGCGGTGTGGAGGCACAATGCTCTCCAAGAAACCACTAGGCCCACCGTAATCTCCTCACGCCCTCACACAATGCGAGATGTCGTGATTCCACTATTGGTGCCCTTGGAGGCGGCGACCGAACCTTTACAAATGAGGTTGGGGCAATCTTCACAACTTAATTGGAGGCTCCCAACGACACCACGAAGCTTCACCACAATGGACTATGGCTTCGTGGTGACCTCAACCGTCTAGGATGCTCAAACACCCAATAGTAACAAGATCCGCAAGGGATTAGTAGGGGGGAATCAAATATCTCTTGGTGGAAGTGTAGATCGAGGCCTTCTCAACCACTCCCGAGCAAATCAACAAGTTTGGTTGGCTAGGGAGTGAGATCGGGTGAAAATGGAGCTTGGGGCAATAATGGAGCTTTAATGGTGGAAGAGGTAAGTCAACGGGGAAGAAGGAGACCCCTTATATAGTGTGTGGAAAAGATCCAACCGTTACCCACCAACCAGCCCGCGGCCAGCGGTACTACCGCACTTGGCCAGCGGTACTACCGCAAGGCCGCGCGGTACTACTGCTTGCAACCAAGCGGTACTACCGCACGGCTGTGCGGTACTACCGTGCCGACCCACGGTACTGCTGCGACCCCAGCACAGAAACAGACGCACAGAAGCTAGGGGCGGTACTTCCGCACGCGCGGTACTACCGCGCCCCCCATGCGGTACTACCACAAGGCAAAAGTCCCAGCCAGGGGAAGGGAAACTTCCGTGCCTACTTCCGCAAAAAAACGGAAGTAGCAAAAACCCGACACAATAGTAGTGCCGAGGGGCGGTACTACTGCCTGACCGCATAGCGCGGTACTACCGCATGGCGAAAGCGGTACTACCGTGGCAGGTGCGGATGTAAAAGATTACATCCGCTCCTACTACCGCAAAGGGGCGGCACTAGCCTGGTGGGTAGCAGTAGTGCGGCTCCAAGGGAGCGGTACTACCGTGGGCACCAGCGGTACTACTGCGCCACCGTGCGGTACTACCGTGGATGCCTACGGTACTACCGTTGATCCAGGAGCAGTACTACCGCAACCACAACAACAGCTAGTCACAGGAGGCAGGAAAACGGAGGAAGCTCCAAGGAAGAAGGAGGGGATAAAAGGAGACGTGTATGTGATGATTCCACCCAAACCTTTCCAACACGGACCCCCTCTTAATAGTACCACTTTCCTACGACTCAAATCCACCAAAAAGAAATGTAGAAAAGACACCGTCTTCGTCAGTCTTCGAGGGGCACCCAATCGTCCTGTGCCTAGCAAAGAAGTGTCTGGAATACTCATGGCACACGATTAGTCCGCAAATGCGTTGTCATCAATCACCAAAACACTTAGGGATAAATATGTCCTTATAGTTGTGATGCTCGCCGGTCTCCTGACCGCTCCTCTCGGCGTGGCCGCTCGCGCTCCCCACCTCCCACCTCAGGTGGCTGGCACCCCCACCACCGCCCCCTTCTTCGCCGCGGCGCCACGCGCGCTTCTCGACTCCTCCCTGACAGCCGCGTCCTCCCGCCCCGCGCCATCCTGCTCCGACTTCGGCCGCCCCCGCCAGGCCGTACGTCCCGCTGCATGCCTCGTCCGCGGCCGCGCTCCCTGCCTCGGGTGCCGCAGGTGGTGGGTAGCCCCGTGGGCGCCAAGGCCCCGGCAAGAAAAAGAAGCGGCGGGGCCAGGGCCGACCCGCTCTGAACCAGGCCGGCCACCAACCCACCGTGCCTGGCTCTTCTCTGCACCCGGGTCTGGTGTCCGGTCTCCCCGGTCCACCTTGCTTCAACTGTGGCATCACGGGCCATCTGCAAGTTTACTGTGTCAACCCCGCTCGCTGCTACATCTGCAAGGACCCTGGTCACCCCGCTGCCCTCTGCCCGGATAGGCCTCTCTCCGACAAGCTCCGGATGTATGGTCATGGGATCGAGGGTCTAGGGTTCTTCCACATTGAGGTCCCCGACGTCTCACCCCCCACAGCATCCCTCAGGGAGGTGGTTTCAGTGATTGACGGTGTAGCTTCTCCCGAGATGATCGAGGCAGAGCTTAACCACCTATGCCGTTGCCAGTGGGACTAGGCGGTCACTCCCATCTCCAGCTTCGAGTTCTCTGTGGTCTTCCCCGACGTCGTCAGCCACGGCTACGCCAGCCGCAGCGACCAGATCACCCTTGCCCTCAACAAGCTCGTCGTCGACATCTCCGAGCCGATCCTTGACCCGAAGGTGGTCGCCGTCCTTGACACTGCTTGGATCCTTATTGCTGGACTCCCAGACATCGCATGCTTTGAGCGTGTTATCTGTCAGATGTCTCGGATTCTGGGAAAGGTGATCGTCGTCGATGAGCTTTCCCTCCCAAGGAAGAGAAGGTGAGGGTTAAGGTCAAATGCCTCAACTCCGACAAACTCTGAGCCACGGTCCGGGTCTTCTTCAATGACCAAGGCTTCGATATCCGCATTGCTCCCGTGCCGCCCAACCATGTGGGGCGCCCCCGCTTCTCCGATGACGACCCCTCCGGTGGCCACCCGGGCCCTCAAGATGATTACCACGGTCGGCACCACCCCTACTCGCCCCGCTCTGACGATGAGGATGGCTCGGCGGATAGCCCTTCCCGCTTCCCCTCACCGGTCCCCCCGCCCTCTACCTCGACCCAGGGCGGGCGGTCGGCTGGCCGGGCACTGGCTCCTCTGGTGGAGGGGCTCCTTTCGCTCATGTCCTCTCCTGCCGGCGGAGAGGCCGAGCCCGAGGCTAGTGACACCTCTAGCGTGGGGCTCGACGTCATCCCGGCCTCCACGCCTCGCTCGCCTGTGGTTCTGGACGCTCCCCCGCCGCTCCCTCCGACGGCCAGCTTGCCCGTCATGGAGTCCCCACCTGGTCTGCTGGCCTCCTCCACTCCGGCGACTCTCTGTGCCTCGGGATCCGTCCCTTCCCCGGCGTCTGCCATCGCCCCAGTCCGGTCTTCCCCTCCTGCGACCCCTGCTGTGCCCCCCGCCGACACACCGACTTCGCCACCTCTGGTCCCGATGGTCTCCCCTTCGCCTCTCCTACTTTCGCCGGAGCTTTCCATGCAGGACGGGGTGCTGGCCATCGCCTCGCCACCATCTTCATCCCGCCTGCAAGCCGCCCCCTCCCTGTTATTGGCTGCTGCTGGCTGTGCGGGTGCGTCCGCCGTGTCTACTCCTCTGACGGCCCTGCCCAACCCGCCGCGGTCCACAGCTTACGCCAAGCGCAGCCGCTCGACATTGACGCCGGTGACGTCTTCGCGGCGCAGCGCCCGGGTCGATGCTGCTCAGTCGGTTGGCAGCCCTGCTCTTCCCATCTCGGAGCCGGCTGAGCTCTGGGCCGCGGCACGCAACCTCGAGCCAGGTACCTCGGTCATCCTCCCAAATTCTTCTACATGCTCGTTTTGTGCTTTGGAGTCGGTCCCGCTTGGACACCTATCTAAAGTCGCGGCCGACTCCAATATAGTGTTCAGGGGGGAAGTTGATCCCCCCTTAGTCTAGATCGAGGCTATTCGCGCTCGGGAAGTCCTGGATGGCCAGCTGGCGGAGGCCCGTGCTCGCTTGGCCTCCTTTTCCTTGTAGGCTAGCGGCCCCCTTCCGTCCGCCCTGCCATCCCGCCCGGCTGCACCCCCTTGGAGATCCGCGGCCGCACCCGGTCTCGCACCGCTGCCCTTTGCGCATAAAGCGCCTCCTGTGTCCTAGGGTCAAGCAGCCCCTCAATGGCGGTTTAATGCGGACTCTCTTTTGGAACATCCGCGGTTTTGGTTAGGATGGCCGGCGCCGCCAACTCATCGAATACATGCATGAGGAGCGAATTGACATTGTAGCAATCCAAGAGACCATGCGAACTGACTTCACCCTGGCCGAGCTCGAGCATCTGAGCACCCACCTGTTTGCCTGGCATTGGCTCCCTTTTAGTGGGACCGCCGGCACTCGGGTGGCATCCTACTAGGTGTCAAGGATGCCACTTTTGAGGTTGGTAGCATGGATATGGGCGAGTTCTTCGTGAGCATGGAAATTTTCGAGCACGCCCTGAACTTCAAATGGGAGATCATTATAGTTTGTGGTCCCGCCGATCACCGATGCTTGGCTCTCTTCCTCGATGAGCTCAGGAGGTAGGTGTCAGCGGCCCTCCTCCCGGTCGTCATCGGTGGTGACTTCAAGCTCCTCCGGTTTGCGGAGGATAAGAATAATGATCTAGTGAACTTCCTACGCATGCAGATGTTTAACGACTGCATCGCTGGCCTCGGTCTGCGGGAATTAGATAGGATTGGTGCCAGGTTCACCTGGACCAACCGCCAGGCTGACCCGACTCACTCTGTGTTGGATATGGTCTTGGTCTCTCCTGAGTCGGAGCTGAGGTGCCCTCTTGCCTCTCTCCGCGCCATCATGTGTATTGGCTCGGACCATGTTCCTCTGCTTCTTTCGTCTCAGGACGAACGCCCCCCACTACCCCTAGACTTTGCTTCGAGACCTTCTGGATTAACCATAATGGATTTCCTGAGGCCATGCGCACCGCTGGCTCGAGGCCCGCCTCGCATCCCACAGGTCCATCTCTGTCATGGACGACTGTCACTTCTGTGCCAAGCGCTCTCGCCAGTTCATGAAAGGGTGGGGCGCGAATCTTGGGCGGGACTTCCGTCTCCAGAAGAAGGCCCTCCTTGACTCCATTCAGGCCCTGGACCTTCGGGCTGACATGGTGGGCCTCTCTCCTGACGAGTGGATGCTGCATTATGATCTCGAGGACCAGCTTATTGTCATCTACACTGACGAGGAGGCTTATTGGCACCTTCGGGGTACCCAAAAGTGGGTCCTCAAGGGGGGCGCGAACACTGCTTACTTCCAGGCGATCGCCAATGGTCGTAGGCGGCGTAATACCATTCCACTTCTGTGGGATGGTAAGACCCTCTTGCAGCGGCCTGCTGACATCCGCGCCCATGTTAACGGTTTCTATCGCGACCTGTTTTCAGCCCCCCTAGGGGGGGCTTAGCTCTTGCGCCCCACTTATGGGAGGGCTCGCAGTGCATCTCGGCCGCAGACAATGCGATCCTCACGGCCCCGTTCTCTGAGGAGGAAGTGTGGCTTGCGATTAAAGGGATGAACCCCTCGTCCGCCCCGGGACCTGATGGCCTCCCGGTTAAGTTTTTCCAGACATTCTGGCCCGTCATCAAGCATGAGGTCATGGCCCTCTTCGAGAAGTTCTATGTTGGCTCCATCGATCTCAAGCGCCTAAACTACGGGATTATGACTTTGATTCCAAAGGTCCCCGGCGCCTCCGACATCCGCCAGTTCCGCCCTATCACGGTGATCAATGTGATCTTCCGCATTCTTGCCAAGGGGTACGCCAATAGGGTGGCCCCTTTAGCTGACCGATTCACCCATCCGAACCAATTCGCCTTTATTTAGGGCTGATATATCTTGGATGGGGTACTAGTCTTCCACGAAGTCCTGCACAAGGTCCGTTCCAAAAACCTCAAAGCAGTGTTCCTGAAGATTGACTTTCACAAGGCATATGACACGGTTAGCTAGCCCTTCCTTCGGGAGGTGTTGCTGAGGAAAGGGTTTGATGATCGCTGGGTGTCCCGGGTCATGCAGAAGGTTTCATCGGGTCGCACCACGGTGAACACTAATGGGGAAATCGGGCCCTACTTCCCCACCTTTTGTGGGGTTAGACAGGGAGACCCCTTTTCCCCATTCCCGTTCAACATGGTGGTTGACGCCTTGGTCTAGATCCTGGATAAGGCCAAGGCCGCCGAACACATTCTAGGCATTACCCCACACTTGGTGGAGGGAGGCGGCGTATCCCTCCTCCAATACGCCGATGACACCATCATCATGGTGCAAGGCTCGGCGCCAGAGGTCTCGAACCTGAAATTCCTTCTCCTATGTTTCCAACACCTCTCAGGCCTCAAAATAAACTTCGATAAGCACGAGGTGATGGTCCTAGGATATTCGCCCTCTGAGTGCCAGAGTATCGCTAACTGGCTTAACTGTCGGTTGGGGACATTCCCTACCACCTACCTAGGGGTCCCCATTAGTGACACCCGTCTGTCCGTGGCAGATCTGTGACCCTCGGTGCTCAAGCTCCACCACCGCATCGAGCCGTGGCAGGGGCGATGGCTCTTTAAGGCAGCTCGTACGATCCTCATCAACTCGTCCCTCTCCAGTCTCCTCCTGTTCATCATGAGCTTCTACAGCCTCCCTGAGATGCTTCACCATGAGATCGGATCGATCCAGGCCCGATTCTATTGGGCTGGCGAGGGTGACAAGCAGAATTATCATATGGTTCGCTGGACCTAAATCTACAAGCCCTGCGACCAAGGTGGCCTTGGCATCATGTCCTCCAAGCGCATGAACTTGGTCCTTCTCACTCGTTGGCTCTGGCGCATTGCTAATGGCGATGGTGGCATGTGGTTGCAGATCATGCGCCATAAACCTGCGCGGCCATCCCCTTGCCTTTTGCGTTAGGTCTGGTGGATCCCAGTTCTGGCAGTCTGTCATTCAGCTCCTACCGGTCCTCCGCATTGGGACATCTATCTCGATCGGATCAGGGACATCCACGTTGTTTTGGCTTGATCACTGGGCTGGGGACCTCCCCTTCGCGGCGAGGTTTCCTAACCTCTTCTCCATCGTCGTTGAGTCTAGGATTTCCGTCGAGGTGGCCCTTATTGACTTAGGGCGGCTCGCATTCCGCCGGCCCTTTGGGCCCCCGGAGGTTGCTGCTTGGCACGATCTCCTTGATGTCGTGGCTCTTCATGAGCCTGACCTTGCTCAGCCCCTCGATCGCCTGTCCTGGCGCCTCGAGCCTTCCGACCACTTTTCTACAAAGTCCTTATACCGCGCCATTGCTCCCTCCCCTTGCCCGCCTGTTTTCGAGTATATTTGGACCATCCGCCTGCCACTAAAGATCAGAATCTTCGTGTGGCAATGCATCTGTGGCCGGCTTCCTTCTGGCGTGGAGGTGATTAAGCGCCATGGTCCGGGTGATGGTATCTGCCCCCTATGTGGGATAGAAGAGACCTCGAATCACATCTTCTCGTGCGTGTCCGCTCAGTTCCTCTGGGGCTTCCTCTGTGAGGCGATCGGTGGCGTTTGGTGTAACACCAGCTTTCCTGATCTCCTTGCCGAGATTCAGGCCTCCCCCATGAGGGGCCGCCACATTAGGTGGTTGCTCATTGGGGTGCTTACGTGGACGCTCTGGACTGTGCATAATAAGCTTGTCATTCAGCGGGTTCCTCTATGACGCGCTACTGATGCTGTGTTCAAATTATGTGGTTACTTGCAGCTCTGGCGGCCGCTTAGCCGTCACCAGGACCGGGACGCCATCACCACCATCATCTCCGACCTTCGCACGATGGCTCTTCGTTTGGCGCCGCCGCTCCCTCCTCCACCGCCTGAGCCGGATTAGCTCCTTCCTGGATGCCGCGGTTGTCCCGCCTTCGCTTTTTTTGTTTCTCTTGTTAAGGCTTGTTGAGCTGTGCCCTCAGCTACACCTATTTGTACTCTTTGTTCGTGTGACTGTGTGGGTGAACTCTTGTGTACCGTTTGGCTCTGGTGGTTTGCTTTATTTATAAAGCAGGGCAAAAGCCTTTTTCGGTATAGTTAATAGTTATATGCATTTGTTTGGAATCTTACCTGGTTCGTGCTTGCTTCAGCAAGGCATACGCCGCAAAGCTGGGTAATGGCTGTTGTAGCTAGTCATGACCGATCGCCGACAACTACAAAATAATAACAAGTGTTATTAATGAACAAAAGGCTTGCCAAAGTGAGATGCAAATAGGATCATTATGAGCTGTGTTATTAATGGCTAATGTGGGCTAACTAGTGTTATTAATGAACAAAGTACCTTGACATATGAATATGAGAATTGAACAATATGACAACAATACAAAAAGCTAGTGTGGGCTAACAAGTGTTACTAA
Source organism: Triticum dicoccoides (assembly GCF_002162155.2). NCBI lineage: Eukaryota > Viridiplantae > Streptophyta > Magnoliopsida > Poales > Poaceae > Triticum > Triticum dicoccoides. The sequence continues at coordinate 60,039,299 of NC_041380.1, read as the reverse complement.
TGAACAAAATAATAACAAGCGTTATAAATGGCATTTGACAATGGAACTATATATGACAACAATACCATGACATATGACAATCGAACAATAGGACAACAATATATGACATATGACAACAATAAGATAACAAAAGTTGAATAGTATGTAACAATAAGTATAAGATGGGCATAAATAATAAATGCAAAAATGCAACTCCAACTCATAACCTAAACCGTTGAACAAGGTTAAGCAACCACAAGGATAAGTATAAGTTTTGACACTCTTTTGGCAGCGTCAAAGCACTGCTTTAATAGAAATTTTGGCCATGTTTTGGTAGTGTCAAAGCTTTGGCAAACAACCAATTTTGATGAACTTAACTAGTTCAACATTTTGGCACTCTTTTGGCAGTGTCAAAGCACTACTTTAACAGAAGTTTTGGCACTGATGTGGTAACATTTTGGGCAATGTACATAAATTGTAGTTGAAATTTGGCAAACATGGGAAATATACACATTTGGCAAGCATGGGTAGTGTACAAATTTGGCAAAGATGGGCAGTGTCGAAGCTTTGTTACAGTAGTTGGCACACATGGGCAATGTACACAAGCTAATTATGAGCTGCCAAAAATGACAATGACACATAACTAATTATGAGCTGCCAAAAAATTATGATCTGCCAATTTTAAAAATTCTAAAATTTTAAAAAATACTACAGTATAATATATAAATGATCACCACCTACCAAAAAATTTAAAAAGGTAAAAAAACTGAAGTCTTAAAATATAATATAATAATGTTTACATTGACAAACTAATATTACTAAACACATTTTAATCAATTAAGAATAAATAATTATAAATAAAAGTAATTCCAAAAGTTAGACCCTACGTCATATAGTGCTGACGAAGCAACCAATGACACGACACAACTAAACATAACAGTGTCGTTGTTCCATGTTATACTACATGACCACTATATTATGCCTTGTACAAATTGTGGGTCCCACATGCATGTGGCGACTGAGGGAGTCCTGGACTAAGGGGTCCTCGGGCGTCCGGTCGATTATCCATGGGCCGGACTGATGAGCTGTGAAGACATGAAGGACGAAGACTGCATCGTGTCCGGATTGGACTCTACTTGGCGTGGACGAAAAGCTTGGCGACCGAAGATTCCTTCTTATGTAACCGACTCCATGTAAACCCTAGATCCCCTCGGTGTCTATATAAACCGAAGGGGATAGTCCTAAAAGGACACCACATATACTCATTACCATACCCACATAGGCTAGACTTCTAGGGTTTAGCCATTATGATCTCGTGGTAGATCCACTCTTGTAATACTCATATTCATCAATATCAATCAAGAAGGACGTGGGGTATTACCTCCATAGAGAGGGCCCAAACCTGGGTAAACATCGTGTCCCCCGTCTACTGTTACCATCGATCCTAGACGCACAGTTCGGGACCCCTACCCAAGATCCACCGGTTTTGACACCGACATTAGTGCTTTCATTGAGAGTTCCGCTATGCCGTCGACAAAAGGTTCGATGGCCCCTTCAATCGTCAATAATGACATTGTCCAAAGAGGAACCTTCCTCCCCAAACAGATCTTTGTATTCGGCGGCTTTGCACTGCGGGCCAACTCGCTTGGCCATCTGGAGCAGATCGACAGCTACGCCCCTGGCCATCAGGTTAGATTCGGAAGCTTGAACTACATCATGGATATCCATAAAGACTTGATCTTTGAGGGATTTAAACCCGCGGCGATCGCTTCCCCTCATCCCGATGAACGTGACTTAAATCTGTCATCGGATCACACCCAGGAGATGGTCCCCGCGGCTGCAACGACCTTAGAGCCGAAGCAGATCGAGCCATCCAAGGCCGCAGAGTCCGCGGCGTTGGAGCCGCACATGGACTCAACGGCCTGCAATATTCACTTTAACGGAACTCCGGACTCGTCCCGGTTATAAGTTCTGGATTGTGTACGCCCGCGGACACCGATCTAGATCGACTATCGATCTTCGAGTTCAGCGCTGCCGACGATTTCCAGCACTTGCCTTTGGGTGACGTGCTAAAATCTTTAAAGAATTTTTCCTTGGAGAAGGACTCACAGCCGAACTATGTCTGGTTCGAGCTAGAGACGGATAATGAGGAATCTTGCTTCCCACCCGCCACCCACTTCATAGCCACCGTCGATGACTTAACCATGTGCTTGACTATGGCTCCGAAGACATCAACGGTATGGACGACGATGCCGACAAGGAGCAAGGCCAAGACCCGCCATTCACTAGACATTGGACGGCTACCTCTTCGTACAACGTGTACATGGTTGATACACCTAAAGGATCTGGTGACGACAAAGAAGAGCCAGATGCGAATAAAACCTCCGAGACACAGTCCAAGCACTGGCGGCCCAAGCGCTGCCCCAAGCCCCGCCGCTCAAAGGACGGCAACACTGGCATCGGAGAAAATAGTACTCCGGGCGATGCTGAAAACAATGAAGACCCTTTCGGGGCTACATCCAAACAAGAACACGACAGCAGGCAAGACAACCCTGATGAACAGGCCATAGAAGATGAGTCGGAGGATGATAGTTACCGTCACCCTCCGAGGAGGAGACAAGCCTTGGCAACGAAGACTTCATCGTGCCTGAGGATCCTCTCGAGCAGGAGTGCTTTAAGCTTCAGCTCATAGCCACTGCAAGGAGCCTGTAAAACAAACAACAACAACTTCAAGCTGAACAAGACCTGCTCGTCGACAGATGGACTGATGTCCTGACAGCCGAGGAATACGGCCTCAACCGCCCAGCCAAGAGCTACCTGAAACGCAGACTGCTACCTCAATTCGATGAGGAGGCGCCGGTGCACATATCTCCCTCGCGTAATGCGGATCGACCACCACGTGGTCGGGACAGGGTGGCAGAACGGCCACCCCACGGTCGGGATAAAGCGACAACTCAGGCCGAACAGCAGACTGCTCCACCACCCTGTCAAAATAGGGACGGAAAAGTCTAGAGTCATATGTACGACCTTCGACAGACCCTGGATAGTAGAGCAGGACACAACATCGATCTACGAATCATGAGGACGTGCCTCGAGGCACGACGACGGCTACCTATTCGGACATGACAAACCTAACCACGCTCGGGCCGAATGCCGCAGACAGACTCCTTTAGAGCTCCGCCACGATGCGGCCCGATATAGAGGCGCCGCACACCCGCTCTGCTTCACAGATGAAGTACTGGATCATGAATTCCTCGAGGGGTTCAAGCCCGTCAATATCGAATCATACGACGGCACAACCGATCCTGCAATATGGATCGAGGATTTCATTCTCCACATCCACATGGCCCGAGGAGACGACCTCCACGCCATCAAATACCTCCCATTAAAGCTCAAAGGACCAGCTCAGTACTGGTTAAATAGCCTGCCTGAGAACTCCATCGGCAGCTAGGAGGACTTGGAAGAGGCTTTCCTCGACAATTTCCAAGGAACTTATGTCTGGCCACCAGATGTCGATGACCTAAGCCACATAGTTCAACAACTCGGAGAATCAGCCAGAAAATTATGGACTAGGTTCCTAACCAAAAAGAACTAGATCATTGACTGTCCGGACGCCGAGGCCCTAGCAGCCTTCAAGCATAGCATCCGTGACGAATGGCTAGCACGCCACCTCGGACAAGAAAAGCCGAAGTCGATGGCAGCCCTTATGGCACTCATGACCCGCTTTTGCACAGGTGAGGACAACTGGCTAGCTCGTAGCAAAAACACAGCCAGCGAGGCAAGCCCCACCGAGGCCAAGATCAGGACTGGCAAGCTCCAGCGCAATAGAAACAAACGCCGAAGCAACGGCGACAACACCGAGGACACCACAGCCAATGCCGGATTCAGTGGCTCCAAGTCTGGCAAACGGAAGAAACCCTACAAAAGAAACAACGATGGACCTTCCATCTTGGACGCATACTCGATCGTCTGTGCCAAATTCATGGCACCCCGGATAAGCAAGCCAATCATACCAACAGGGATTGTTGGGTCTTCAAGCAGGCTGGCAAGTTGAATGCCGAAAACAAAGAAAAGGGATCACAAAGGGCGGACGAGGATGAAGAGCCCCGGCAGTCGAACACCGGGGGACAGAAGAACCCCCCCCCAAAGTCAAAATGGTGAACATGATATACGCCACGCACATCCCTAGAAAGGAGTGCGAACAAGCACTCATGGACATCTATGCGGTAGAGCCAGTCGCCCCAAAGTTCAATCAATGGCCGTCATTTCCGATCACCTTCGACCGACGAGATCATCCGACTAGTATCCGCCACGGCGGTTTGGCCGCACTGGTCCTTGACCCAATCATCGACAGATTCCACCTAACACGAGTCCTGATGGATGGTGGAAGCAGCCTCAACCTGGTATACCAGGATACAGTACGGAAGATGGGCATTAATCCCTCACGAATCAAACCAACAAAGACTACCTTTAAAGGAGTCATATCGGGTGTAGAGGCCCGCTGTACGGGCTCAATCACGCTGGAGGTGGTTTTCGGTTCTCCGGACAACTTCCGAAGCGAAGAGTTAATCTTCGATATCGTCCCCTTCCGCAGCGGTTACCACGCACTGCTCGAATGAGCCGCGTTTGCTAGATTCAACGCAGTGCCACACTATGTGTATCTTAAGCTCAAGATGCCCGGTCCACGCGGCGTCATAACAGTCAATGGCAATACGGAACGCTCCCTCCGAACAGAGGAGCAAACCGCCGCCCTAGCAGCAGAAGTACAGAGCGGCCTTCTCAAGAAGGATTATAATCCAACTGCCGAGCCCTTGGAAACCATTAAGAGGGTTCGGACTACACTGCAACAGGACAACGCAGCTCGTCAAGAGCTCGACTAGCAATTCGGCCTCCGTCCCAGCCCCAATGAGGTAGTGGCATTCGTACCACGCGTACACAATTACGCACTCAAAATTCCATGGACATCGACGGAGGCACGAGATAACTCGGGGTCTACAATTCGGCAAAACCGATCTCGGACACACATACTTTCACTTCTTTTTCTTGTTTCAGGCACCTTTTTTCCGCGGGCCTGATATCAAGTCCTTTAGAAGGACTGGAATACGACAGAGGCAAGCAACACATGTGTGTAGGGTAACCTTTATACGTTCTTCTTGATGGTATTCATACTTATTCCTCAGGACCCGCACGCTGCGCCCTATTGATTCCGGCATGTTAAATGGCCGGATACTTCTCGCACCATCTGTACAAGATACGCCTTGACGTATCCATCCAGTTATAATAAAAATGGTCCGTGGCCAGTTTTTGTGGTTTTCGCTTCTTACTTCGTTTTATTTCGATCTGCTTATTTGCTGCATCGACACTCCTTTATGTTTCATATTCGCCATGGGCTACCTGTCGCCCCATAATACGGCAGCACAGTCCAAACACTTCTTATATATAAGTTCGGCACCCCGAATTTAGCATTATATGCATTGGCTCCGAATCATGTCTTTGATCAATACTTGGGTTGCCCGGCTCCTGTGCTTGCTACCCTATGTTCCTCTCCATCGACTAGGGTAGTAAAGGGAGAACTACTGCGATTGTGCCCTAGCTTTCACCAGACGAGCACCTCAGTAGAGAAAGCCGAAAACTGACTGTCATGATGTGGCGAGAGCCGGTCAGCTACTCGAGGGTTACAAATCGTTGGAGATTTTTTCTGTGTTACGCGAGAGATCGGCACTTCCCGATCAGATGCTGACAGTACTCTGGCTTAAACCAAGGGCTGCACCCATGCTTTATTATAAAACTCCTATGGCTAAATGAGGGTGTTAAAGCCATAAAGTCTGATTGCCTTGTTCGTCGTGCTAAACAACTCCTTCAAGGACCATGTAATTGGATCAAGATTGTTTAGATTCCATCCCGAACACCTCCGTACTATCTACGTGAGGGCAGAAGCCGACGACTGGCCAACCCTCAGATTACACACAACACGGCCGTACAGGAGGAAACAATTCAAAGCATAATAAAATTACTTTACAAAAATTGGCTTTGTTCCTATAATACAAGACAAAGGCAACATAAATGCATTTATTCAAATACAATGTCCTGCGAACATTGCGCCGCTACAAGTCGAGACCCTTCTACGACATCCTCGAAATATCGCTCGGGTGTGCGGTGCTCCTTGCCCTCCGGCGGCCCGCTGGTGACTTCAACAACGTTCATCTTCGCCCACCATATCTTGCAACGAGCGAAGGCCATACGGGCACCTTCAATACAGATGGAGCGCTTGATAACGTCCAGCCGAGGACAGGCGTTCACCATCCGCCTCACAAGCCCGAAGTAGCTGCTAGGCATAGCTTCGGCTGGCCACAACCAGATTATCAAATCCTTAATGGCTAGTTTGGCCACCCTATGCAGCTCCACCGGCTGTTTCAGCTGATCGGTGAAGGACACGGGATGCTCTGGTGCCACATACTGCAACCAGAAGAGCCTCTCCGAAGAACCCCCTCCTTAGGCTCGATAAAACTCCACGTCGTCATATACACTGCATGGCAAATGTGCAAAAGCTCCTGGGGAACTCCGAACCCGGGTTAGTAAAAGGTACTGCTTCTCCGCATACTTGCTTTGCATCTTAAATGCCTTACCCGCTGTGATCTTCTTGGCCTCCTGGATCTCCTGGAGGGCGGCCTGGGCCTCATTCCGTGCGGTCTCCATGCTCTGAAGAGCCTTGGCAAGTTCGGTCCCTTGAACCGACGCATCATGCTCCAAGGCCTCACATTTTTTCACCGCATCCTGGAGCTCCTGGTGGACTTCTTTGACCCGGGCATTTAGCTTCTTACGGGTGGCTTGCTGCAGGATAGCCTGCTCCTCGGCCTCGCCCAGGGCCTTCCTCAGGGCCTCGACCTCGGTCGCGGCTTCTGCACATATCACAATACCGCTGTCAATATACAACGCTTATCCTTTCTCGAACATATAGCAAGTCGTTCTTCACCTTGCTTCTCCTGGAGCCGAACCCTAACCTCGCCGAGCTCGTTCTCGGTCCGCTCCAACCTCCTCTTCAGCTCGGAGACCTTGGCAGCATGCGAGGTCGCGGCCAACAGGGACGCTGATACCTCTCCAACGTATCTATAATTTTTGATTGCTCCATGCTATATTATCTACTGTTCTGGACATTATTGGGCTTTACTATCCACTTTTATATTATTTTTGGGACTAACCTATTAACCAGAGGCCCAACCCAGAATTGTTGTTTTTTGCCTATTTCAGAGTTTCGCAGAAAAGGAATATCAAACGGAGTCCAACGGAATGAAACCTTCGGGAACGTGATTTTCGGAACGAACATGATCTAGGAGACTTGGACCCTACGTCAAGAAATAAAGGAGGAAGCCACGAGGTAGGGGGCGCGCCTACCCCCCCTAGGCGCGCCCTCCTCCCTCGTGGGACCCCTGTTGCTCCACCGACGTACTCCTTCCTCCTATATATACCTACGTACCCCCAAACGATCAAATACGGAGCCAGAACCCTAATTCCACCGCCGTAACTTTCTGTATCCACAAGATCCCATCTTGGGGCCTGTTCCGGAGCTCCGCCGGAGGGGGCATCCATCACGGAGGGCTTCTACATCAACACCATAGCCTCTCCGATGAAGTGTGAGTAGTTTACCTCAGACCTTCGGGTTCATAGTTATTAGCTAGATGGCTTCTTCTCTCTTTTTGCATCTCAATACAATGTTCTCCCCCTCTCTTGTGGAGATCTATTCGATGTAATCTTCTTTTTGCGGTGTGTTTGTTGAGACCGATGAATCGTGGGTTTATTATCAAGATTATCTATGAACAATATTTGAATCTTCTCTGAATTCTTTTATGTATGATTGGTTATCTTTGCAAGTCTCTTCGAATTATCAGTTCGGTTTGTCCTACTAGATTGATCTTTCTTGCAATGGGAGAAGTGCTTAGCTTTGGGTTCAATCTTGCGGTGTCCTTTCCCAGTGACAGTAGGGGCAGCAAGGCACGTATTGTATTGTTGCCATCGAGGATAACAAGATGGTTTTTTATCATATTGCATGAATTTATCCCTCTAGATCATGTCATCTTGCTTAAGGCGTTACTCTGTTTTCATGAACTTAATACTCTAGATGCATGCTGGATAGCGGTCGATGTGTGGAGTAATATTAGTAGATGCAGGCAGGGGTCGGTCTACTTGCCTCGGACATGATGCCTATATGATGGAAGATAGACCCGGGGGCCATAGGTTTCACTAGTGGCTTCTCTCAAGAGCATAAGTATTTACGGTGGGTGAACAAATTACTGTTGAGCAATTGACAGAATTGAGCATAGTTATGAGAATATCTAGGTATGATCATGTATATAGGCATCACGTCCTAAACAAGTAGACCGATTCCTGCCTGCATCTACTAATATTACTCCACACATCGACCGCTATCCAGCATGCATCTAGAGTATTAAGTTCAAGAGAACAGAGTAATGCTTTAAGCAAGATGACATGATGTAGAGGGATAAACTCATGCAATATGATATAAACCCCATCTTGTTATCCTCGATGGCAACAATACAATACGTGCCTTGCTGCCCCTATTGTCACTGGGAAAGAACACCGCAAGATTGAACCCAAAGCTAAGCACTTCTCCCATTGCAAGAAAGATCAATCTAGTAGGCCAAACCAAACTGATAATTCGAAGAGACTTGCAAACATAACCAATCATACATAAAATAATTCAGAGAAGATTCAAATATTGTTCATAGATAAACTTGATCACAAACCCACAATTCATCGGTCTCAACAAACACACCGCAAAAGAAGATTACATTGAATAGATCTCCACAAGAGAGGGGGAGAACTTTGTATTGAGATCCAAAAAGAGAGAAGAAGCCATCTAGCTAATAACTATGGACCCGTAGGTCTGAAGTAAACTACTCACACTTCATCGGAGGGGCTATGGTGTTGATGTAGAAGCCCTCCGTGATCGATGCCCCCTCCGGCGGAGCTCCGTATAATTTTTGATTGTTCCATCCTATATTATATTCTGTTTTAGACATTATTGGGCTTTATTATACACTTTTATATTATTTTTGGGACTAACCTATTAACCGGAGGCCCAGCCTAGAATTGTTGTTTTTTTGCCTATTTTAGGGTTTCGCAGAAAAAGAATATCAAACGGAGTCCAAACGGAATGAAACCTTCGGGAATTTCAATGAAATAATATCCCAAGCTTAATTCCTGCTCGTCCTCGAGTAGGTAAATGATAAAAATAGAATTTTTGATGTGGAATGCTACTTGGCATAATTTCAATGTAATTCTTCTTAATTGTGGTATGAATATTCAGATCCGAAAGATTCAAGAAAAAAGTTCAATATTGACATACAAATAATAATACTTCAAGCATACTAACTAAGTAATTATGTCTCTTCAAAATAACATGGCCAAAGAAAGTTATCCCTACAAAATCATATAGTCTGGCTATGCTCTATCTTCACCACAAAGTATTTAAATCATGCACACCCCCGATGACAAGCCAAGCAATTGTTTCATACTTTTGGTGTTCTCAAACTTTTTCAATCTTCACGCAATACATGGACGTGAGCCATGGACATAACACGTTAGGTGGAATAGAATGGTGGTTGTGGAGGAGACAAAAAAGAAGGAAGATAGTCTCACATCAACTAGGCGTATCAACGGGCTATGGAGATGCCCATCAATAGATATCGATGTGAGTGAGTAAGGATTGCCATGCAACGGATGCACTAGAGCTATAAGTATATGAAAGCTCAACAAAAGGAACTAAGTGGGTGTGCATCCAACTCACTTGCTCACGAAGACCTAGGGCATTTTGAGGAAGCCCATCATTGGAATATACAAGCCAAGTTCTATAATAAAAAATTTCCACTAGTATATGAAAGTGATAACATAGGAGACTCTCTATCATGAAGATCATGGTGCTACTTTGAAGCACAAGTGTGGTAAAAGAATAGTAGCATTGTCCCTTCTCTTTTTTTCTCTCTTATTTTTTTATTTGGGCCTTTTCTTTTTTATGGCCTCTTTTCTTTTTTTTCTTTTTTTTGTTCGGAGTCTCATCCCGACTTGTGGGGGAATCATAGTCTTCATCATCCTTTCCTCACTTGGGACAATGCTCTAAAAATGATGATCATCACACTTTTATTTACTTACAACTCAACAATTACAAGTCAATACTTAGAACAAAATATGACTATGTGAATGCCTCCGACGGTGTACCGGGATATGCAATGAATCAAGAGTGACATGTATGAAAGAATTATGAACGGTGGCTTTGCCACAAATACAATGTCAACTACATGATCATGCAAAGCAATATGACGATGATGGAACGTGTCATAGTAAACGGAATGGTGGAAAGTTGCATGACAACATATCTCGGAATGGCTATGGAAATGCCATGATAGGTAGGTATGGTGGCTGTTTTGAGGAAGGTATATGGTGGCTGTATGATACCGGCGGAAGGTGCGCGGTATTAGAGAGGCTAGCAATGGTGGAAGGAAGAAAAGTGCGTATGATCCATGGACTCAACCTTAGTCATAAAGAACTCATATACTTATTGCAAAAATCTACAAGTTATCAAAGAAAAGTATTACGCGCATGCTCCTAGGGGATAGATTGGTACGAAAAGACCATCGCTCATCCCCGATCGCCACTCATAAGGAAGACAATCAATAAATAAATCATGCTCTGACTTCATCACATAACGGTTCCCCATACGTGCATGCTACGGGAATCACAAACTTTAACACAAGTATTTCTCAAATTCACAACTACTCGACTAGCATGACTCCAATATTACCATCTCCATATCTCAAAATAATTATCAAGTATCAAACTTCTCATAGTATTCAACACACTCATAATAAATTTTTTATTAATCTTGAATGCCTAACATAATTAAAGCAAATTACCATGCTGTTTTGTAGGACTCTCAAAATAATCTAAGTGAATCATGAGAGAACAATAGTTTCTATAAAACAAATTCACCGACGTGCTCTAAAAGATATAAGTGAAGCACTAGACCAAAAACTATGTAACTCAAAAGATATAAGTGAATCACATAGAGTATTCTAACAATTTCCGAATCATGTGTGTCTCTCTCAAAAGGTGTGTACAACAATGATGATTGTGGAAAACTAACAAATAAAGACTCAAATAATACAAGTCGCTCCAAGCAAAACACATATAATGTGGTAAATAAAAATATAGCTCCAAGTAAAGTTACCGATGGAAGTAGACGAAAGAGGGGATGCCTTCCGAGGCATCCCCAAGCTTTGGATTTTGGGTGTACTTAGATTATCTTGGGGTGCCATGGGCATCCCCAAGCTTAGACTCTTTCCACTCCTTGTTCCATAATCCAGCAAATCTTTTACCCAAAACTTGAAAACTTCACAACACAAAACTTAAAGTAGAAAAATCTCGTGAGCTCCGTTAGAGAAAGAAAAGAAAACACCACTTCAAGTTACTGTAATGAATTCATTCTTTATTTATATTGGTGGTAAAACTACTGTATTCCAACTTCTCTATGGTTTATAAACTATTTTACTAGCCATAGATTCATCAAAATAAGCAAATAACACACGAAAAACAGAACAGTCTGTAGTAATATGTAGATAATGCAAGATTTGGAACCCCAAAAATTCTAAACTAAATTGCTGGACGTGAGGAATTTATCTATTAATCATCTGCAAAAAGAATTAACTAAATAGCACTTTCCAAATAAAAATGGAAGCAATTCTCGTGAGCGCTAATGTTTCTGTTTTTTACAGCAAGATTAAAAAGACTTTCCCCGAGTCTTCCCAACGGCTCTACTTGGCACAAACACTAATTAAACACACAAAACACAACCAAAACAGAGGCTAGATAAATTATTTATTAAATAACAGCAAGGGAAAATATTGGGTTGTCTCGCAACAAGCGCTTTTCTTTAATGCCTTATAGCTAGGCATTGATAATTTTAATGATGCTCTCATGAAAGACAAGAATTGAAGCACAAAGAGAGCATCATAAAACACGTGATAAACACATCTAAGTCTAACATACTTCCTATGCATAGGCATATTATAGGCAAAGAAATTGTCAACGCAAGCAAAAACTAGCATATGCAAGGAAGCGGAAAGAAACAATAGCGATCTCAACATAACGAGAGGTAATTTAGTAACATGAAAATTTCCAGCACCATATTTTCCTCTCTCATAATAATTGCATGTGGGATCATAAGCAAATTCCAAAATAGCTATCACATAAAATATTTTCAACACGATCCACATGCATGCAAAGTTGACACTCTTCCAAAATAGTGGGATTGACATTAACTAAAGCCATGACCTCTCCAAAACCACTTTTAATAATATTGCAAACACTATTAACAATCTCATATTCATCATGGGGCTTAAATAAATTTTCAAGATCAAAAGAAGAATCACCCCAATCATGATCATTGCAACAAGTAGTAGATATAGCAAAACTAGCATCCCCAAGCTTAGGGTTTTGCATATTGAAATTAATAGAATTTATACTATCATTATTGCAATCATGCTTTTTATTCAAAGATTCATCGTGAATCACTCCATAAAGTAATTCATCACACTTTTTAGATTCACGAATTTCAAGCAAAACCTCATAAAGATAATTTAGTGCACAAAACTCACTAGCAATTGGTTCATTATAATTGGATCTCTTAAAAAGATTAGCAAGCGGATGAGGATCCATATATCTTAGGTTCTCTGTTTAGTAATAAATAAACAACTATTCCAACCAAACGGGCAAACGAGCCAAGTAAGACATCAAAGCAAATGGAAAGACGAAGAGAAGAAGGGCAAATAAAACGGCAAGGGTGAAGTGGGGGAGAGGAAAACGAGAGGCAAATGGCAAATAATGTAATGCGGGAGATAAGGGTTTGTGATGGATACTTGGTATGTCTTGACTTGCAACGGCGCCACAAATGACTCGTTGTCGGGAGTCAAATCTTGACTTGTCTTGCGTGAACCTCCCCAGCAACAGTGCCAGAAATCCTTCTTGCTACCTCTTGAGCACTTGCGTTGGTTTTCCCTTGAAGAGGAAAGGGTGATGCAGCAAAGTAGTGTAAGTATTTCTCTCAGTTTTTGAGAACCAAGGTATCAATCTAGTAGGAGGCCGCGCACAAGTCCCTCGCACCTACACAAACAAATAAATCCTCGCAACCAACGCGATAAGGGGTTGTCAATCCCTACACGGTCACTTACGAGAGTGAGATCTGATAGATATGATAAGATAATATTTTTGGTGTTTTTATGATAAATATGCAAAGTAAAATAAATGGCAAAGGAAACAACTAAGTATTGGAAGATTAATATGATGGAAGATAGACCCGGGGGCCATAGGTTTCACTAGTGGCTTCTCTCAAGAGCATAAGTATTTACGGTAGGTGAACAAATTACCGTTGAGCAATTGACAGAATTGAGCATAGTTATGAGAATATCTAGGTATGATCATGTATATAGGCATCACGTCCGAAACAAGTAGACCGACTCCTTCCTGCATCTACTACTATTACTCCACACATCGACCACTATCCAGCATGCATCTAGAGTATTAAGTTCAAGAGAACAGAGTAACACTTTAAGCAAGATGACATGATGTAGAGGGATAAAATGATATAAACCCCATCTTGTTATCCTCGATGGCAACAATACAATACGTGCCTTGCTGCCCCTACTGTCACTGGGAAAGGACACCGCAAGATTGAACCCAAAGCTAAGCACTTCTCCCATTGCAAGAAAGATCAATCTAGCAGGCCAAACCAAACTGATAATTCGAAGAGACTTGCAAAGATAACCAATCATACATAAAAGAATTCAGAGAAGATTCAAATATTGTTCATAGATAAACTTGATCATAAACCCACAATTCATCGGTCTCAACAAACACACCGCAAAAGAAGATTACATCGAATAGATCTCCACAAGAGAGGGGGGAACTTTGTATTGAGATCCAAAAAGAGAGAAGAAGCCATCTAGCTAATAACTATGGACCCGTAGGTCTGAAGTAAACTACTCACACTTCATCGGAGGGGTTATGGTGTTGATGTAGAAGCCCTCCGTGATCGATGCCCCCTCCGACAGAGCTCCGGAAAAGGCCCCAAGATGGGATCTCGTGGATACAGAAAGTTACGGCGGTGGAATTAGGGTTTTGGCTCCGTATCTGGTAGTTTGGGGGTACGTAGGTATATATAGGAGGAAGGAGTACGTCGGTGGAGCAACAGGGGGCCCACGAGGGTGGAGGGCGCGCTTGGGGGAGGGGGTAGGCGCGCCCCCTACCTCGTGCCTTCCTCGTTGATTGCTTGACGTAGGGTCCAAGTCCTCTGGATCTTGTTCGTTTCGAAAATCATGTTCCCAAAGGTTTTATTCCGTTTGGACTCCGCTTGATATTCTTTTTCTGCGAAACCCTAAAATAGGCAAAAAAAACAACAATTCTGGGCTGGGCCTGCGGTTAATAGGTTAGTCCCAAAAATAATATAAAAGTGTATAATAAAGCCCAATAATGTCCAAAACAGAATATAATATAGCATGGAACAATAAAAAATTATAGATACGTTGGAGACGTATCAATCACTTACGATGCAGCCTGGGGCCTAGTACGGGGGCGACGTTCCGGGCTACTGTCAACGTCCCACTCGGTGTCAACCGTTGGGGCGCCCTTCCCCTTTTTGGGCGCTTTCGCCTCCAGATGTGTCGAGGCCACCTTCTTCTTCTTCTTCTTCTTCTTCTTCTTCTCCTCGGGAGGAGGGTTGTTTTCCTCCTCCTCCTCCTCTTCCTCGTCGTTGTCCTCAGGGATAGAGGAATGGGCCTCGTCATCTTCGGACGTCGCGTCCGAAGTGCCCTTGCGATGGGGGCCACTCTTGGCCCCCTTGGCTTTCTTCTTGGACTTCTTCTCCGGCGCCGAATATGGCGCCGGTACCAGCATCTTCGCCAAGCGCGGGATGACTGGTTCTTTGGGCAACGGAGCCGGACACTAGATCCGCTTCGCCCTATCCACCCAGTCCTGAGAGAGCAATACTAAGGTCTTAGACATCATCCTCGAAACATTTAAGTTGGGAGTACGTCAAAAGTAACATACCTCGCTGGCTGGGCAGTTACAATTGTAACCACGGTCTGAGTCCGTGGCCGGTGGCTTCTCGTTGCCCTTAAAGAGCAACTTCCAGGCCCCTTCGTGAGAAGTATCGAAGAGCCTTTTTAGGGTCTGCTGCTTCTTCGAATTGAACTCCCATAAAGGGCGGCTTCGGCGCTGGCACGGAAGAATCCGGCGGATTAGCATCACCTGGATAACGTAAACGAGCTTGATGTCCTTGGTCACCATGCTTTGAACGCGCGTCTGCAGCGCTATCAGCTCGTCAGGTGAACACCAGTCCGAACTCTTCTTGACCTAGGAGGTGAGCCGCATGGGAGCACTAGAGCGGAATTCGGTAGCTACGGCCCAGGTGGTGCCGCGAGGTTCTGTAATGTAGAACCACTGCTTCTGCCATTCCTTTAGTGTATCCACAAAGGTGCCTTTGGGCCAGGAGATGTTAGATAGCTTGCTCGCCATGGCCCCTCCGCACTCCGCGTGCTGGCCATCCACCACCTTCGGCTTCACGTTGAAGATTTTGAGCCATAGCCCGAAGTGGGGATGGATGCGGAGGAAGGCCTCGCACACGACGATAAACGCTGAGATGTTGAGGAAGGAATTCGGGGACAGATCATGGAAATCTATCCCGTAGTAGTACATCAGCCCGTGGACGAAAGGGTGGAGTGGAAACCCTAGCCCATGGAAGAAATGGGGGATGAATACTACCCTCTCTGTGGGCTCCGGCATGGGGACGACTTGTCCCTCGGCTGGCAGACGATGGGCGATCTCCTTCGCCAAATATCCGGCCGCCCGGAGCTTAGTAATGTCCTCCTCCTTGATGGAGGAGACCATCTACTTGCCCTGACCACCAGATCCGGACATGGTTGCTTGAGTGGAAAGGAGATAAGAACTTGGGCGCTGGAGCTTGAGATCGGAAAGGTGGAGACACAGAGAGAGAGAGCGTGAGGAGAGAAAGAGGGAATTCTTATCCCCTTATAAAGGCAGCAAATATTAAACGCCTCCTCACTCGCCTTAGGATTCTCCTATTCCCTAGGGCTGTATAAATGGCACGGTTGAGTTACCCATGCCCGCATTGATGAGAATCCCGCAATAAGGGGGGCACGATTTCTGTTTCGACAAGACGTGCCAATAGCAACCGCGTCTTGAAGCGTGGAATGGCAGAAGAAAAACGGTTCGAAATTATAACCGGACAGACGTGATGTCGTGTTGGAAAAAAAGCTGCCAACAGATTAGACTCGTGCAAATATTATATTCTCTCTGTGGTTGTGTATGGTGTGTGTAACAGGTCAGGATACTATCATTGCATCCGAAAACTATCTTGGAGTTCGGAGAAAGGGGAACCCACCTTACAATGCCGAAGACAATCAGCGCGCTGGACTCCTCGTCATTGAAAGTCAGGTTTAGAGGCTACTGAGGGAGTCCTGGACTAAGGGATCCTCGGGTGTCCGGCCGGTTATCCATGGGCCGGACTGATGGGCTGTGAAGACATGAAGGCCGAAAACTGCACCGTGTCCGGATTGGACTCTACTTGGCGTGGACGGCAAGCTTGGCGACCGAAGATTCCTTCTTATATAACCGACTCCATGTAAACCCTAGATCCCCTCGATGTCTATATAAACCGAAGGGGATAGTCCTGAAAGGACACCACATATACTCATTACCATACCCACATAGGCTAGACTTCTAGGGTTTAGTCATTACGATCTCATGGTAGATCCACTCTTGTAATACTCGTATTCATCAATATCAATCAAGCAGGACGTAGGGTATTACCTCCATAGAGAGGGCCCGAACCTGGGTAAATATCATGTCCCCCGTCTCCTGTTACCATCGATCCTAGACACACAGTTCGGGACCCCCTACCCGAGATCCGCCGGTTTTGACAGCGACAGCGACCAACTATTTTCGACGCCACCACGTAGACGAAAAACGGGCCCGCCTGTCATAAACTCACTTAACACGGCCGATCCGCCAATCAGTTGTT
This sequence comes from Triticum dicoccoides, assembly GCF_002162155.2. NCBI lineage: Eukaryota > Viridiplantae > Streptophyta > Magnoliopsida > Poales > Poaceae > Triticum > Triticum dicoccoides. The sequence goes on along the minus strand of NC_041380.1, from coordinate 60,022,213 downwards.
TTTGCAAAATAATTACGCTAGACGTGGTGCTATCTGTAGAGAATCTGTATCCTAGTGTTTTTCGCAAACCTAGCCTTCAAAGTAGTGGTTTTATGCAATTTACTCCAGTTAAGGTCTAGTTGCTTCACAGCTACAGGCTGTAGCATCATAAAAATAATTGAAGCAGTGAGAGATTTGTTGCAAGCCAGCAAGACTTTATCTCAATAATGTTTACCATTACATGGATTTTATAATCAAGGCACTGCTGTATATATTTTGGCATTTTCAAGCTGGCCCTTGTAGACCCTGTCAAAGCCCCCATCTCTCATAAGGCAGTCATAGCGGAAGTTCTTGGTTGCTGCCGCTAGCTCATGAAATTTGAATGCTTTTGCAGTTTTGGCCATGGCAAAACTTTCTGCAGGTTCGCTGTTTGCTGTTATTTCAGGTGATTGTTGGTGTTTTGGAGACGCGGATTATGGCTCATTCGGCTCCGCAAGGTGAGTTTCTGCATTTGTTAAGAGAAATCCCACTGTGTGCTTGCTTCGGGCATCTGATTCTGTTCTCAACAAATTCAAACTCAGTGTGGTACAATAGGTTGCAGCCATCGATATTGTATCTTTAAGTATCATTTTGATCCATCATGAACTTTTTCAGAACTAAACATGGAACATGAATTACAGGGATAAAAGTATCTGAGCAAAATTCATGTTACACTGATACAAAAGAAATAATGTGTAATATAGTGGCTAGTAGATTCGATTTTGCAAAATACACTCAGATATCCAGAACGGGCCAATGTGGCACAAGGGGTGTTGTTTTCCTTCAATAGAGATTAAGTGAACGACCTATACATCGAAGCTTAAAAGTAATACTCCCTTCGTCCGAAAATACTTGTCATCAAAATGGATAAAAGAAGATGTATCTAGACGTATTTTAGTAGGACTTTTATAACTACCAAACGTTTGGATTTTAGCAATAGGCAAGAACGATCCTTACTCCACTCTAATTATATACATATGCATGCATTAGAATGACTAATTTTCCTTTCACGTGCACTCCTTCCTCTAATTACATGCATATATGCATTAAAGGATGAAAAGTTGATGTCATTCTAGATTCTTTCTTTGTTTCAAATTTCAAAATATTTTGTAGCTCAAACCGTCGCCCCGATTGAAAAACCGTCTTAAAAAAATCGTCTCGATGAGATCTTCAAAACTAAATCCCATGTTGATATGTTTTGATGACTTTTTTCCAGACCAAAAGTTACCACATCTGGGCTACATAAGTTATCACGTATGTCATACATAAGTTACCGTGTCATTTACACAAAAGTTTTCGAGGGTGTGTTTTCAACAAACTTTTATCCTAGGGTCAAAAAGATGATTATGATTATGATGTTTGCAGTGAGTTATCAACTTTGTTGTGTATATTACCATGTTGCGCAAAAAGTTATCGGGGGTATGTTGTTGGGGAACGTAGCAGAAATTTAAAAAAATTCTACGCATCACCAAGATCAATCTATGAAGTCATCTAGCAACGAAGGGAAGAGGAGTGCATCTACATACCCTTGTAGATCGCGAGCGGAAGCGTTCAAGAGAACGGGGTTGATGGAGTCGTACTCGTCGTGATCCAAATCACCGATGACCGAGCGCCGAACGGATGGCACCTCCGCGTTCAACACACGTACGGTTGGGAGAGACGTCTCCTCCTTCTTGATCCAGCAAGGGGAGAGGATAGGTTGATGGAGATCCAGCAGCACGGCAGCGTGGTGGTGGAAGCAGCGGGATCTCGGCAGGGCTTCGCCAAGCACCAACGAGAGGGAGAGGTGTCACAGAGGGAGAGGGAGGCGCCAGGGACTTGGGGTGCGGCTGCTCTCCCTCCCCTCCACTATATATAGGGGCCAGGGGGGCGCCGGCCCCTCTAGATCCCATCTAGATGGGGGGGGCGGTGGCCAAGGGGGTGGCTTGGCCCCCAAGCCAAGTGGAGGCGCCCCCACCCCTAGGGTTTCTAACCCTAGCGCAGTGAGAGGCCCAAGGGGGGCACACCAGCCCACCAGGGGCTGGTTCCCTTCCCACTTCAGCCCATGGGGCCCTCCGAGATAGGTGGCCCCACCCGGTGGACCCCCGGGACACTTCCGGTGGTCCCGGTACAATACTGGTGACCCTCGAAACTTTCCCGGTGGCCGAAACTGGTCTTCCTATATATAAATCTTTACCTTCGGACCATTCCGGAACTCCTCGTGACGTCCGGGATCTCATTCGGGACCCCGAACAACTTTCGGGTTACCGCATACTAATATCTCTACAACCCTAGCGTCACCGAACCTTAAGTGTGTAGACCCTACGGGTTCGGGAACCATGCAGACATGACCAAGACAACTCTCCGGCCAATAACCAATAGCGGGCTCAGGATACCCATGTTGGCTCCCACATATTCCACGATGATCTCATCGAATGAACCACAATGTCTAGGATTCAATCAATCCTGTATTCAATTCCCTTTGTCAATCGGTACGTTACTTGCCCGGGATTCGATCGTCGGTATCCCAATACCTTGTTCAATCTCGTTACTGGCAAGTCACTTACTCATTCCGTAACACATCATCCCGTGACCAACTACTTAGTCACACTGAGCTCATTATGATGATGCATTACCGAGTGGGCCCAGAGATACCTCTGCGTCATACAGAGGGACAAATCCCAGTCTCGATTCATGCCAACCCAACGGACACTTTCAGAGATACCTGTAGTGTACCTTTATAGCCACCTAGTTACGTTGTGACGTTTGGCACACCCAAAGCACTCCTACGGTATCCGGGAGTTGCACAATCTCATGTTCTAAGGAAATGATACTTGACACTTAGAAAAGCTCTAGCAAACGAACTACACGATCTTGTGCTATGCTTAGGATTGGGTCTTGTCCATCACATCATTCTCCTAACGATGTGATCCCGTTATCAATGACATCCAATGTCCATGGTCAGGAAACCGTAACCATCTATTGATCAACGAGCTAGTCATCTAGAGGCTTACCAGGGACATGTTGTGGTCTATATATTCACACATGTATTACGATTTCCGGATAACACAATTATAGCATGAACAATAGACAATTATCATGAACAAGGAAATATAATAATAACCATTTTATTATTGCCTCTAGGGCATATTTCCAACAGTCCCCCACTTGCACTAGAGTCAATAATCTAGTTACATTGTGATGAATCGAACACCCATAGAGTTCTGGTGTTGATCATGTTTTGCTCGAGGGAGAGGTTTAGTCAACGGATCTGCGACATTCAGGTCCGTATGCACTTTACAAATATCTATGTCTCCATTTTGAACATTTTCACGAATGGAGTTGAAGCGACGCTTGATATGCCTGGTCTTCCTGTGAAACCTAGGCTCCTTGGCAAGGGCAATAGCTCCAGTGTTGTCACAGAAGAGAGTCATTAGGCCCGACGCATTGGGAATAACTCCTAGGTCGGTAATGAACTCCTTCACCCAGATTGCTTCTTGTGCTGCCTCCGAGGCTGCCATGTACCACGCTTCACATGTAGATCCCGCCACAACGCTTTGCTTGCAACTACACCAGCTGACTGCCCCGCCATTCAAAATATACACGTATCCGGTTTGTGACTTGGAGTCATCTATATTTGTGTCGAAGCTAGCATCGATGTAACCCTTTACGACGAGCTCTTCATCACCTCCATAAACGAGAAATATATCCTTAGTCCTTTTCAGGTATTTTAGGATATTCTTGACCGCTGTCCAGTGTTCCATGCCGGGATTACTTTGGTACCTTCCTACCAAACTTACGGCAATGTTTACATTAGGTCTGGTACACAACATGGCATACATGATAGACCCTATGGCCGAGGCATAGGGGACGACATTCATCTTTTCTCTATCTTCTGCCGTGGTTGGGCATTGAGCCGTGCTCAATCTCGTACCTTGCAACACAGGCAAGAACCCCTTCTTTTACTGATCCATATTGAACTTCTTCAGTATCTTGTCAAGCTACGTACTCTGTGAAAGACCAATGAGGCGTCTCGATCTATCTCTATAGATCTTGATGCCTAATATGTAGGCAGCTTCTCCAAAATCCTTCATTGGAAAACACTTGTTCAAGTAGGCCTTTATGCTTTCCAAGAATTCTATATCATTTCCCATCAATAGTATGTCATCCACATACAATATGAGAAATGCTATAGAGCTCCCACTCACTTTCTTGTAAACGCAGGCTTCTCCATAAGTCTGTGTAAACCCAAACGCTTTGATCATCTCATCAAAACGAATGTTCCAACTCCGAGATGCTTGCCCCAGCCCATAGATTGAGCGTTGGAGCTTGCACACCTTGTCAGCATTCTTAGGATCGACAAAACCTTCCGGCTGCATCATATATAATTCTTCCTTAAGGAAACCATTAAGGAATGCCGTTTTGACGTCCATTTGCCATATCTCATAATCATAGAATGCGGCGATTGCTAACATGATTCGGACGGACTTCAGCTTCGCTACGGGTGAGAAAGTCTCATCGTAGTCAACCCCTTGAACTTGTCGATAACCCTTAGCGACAACCCGAGCTTTATAGATGGTCACATTACCATCTGCGTCTATCTTCTTCTTAAAGATCCATTTATTTTCTATGGCTCGCCGATCATCGGGCAAGTCAGTCAAAGTCCATACTTCGTTTTCATACATGGATCCTATCTCGGATTTCATGGCTTCCAGCCATTTGTCGGAATCCGGGCCCGCCATCGCTTCTTCATAGTTCAAAGGTTCACCATTGTCTAACAACATGATTTCCAAGACAAGGTTGCCGTACCACTCTGGTGGGAACGTGTCCTTGTGGACCTTCGAAGTTCAGTAGGAGCTTGATCAGAAGTATCTTGATCATCATAATTAACTTCCTCTCTAATTGGTGCAGGCACCACAGGAACATTTTCCTGAGTTGCGCCACTTTCCGGTTCAAGAGGCAATACTTCATCAAGTTCTACTTTCCTCCCACTTACTTCTTTTGAGAGAAACTCTTTCTCTAGAAAGGATCCATTCTTGGCAATAAAGATCTTGCCTTCGGATCTGAGGTAGAAGGTATACCCAATAGTTTCTTTAGGGTATCCTATGAAGACGCATTTTTCCGATTTGGGTTCGAGATTTTCAGGTTGAAGTTTCTTCACATAAGTATCGCATCCCCAAACTTTTAGAAACGACATCTTAGGTTTCTTCCCAAACCATAATTCATACGGTGTCGTCTCAACGGATTTCAACGGAGCCCTATTTAAAGTGAATGCGGCAGTCTCTAAAGCATAGCCCCAAAATGACAGCGGTAGATCGGTAAGAGACATCATAGATCGCACCATATCCAATAGAGTGTGATTACGACGTTCGGGCACACCATTACACTGAGGTGTTCCAGGCGGCGTGAGTTGTGAAGCTATTCCACATTTCCTTAAGTGCGTGCCAAATTCGTGACTCAAATATTCTCCCCCACGATCTGATCGCAAGAATTTGATTTTCCTGTCATGTTGATTCTCAACCTCACTCTGAAATTCCTTGAACTTTTCAAAGGTTTCAGACCTGTGTTTCATTAAGTAGACATACCCATATCTGCTCAAGTCATCAGTGAGGGTGAGAACATAACGATAGCCACCGCGAGCCTCAACACTCATTGGACCGCACACATCAGTATGTATGATTTCCAACAAGTTGGTTGCTCGCTTCATTGTTCCGAAGAACAGAGTCTTGGTCATTTTGCCCATGAGGCATGGTTCGCACGTGTCAAATGATTCATAATCAAGAGACTCCAAAAGTCCATCTGCATGGAGTTTCTTCATGCGTTTGACACCAATGTGACCAAGGCGGCAGTGCCAAAAGTATGTGGGACTATCATTATCAACTTTACATCTTTTGGTATTCACACTATGAATATGTGCAACATCACGTTCGAGATTAAATAAGAATAAACCATTGACCAGCGGGGCATGACCATAAAACATATCTCTCATATAAATAGAACAACCATTATTCTCGGATTTAAATGAGTAGCCATCTCGTATTAAACAAGATCCTGATACAATGTTCATGCTCAAAGCTGGCACTAAATAACAATTATTGAGGTTTAAAACTAATCTCGTAGGTAAATGTAGAGGTAGCGTGCCGACGGCGATCACATCGACCTTGGAACCATTCCCGACGCGCATCGTCACCTCGTCCTTCGCCAGTCTCCGCTTATTCCGCAGCTCCTGTTTTGAGTTACAAATATGAGCAACCGCACCGGTATCAAATACCCAGGAGCTACTACGAGTACTAGTAAGGTACACATCAATAACATGTATATCACATATACCTTTGGTGTTGCCGGCCTTCTTGTCCGCTAAGTACTTGGGGCAGTTCCGCTTCCAGTGACCACTTCCCTTGCAATAAAAACACTCAGTCTCACGCTTGGTCCATTCTTTGGCTTCTTCTCGGCAGCTTGCTTACCGGGCGCGGCAACCCCCTTGCCGTCCTTCTTGAAGTTATTTTTACCCTTGCCTTTCTTGAACTTAGTTGTTTTATTCACCATCAACACTTGATGTTCCTTTTTTTATTTCCACTTCCGCTGATTTCAGCATCGAATATACCTCAGGAATGGTCTTTTCCATCCCTTGCATATTGAAGTTCATCACAAAGCTCTTGTAGCTAGGTGGGAGCGACTGAAGGATTCTGTCAATGACCGCATCATCCGGGAGATTAACTCCCAGCTGAGATAAGCGGTTGTGCAACCCAGACATTTTGAGTATGTGCTCGCTGACGGAACTATTCTCCTCCATCTTACAACTATAGAACTTGTCGGAGACTTCATATCTCTCGACCCGGGCATGAGCTTGGAAAACCATTTTCGGCTCTTGGAACATCTCATATTCTCCGTGTTGCTCAAAACGCTTCTGGAGCCCCGGTTCTAAGCTGTAAAGCATGCCGCACTGAACCAGGGAGTAATCATCAACACGGGACTGCCAAGCGTTCATAACGTCTTGGTTTGCTGGGGGTGGTGCTTCACCTAGTGGTGCTTCAAGGACATATGCTTTCTTGGCAGCTATGAGGATGATCCTCAAGTTCCGGACCCAGTCCATATAGTTGCTACCATCGTCTTTCATCTTGGTTTTCTCTAGGAACGCATTGAAGTTGAAGACAACATTAGCGTGGGCCATTTGATCTACAAGGCATATTGCAAAGATTTTAGACTATGTTCATGATAATTAAGTTCATCTAATCAAATTACTAATGAACTCCCACTCAGATAGACATCCCTCTAGTCATCTAAGTGATACATGATCCGATTCAACTAGGCCGTGTCCGATCATCACGTGAGACGGACTAGTCATCATCGGTGAACATCTTCATGTTGATCGTATCTTCTATACGACTCATGTTCGACCTTTCGGTCTTCCGTGTTCCGAGGCCATGTCTGTACATGCTAGGCTCGTCAAGTCAACCTAAGTGTATTACGTGTGTAAATCTGGCTTACACCCGTTGTATGCGAATGTTAGAACCTATCACACCCGATCATCACGTGGTGCTTCGGAACAACGGGCCTTAGCAACGGTGCACAGTTAGGGGGAACACTTTCTTGAAATTATTGCGAGGGGTCATCTTATTTATGCTACCGTCGTTCTAAGAAAATAAGATGTAAAACATGATAAACATCACATGCAATCAAATAGTGACATGATATGGCCAATATCATTTTGCTCCTTTTGATCTCCATCTTCAGGGCGCCATGATCATCGTCGTCACCGGCATGACACCATGATCTCCATCATCGTGTCTTCATGAAGTTGTCTCATCAACTATTACTTCTACTACTATGGCTAACGGTTAGTGATAAAGTAAAGTAATTACATGACGTTTATGTTGACAGGCAGGTCATAAATAAATTAAGACAACTCCTATGGCTCCTGCCGGTTGTCATACGCATCGACATGCAAGTCGTGATTCCTATTACAAGAACATGATCAATCTCATACATCACATATATCATTCATCACATCCTTTTGGCCATATCACATCACACGGCATATGCTGCAAAAAGAAGTTAGATGTCCTCTAATTGTTGTTGCAAGTTTTTACGTGGCTGCTATAGATTTATAGCAAGAACGTTTCTTACCTACGCCAAAACCACAATGTGATATGCCAATTTCTATTTACCCTTCATAAGGACCATTTTTATTGAATCCGATCCAACTAACGTGGGAGAGACAGACACCCGCTAGCTACCTTATGCAACTAGTGCATGTCAGTTGGTGGAACCAGTCTCACGTAAGCGTATGTGTAAGGTCGGTCCGGGCCGCTTCATCCCACGATGCCGCCGAATCAAGATAAGACTAGTAACGGCAAGTAAATTGACAAAATCAACGCCCACAACAACTTGTGTTCGAAACGTGCATAGAAACTACGCATAGACCTAGCTCTGATACCACTGCCTAGTTGGGGAATGTAGCAGAAATTTAAAAAATTTCTACGCATCACCAAGATCAATCTATGGAGTCATCTAGCAACGAAGGGAAGAGGAGTGCATCTACATACCCTTGTAGATCGCGAGCGGAAGCGTTCAAGAGAACGGGGTTGATGGAGTCATACTCGTCGTGATCCAAATCACCGATGACCAGGCGCCAAACAGAGGACACCTCCGCGTTCAACACACGTATGCTTGGGAGAGACGTCTCCTCCTTCTTGATCCAGCAAGGGGAGAGGAGAGGTTGATGGAGATCCAGTGGCACGACGGCGTGGTGGTGGAAGCAGCGGGATCTCGGCAGGGCTTCGCCAAGCACCAACGAGAGGGAGAGGTGTCACGGAGGGAGAGGGAGGAGCCAGGGACTTGGGGTGGGGCAGCCCTCCCTCCCCTCCACTATATATAGGGGCCAAGGGGGGCGCCGCCCCCTCTAGATCTAGATGGGGGGGGGGGGCGGCGGCGGCCAAGGGGGTGGCTTGGCCCCCAAGCCAAGTGGAGGCGCCCCCCACCCCTAGGGTTTCTAACCCTAAGCGCAGGGCGAGGCCCAAGGGGGGCGCACCAGCCCATTAGGGGCTGGTTCCCTTCCCACTTCAGCCCATGGGGCCCTCCGGGATAGGTGGCCCCACCCGATGGACCCCCGGGACCCTTCCGATGGTCCCGGTACAATACCGGTGACCCCCGAAACTTTCGCGGTGGCCGAAACTGGTCTTCCTATATATAAATCTTTACCTCCGGACCATTCCAGAACTCCTCGTGACGTCCCGGATCTCATCCGGGAATCCAAACAAATTTTGGGTTACCGCATACAAATATCTCTACAACCCTAGCGTCACCCAACCTTAAGTGTGTAGACCCTACGGGTTCGGGATGTTGGGGAATGTAGTAATTTCAAAATTTTCCTACTCACACGCAAGATCATGGTGATGTATAGCAACGAGAGGGGAGAGCGTGATCTATGTACCCTTGTAGATCGACAACAGAAGCGTTTGGTTGATGTAGTCGTATGTCTTCACGGCCCGACCGATCAAGCACTGAAACTACGGCACCTCCGAGTTCTAGCACACGTTCAGCTCGATGACGATCCCCGGGCTCTGATCCAGCAAAGCGTCGGGGAGGAGTTCCGTCAGCACGACGCGTGGTGACGATCTTGATGTTCTACCATCGCAGGGCTTCGCCTAAGCACCGCTACAATATGACCGAGGTGGAATATGGTGGAAGGGGGCACCGCACACGGCTAAGGAACGATCACGAAGATCAACTTGTCTGTCTAGGGGTGCCCTCTACCCCCGTATATAAAGGATCTGGGGGAGGAGGCCGGCCGGCCTTCTATGGCGCGCCAAGGAGGAGTCCTCCTCCTAGTAGGAGTAGGACTCCTACTAGGAGGGGGAAAGAAGTGGGGAGGGAGAGGGAAAAGGGGGGCGCCGCCCCCCTCTCCTAGTCCAATTCGGACCAGGGGGAGGAG
>NC_041380.1:60002878-60011958 GCF_002162155.2 Triticum dicoccoides | reverse complement strand
CGCTTCCGGTGTCCGAATATAGCCGTCCAATATATCAATTTTTTTGTCTCGACCATTTCGAGACTCCTCGTCATGTCCGTGATCACATCCGGGACTCCGAACTAACTTTGTTACATCAAAACTCATAAACTCTATAACTGTCATCGAAACCTTAAGCGTGCGGACCCTACGGGTTCGAGAACAATGTAGACATGACCGAGACACGTCTCCGGTCAATAACCAATAGCGGAACCTGGATGCTCATATTGGCTCCTACATATTCTACGAAGATCTTTATCGGTCAGACCGCATAACAACATGCGTCGTTCCCTTTGTCATCGGTATGTTACTTGCCCGAGATTCGATCGTCGGTATCTCAATACCTAGTTCAATCTCGTTACCGGCGAGTCTCTTTACTCGTTCTGTAATACATCATCCCGCAACTAACTTATTAGTTGCAATGCTTGCAAGGCTTAAGTGATGTGCATTACCGAGAGGGCCCAGAGATACCTCTCCGACAATCGGAGTGACAAATCCTAATCTCGAAATACGCCAACCCAACATGTACCTTTGGAGACACCTGTAGAGCTCCTTTATAATCACCCAGTTACGTTGTGACGTTTGGTAGCACACAAAGTGTTCCTCTGGCAAACGGGAGTTGTATAATCTCATAGTCATAGGAACATGTATAAGTCATGAAGAAAGCAATAGCAACATACTAAACGATCGGGTGCTAAGCTAATGGAATGGGTCATGTCAATCAGATCATTCACCTAATGATGTGATCTCGTTTAATCAAATAACAACTCCTTGTTCATGGTTAGGAAACATAACCATCTTTGATTAACGAGCTAGTCAAGTAGAGGCATACTAGTGACACTCTGTTTGTCTATGTATTCACACATGTATTATGTTTCCGGTTAATACAATTCTAGCATGAATAATAAAAATTTATCATGATATAAGGAAATAAATAATAACTTTATTATTGCCTCTAGGGCATATTTCCTTCAGTCTCCCACTTGCACTAGAGTCAATAATCTAGATTACACAGTAATGATTCTAACACCCATGGAGCTTTGGTGCTGATCATGTTTTGCTCGTGGAAGAGGTTTAGTCAACGGGTCTGCAACATTCAGATCCGTATGTATCTTGCAAATCTCTATGTCTCCCACCTGGACTAGATCCCGGATGGAATTGAAGCATCTCTTGATGTGCTTGGTTCTCTTGTGAAATCTGGATTCTTTTGCCAAGGCAATTGCACCAGTATTGTCACAAAAGATTTTTATTGGACTCTATGCACTAGGTATGCCACCTAGATCGGATATGAACTCCTTCATCCAGACTCCTTCATTTGCTGCTTCTGAAGCAGCTATGTACTCCGCTTCACATGTAGATCCCGCTACAACGCTTTGTCTAGAACTGCACCAACTGACAGCTCCACCGTTTAATGTAAACACGTATCCGGTTTGCGATTTGGAATCGTCCGGATCAGTGTCAAAGCTTGCATCAACGTAACCTTTTACGATGAGCTCTTTGTCACCTCCATATATGAGAAACATATCCTTAGTCCTTTTCAGGTATTTCAGGATGTTCTTGACCGCTGTCCAGTGATCCACTCCTGGATTACTTTGGTACCTTCCTGTTAGACTTATAGCAAGGCACACATCAGGTCTGGTACACAGCATTGCATACATGATAGAGCCTATGGCTGAAGCATAGGGAACATCTTTCATTTTCTCTCTATCTTCTGCAGTGGTCGGGCATTGAGTCTTACTCAACTTCACTCCTTGTAACACAGGCAAGAACCCTTTCTTTGCTTGATCCATTTTGAATTTCTTCAAAACTTTGTCAAGGTATGTGCTTTGTGAAAGTCCAATTAAGCGTCTTGATCTATCTCTATAGATCTTAATGCCTAATATGTAAGCAGCTTCACCGAGGTCTTTCATTGAAAAACTCTTATTCAAGTATCCCTTTATGCTATCCAGAAATTCTATATCATTTCCAATTAGTAATATTTCATCTACATATAATATCAGAAATGCTACAGAGCTCCCACTCACTTTCTTGTAAATACAGGCTTCACCAAAAGTCTGTATATAACCAAATGCTTTGATCACACTATCAAAGCGTTTATTCCAACTTCGAGAGGCTTGCACCAGTCCATAAATGGATCGCTGGAGCTTGCACACTTTGTTAGCTCCCTTTGGATCGACAAAACCTTCTAGTTGCATCATATACAACTCTTCTTCCAGAAATCCATTCAGGAATGCAGTTTTGACATCCATCTGCCAAATTTCATAATCATAAAATGCGGTAATTGCTAACATGATTCGGACAGACTTAAGCATCGCTACGGGTGAGAAGGTATCATCGTAGTCAATCCCTTGAACTTGCCAAAAACCTTTTGCGACAAGTCGAGCTTTGTAGACAGTAATATTACCGTCAGCGTCAGTCTTCTTCTTGAAGATCCATTTATTCTCAATTGCTTGCCGATCATCGGGCAAGTCAACCAAAGTCCATACTTTGTTCTCATACATGGATCCCATCTCAGATTTCATGGTTTCAAGCCATTTTGCGGAAACTGGGCTTACCATCGCTTCTTCATAGTTCGTAGGTTCATCATGATCTAGTAGCATGACTTGCAGAACAGGATTACCGTACCACTCTGGCGCGAATCTTACTCTGGTTGATCTACAAGGTTCAGTAGTATCTTGTTCTGAAGTTTCATGATCATCATCATTAGCTTCCTCACTAACTGGTGTAGGTGTCACAGAAACAGTTTTCTGTGATGCACTACTTTCCAATAAGGGAGCAGGTACAGTTACCTCGTCAAGTTCTACTTTCCTCCCACTCACTTCTTTCGAGAGAAACTCCTTCTCTAGAAAGTTTCCAAACTTAGCAACAAAAGTTTTGCCTTCGGGTCTGTGATAGAAGGTGTATCCAATAGTTTCCTTTGGATATCCTATGACGACACATTTCTCCGATTTGGGTTCGAGCTTATCAGGTTGAAGCTTTTTCACATAAGCATCCCAGCTCCAAACTTTCAGAAACGACAACTTTGGTTTCTTGCCAAACCACAGTTCATAAGGCGTCGTCTAAAGGATTTTGATGGTGCCCTATTTAACGTGAATGCGGCCGTCTCTAGAGCGTATCCCCAAAACAATAGCGGTAAATCAGTAAGAGACATCGTAGATCGCACCATATCTAGTAAAGTATGATTACGACGTTCGGACACACCATTACGCTGTGGTGTTCCGGGTGGCGTGAGTTGCGAAACTATTCCACAATTTTTCAAATGTACACCAAACTCGTAACTCAAATATTCTCCTCCACGATCAGATCGTAGGAATTTTATTTTCTTGTTACGATGATTTTCTACTTCACTCTGAAATTCTTTGAACTTTTCAAATGTTTCAGACTTATGTTTCATTAAGTAGATATACCCATATCTGCTTATGTCATCTGTGAAGGTGAGAAAATAACGATATCCGCCACGAGCCTCAATATTCATCGGACCACATACATCTGTATGTATGATTTCCAACAAATCTGTTGCTCTCTCCATAGTACCGGAGAACGGTGTTTTAGTCATCTTGCCCATGAGGCACGGTTCGCAAGTACCAAGTGATTCATAATCAAGTGGTTCCAAAAGTCCATCAGTATGGAGTTTCTTCATGCGCTTTACACCGATATGACCTAAACGGCAGTGCCACAAATAGGTTGCACTATCATTATCAACTCTACATCTTTTGGCTTCAACATTATGAATATGTGTGTTACTACTATCGAGATTCAATAAGAATAGACCACTCTTCAAGGGTGCATGACCATAAAAGATATTACTCATATAAATAGAACAACCATTATTCTCTGATTTAAATGAATAACTGTCTCGCATCAAACAAGATCCAGATATAATGTTCATGCTTAACGCTGGCACCAAATAACAATTATTTAGGTCTAATATTAATCCCGAAGGTAGATGTAGAGGTAGCATGCCGACTGCAATCACATCGACTTTGGAACCGTTTCCCACGTGCATCGTCACCTCATCCTTAGCCAATCTTCGCTTAATCCGTAGTCCCTGTTTCGAGTTGCAAATATTAGCAACAGAACCAGTATCAAATACCCAGGTGCTACTGCGAGCATTAGTAAGGTACACATCAATAACATGTATATCACATATACCTTTGTTCACCTTGCCATCCTTCTTATCCGCCAAATACTTGGGGCAGTTCCGCTTCCAGTGACCAGTCTACTTGCAGTAGAAGCACTCAGTTTCAGGCTTAGGTCCAGGTTTGGGTTTCTTCTCTTGAGTAGCAACTTGCTTGCCGTTCTTTTTGAAGTTCCCTTTCTTCTTCCCTTTGCCCTTTTTCTTAAAACTAGTGGTCTTGTTGACCATCAACACTTGATGCTCCTTCTTGATTTCTACCTCCGCAGCTTTCAGCATTGCGAAGAGCTCGGGAATAGTCTTATTCATCCCTTGCATATTATAGTTCATCACGAAGCTCTTGTAGCTTGGTGGCAGTGATTGGAGAATTCTGTCGATGACGCAATCATCTGTAAGATTAACTCCCAATTGAATCAAGTGATTATTATACCCAGACATTTTGAGTATATGCGCACTGACAGAACTGTTCTCCTCCATCTTGCAGCTATAGAACTTATTGGAGATTTCATATCTCTCAATCCGGGCATTTGCTTGAAATATTAACTTCAACTCCTGGAACATCTCATATGCTCCATGACGTTCAAAACCTCGTTGAAGTCCCGATTCTAAGCCTTAAAGCATGGCACACTGAACTATCGAGTAGTCATCAGCTTTGCTCTGCCAGACGTTCATAACATCTGGTGTTGCTCCAGCAACAGGCCTGGCACCCAGCAGTGCTTCCAGGACGTAATTCTTCTGTGCAGCAATGAGAATAATCCTCAAGTTACGGACCCAGTCCGTGTAATTGCTACCATCATCTTTCAACTTTTCTTTCTCAAGGAACGCATTAAAATTCAACGGAACAACAGCACGAGCCATCTATCTACAATCAAGCAAAAAACAAGCAAGATACTATCAGGTACTAAGTTTCATGATAAATTTAGGTTCAATTAATTTAACTTAAAGAACTCCCACTTAGATAGACATCCCTCTAATCCTCTAAGTGATTACGTGATCCAAATCAACTAAACCATGTCCGATCATCATGTGAGATGGAGTAGTTTCATTGGTGAACATCACTATGTTGATCATATCTACTATATGATTCACGCTCTACCTTTCGGTCTTCGTGTTCCGAGGCCATATCTGTATATGCTTGGCTCGTCAAGTATAACCTGAGTATTCTGCGTGTGCAACTGTTTTGCACCCGTTGTATTTGAACGTAGAGCCTATCACACCCGATCATCACGTGGTGTCTCAGCACGAAGAACTTTCGCAATGGTGCATACTCAGGGAGAACACTTCTTGATAATTAGTGAGAGATCATCTTATAATGCTACCGTCAATCAAAGCAAGATAAGATGCATAAAAGATAAACATCACATGCAATCAATATAAGTGATATGATATGGCCATCATCATCTTGTGCTTGTGATCTCCATCTCCGAAGCACCGTCGTGATCACCATCGTCACCGGCGCGACACCTTGACCTCCATCGTAGCATCGTTGTCGTCTCACCAACCTTGTTCTTCCACGACTATCGTGACCGCTTAGTGATAAAGTAAAGCATTACAGCGCGATTGCATTGCATACAATAAAGCGACAACCATATGGCTCCTGCCAGTTTCCGATAACTGGTTACAAAACATGATCATCTCATACAATAAAATTTAGCATCATGTCTTGACCATATCACATCACAACATGCCCTGCAAAAACAAGTTAGACGTCCTCTACTTTGTTGTTGCAAGTTTTACGTTGCTGCTATGGGCTGAAGCAAGAACCAATCTTACCTACGCATCATAACCACAATGATAGTTTGTCAAGTTGGTGTTGTTTTAACCTTCGCAAGGACCGGGCGTAGCCACACTTGGTTCAACTAAAGTTGGAGAAACTGTCACCCGCAAGCCACCTATGTGCAAAGCACGTCGGGAGAACCGGTCTCGCGTAAGCGTACGCGTAATGTCGGTCCGGGCCGCTTCGTCCAACAATACCGCCGAACCAAAATTATGACATGCTGGTAAGCAGTATGACTTATATCGCCCACAACTCACTTGTGTTCTACTCGTGCATATAACATCAACATATAAAACCTAGGCTCGGATGCCGCTGTTGGGGAACGTAGTAATTTCAAAATTTTCCTACGCACACGCAAGATCATGGTGATGTATAGCAACGAGAGGGGAGAGTGTGATCTACGTACCCTTGTAGATCGACAACGGAATCGTTTGGTTGATGTAGTCGTACGTCTTCACGGCCCGACCGATCAAGCACCGAAACTACAGCACCTCCGAGTTCTAGCACACGTTCAGCTCGATGACGATCCCCGGGCTCCGATCCAGCAAAGCGTCGGGGAGGAGTTCCGTCAGCACGACGGCGTGGTGATGATCTTGATGTTCTACCGCCGCAGGGCTTCGCCTAAGCACCGCTACAATATGACCGAGGTGGAATATGGTGGAAGGGGGCACCGCACACGGCTAAGGAACGATCACGAAGATCAACTTGTGTGTCTAGGGGTGCCCTCTACCCCCGTATATAAAGGATCTAGGGGAGGAGGCCGGCCAGCCTTCTATGGCGCGCCAAGGAGGAGTCCTCCTCCTAGTAGGAGTAGGACTCCTACTAGGAGGGGGAAAGAAGTGGGGAGGGAGAGGGAAAAGGGGGGGGGCGCCGCCCCCTTCTCCTAGTCCAATTCGGACCAGGGGGGAGGAGGCGCGCAGCCCACCTCTGGCAGCCCCTCTCTCTCTCCACTAAGGCCCATATGGCCCATTACTTCTCCCGGGGGGGTTCCGGTAACCCTCCGGCTCTTCGGTTTTCTCCGAAATCACCCGGAACGCTTCCGGTGTCCGAATATAGCCGTCCAATATATCAATTTTTATGTCTCGACCATTTCGAGACTCCTCGTCATGTCCGTGATCACATCCGGGACTCCGAACTAACTTTGGTACATCAAAACTCATAAACTCATAATATAACTGTCATCGAAACCTTAAGCGTGCGGACCCTACAGGTTCGAGAACAATGTAGACATGACCGAGACACGTCTCCGGTCAATAACCAATAGCGGAACCTGGATGCTCATATTGGCTCCTACATATTCTACGAAGATCTTTATCAGTCAGACCGCATAACAACATACATCGTTCCCTTTGTCACGGGTATGTTACTTGCCCGAGATTCGATCGTCGGTATCTCAATACCTAGTTCAATCTCGTTACCGGCAAGTCTCTTTACGCGTTCTGTAATACATCATTCCGCAACTAACTTATTAGTTGCAATGCTTGCAAGGCTTAAGTGATGTGCATTACCGAGAGGGCCCAGAGATACCTCTCCGACAATCGGAGTGACAAATCCTAATCTCGAAATACGCCAACCCAACATGTACCTTTGGAGACACCTGTAGAGCTCCTTTATAATCACCCAGTTACGTTGTGACGTTTGGTAGCACACAAAGTGTTCCTCTGGCAAACGGGAGTTGCATAATCTCATAGTCATAGGAACATGTATAACTCATGAAGAAAGCAATAGCAACGTACTAAACGATCGGGTGCTAAGCTAATGGAATGGGTCATGTCAATCAGATCATTCACCTAATGATGTGATCTCGTTTAATCAAATAACAACTCCTTGTTCATGGTTAGGAAACATAACCATCTTTGATTAACGAGCTAGTCAACAATTCTAGCATGAATAATAAACATTTATCATGATATAAGGAAATAAATAATAACTTTATTATTGCCTCTAGGGCATATTTCCTTCACGGGAACCATGCAGACATGACCGAGACAACTCTCCGGCCAATAACCAACAGCGGGATCTGGATACCCATGTTGGCTCCCACATATTCCACGATGATCTCATCGGATGAATCACGATGTCAAGGATTCAATCAATCCCGTATTCAATTCCCTTTGTCAATCGGTGCGTTACTTGCCCGAGATTCGATCGTCGGTATCCCAATACCTTGTTCAATCTCGTTACCGGCAAGTCACTTTACTCGTTCCGTAACACATCATCCCGTGACCAACTACTTAGTCACACTGAGCTCATTATGATGATGCATTACCGAGTGGGCCCAGAGATACCTCTCCGTCATACGGAATGACAAATCCCAGTCTCGATTCATGCCAATCCAACAGACACTTTCGGAGATACCTATAGTGTACCTTTATAGCCACCCAGTTACATTGTGACGTTTGGCACACCCAAAGCACTCCTACAGTATCCGGGAGTTGCACAATCTCATGCTCTAAGGAAATGATACTTGACACTTAGAAAAGCTCTACCAAACAAACTACACGATCTTGTGCTATGCTTAGGATTGAGTCTTGTCCATCACATTATTCTCCTAATGATGTGATCCCGTTATCAATGACATCCAATGTCCATGGTCAGGAAACCGTAATCATCTATTGATCAATGAGCTAGTCATCTAGAGGCTTACTAGGGACATGTTGTGGTCTATATATTCACACATGTATTACGATTTCCGGATAACACAATTATAGTATGAACAATAGACAATTATCATGAACAAGGAAATATAATAATAACCATTTTATTATTGCCTCTAGGGCATATTTCCAACATATGTTTTTTCAACAATTTTCATTAACTCGGGCAAAAAATTACCACGATATTTGTATATGAGTTATCAGCTCTCATGTGCGTGTATTATCATGTGGTTTTACACATGAGTTATTGGGAGGTATTTTTTAACAACATTTTTTCTTGGCCAAAAAGTTATCATGTATGGATTAAGTAAGTTATCAGCTCTGTTATATGTATATTACCATGTTATTTACACACAAGTTATTAGGGTACAACAAACTTTTATCCCGGGGTCAAAAGTTACTGTAGAGTTTGTAGTGAGTTATCAACTTCATTGTGTGTATAATACCGTGTTATTTGCACATAAAGTACTGGGAATATGTTTTCAACAAATCC
>NC_041380.1:59993729-60002519 GCF_002162155.2 Triticum dicoccoides | reverse complement strand
TATGATGTGCTTCTATTACCATGATATTCACGCAAACGTTATTAAGGTTATATTTTTCAACAATTTTTCCTCGGAGTCCAAGTTATCATGGTGTTTATACCTAAGTTATCATGTATATGATGCATTATTATCATGATGTTTAAACAAACTGGGGTGCATTTTTGACAACTTTTTTCCTTTAGGTCAAAGTTGTCGTGGTGTTTGTGCCTAAGTTATCAGGGTTGCCATGCAGAAATTACCGTGTTGTTTGCACATAAATTATTGGGGAGATGTTTCAATAATTTTTTTCACCCCCGGTCGAAATTACCATGACATTTATACGTAAGTTATCAGGCCCTGATGCACAAATTACCATGCCATTTGCACAGAAGTTTCCGGGGTATGTTTCAACCAAAAAAATCCCTCATGTGAAGTTGCCATGATATTTACAACGAGGCTACATACCATGCTATTTACATAGAAATTACTAGAGTATTTTTTTTCAACAAGATCGAAGTTACCACATAAGTTATCAATTATCTACTTATTTACAAAGAAAATATTGAAGTAAGTTTTCAATAAATTTTTATGGGATGCATTTTGTGGCCGACATGGTAGTCAGAGAAGCATAAAGAAATCTAGTTTTCAAATAGTAAATAACAACTAAACTTCGTTTGGTTGGTTATTGGGTTGGATAATATCCTAGCCGACCTGAGTTCAAATCCTTGCATGCACTTTATTTTTCTTTTCAATCTATGGAACCAGCCATGCATGCAGCGAATAATTAGGGGGGAAATCCTTCCTTCTGGAAACGGTTAATTTATATGCACAATGAATAATCAGGAAACAAATCTCGTAGTTAATGTCATAGCTAATGTTTCGCATGCAAGTGCCGTTTAATAGATGCATGCAGAGAAATAAATCTCATAATTAATATGGGGAAAGGAAAGAAAACCGAGCGCATTATATGGGAAAGGTGGACCGCGCGATTGAGATCCGATGGTGATCCAGTTCGTTCGGATCTAATCACAAGATCGGAACGTTTGGTAGTTACAAATTTCGATTTTAGTAATAGATACATCTCTTTTCATCCATTTTAATGACAAGTATTTTCAGACGATGGAAGTATAATATTTGGAGTAAACTGTTCAACAATTTGATGGATTACTTGACTGCAAACATCTACAAAAATAATAGGAATCTGTTAAGTATCTGACGTCACATGCACATGACAAATCAAACGTTTTCGATGGCAAATTTATTGAAGCAAGGATGACAACTTTAATTGGCAAGCATGCCAATTTCGTGCTTCAGTTTATTTTTTGATAGAAAATTGCCGTGTGTGTCAACTAAGTTGCCATCCTTGTGTTACTAGAATTGCCATCGGAAACGTTCAATTTGCCGTGTGCACGTATCTGACGCCACATCCTTATCATTTCCAAAATAAAAAACTAATACATGGATTTCCTCTTGGTAACTGACAGGCTCACAGCGCTGACTGCTCAGTGGTTACAATACACACGTGCAATGTTGTCGAGCTTCTGGAAAGTCGAATCTAAGGGCATGTTCTGCAATGCCCCAGCTTCTGCAAAACTTCTCAAATCTGGCTTCTCGCGTGGCTTCTCGCTTCTGGTGGCGATCTGGAAATCGTTCGGCAGCGTGAGCTTCTGAAGTTAGCGTTTTGGAGTGGGCTGAGAGCCCAAGTGGCTGTGAAAGAGGCATGGGCCTGGTCGGATTAGTGGGTGTGGACGTTATTTTCAGCCCATGTGGCAGGTTGGCTGGTGAATCATTATGTTCGCTCGTGAAGTTTTCCTCATACCGGTTCGATCATTCACTTGGCGGTGGCATTGCTTTGTAATTTCACCCAACTCTGTCTTCTCTGTTTTCTGGGAGCTGGCAAATGCTAGCTTCGGAAACTCCTCAATTTTTGCACGTAGACGCCCGCCATCTTCTCAGATTTCGACTCCGTGAAGCTAGAGCATTCGGCTCAGCTTCATACGTGGAGTTGACGAAGCTGGGAGCTGGAGCGTTGCAGAGCAGGCCCTAAGTCATGGCAGGTTCTTAATATATGTCACCTGGTAGCCACACACTGCAGCAAATCATTTTATGTTGATAGCTAGTAGCACTACTAGGAAAAGGCATGCTAGTGGCGCACCGAATTTTCCTTCTAATGGCGCACTACAGGTGCGCCATTGGCATCACGCCATTAGAATTAAATTCTAATGGCGCACCACCGGTGCGCCATTAGTATCTGGTGTTTTAATGGTGCACCACATAGTGCGACATTAGTATAGCCTGCAGTGCGCCATTAGAATGCCTTTCAGGGGGCCATATGTACCCATGTGCTTTGGCATTCTAATGGCGCACCAGCAGTTAATGCACCATTAGTGTGATGATCATAGTGCGTCATTAGTGTCTTGTGTGGTGCGCCATTAGTATGAATATTAGGTTTTTTTTGCTTTTCTGATTTTTGCACAGGTTACAAAATATATTATTGGACAAAATATAGACAGCAACATCAGATTCATCGAATACAATAGAAGATTAGTTTCCGAATACAATTCATCATATTAGTCTCCGAATTCAAAAGACCGAACAAAGATAAGACATTACAAGTCTCAAGACCGCGATTATCGAGTTTGCCTTCACATTACAAGTCAATATCGATCATCTAAACTACCATCACATAGAAGAGAGCTGTGGTCATCACGATGAGCATCATCGCGATCAAACTGGTCTTCATCCGGTTCCTCCAACGCTCCCTCCTCTCTCCCTCTAGATAGCGGGCGTATCTACATTCGGCCTCCGCCCTAGTGGTGTACCCTTTGTAACTGTTACCGCTGAAACGGTGAACCTGTCTCCGACACTCCTCCCAGTCGTCGTAGACTCCGGGAACCTTACCCTTGTACACGACATACGACGGCATCTCTATGCACAAGCCAAACAACAGACAATACATAAGCAATATGTAAGTATGCAACAAAAGGATCAGAAGAGAAAAGCAAGACATTAATAGCACGATTCATGGTCCTACTAATAAATAGCATCAATTACATCTAAGTTGAACGACTGTCCAAACCAAAGAGACATACGAATTCATTAAAGTATAATTACAACATGAGCCAATCAATGTTTCAGAACTACACATCACTACTTTCAACTCGACTCATCGGACAGGAACGTGGATGAAGCCGCCGTCTGTCGTGATGGTCATGAAATCGCGGTCGTTGTCACCCTACATTTGTAGCATTTCATCTATCTCATTGTTGGACGGTTGATATCTAAGGAAGAACTGCCCCGAGGTATGAAGTACATCTTGATGGATGATGTCCGCAAACTCCGACTGGATGCGAAAGAATTCTTGTCTGAGGTCCGCGTCCTGGACTGCCGACAAGCTCGCGGCCCAATCTT
The DNA here is from genome assembly GCF_002162155.2 of Triticum dicoccoides. Classification (NCBI taxonomy): domain Eukaryota; kingdom Viridiplantae; phylum Streptophyta; class Magnoliopsida; order Poales; family Poaceae; genus Triticum; species Triticum dicoccoides. Next base: position 59,999,129 of record NC_041380.1, on the reverse strand, counting down.
TGAGATTATCTGGTAGCAGAAGTTAATGATGGTCCCTTACGATCGCCCGCATGTGATGGAGGGCGTAGTAGGCATCCTTCTGACCGCCAGGCGGCTGCTTGACGCAGCAGAACTTCGTATTGTGTGAGAACATGTGCTTGCCGTACTTACAAACTGCCCTAGTGAAGGTGCCTCCAGATTTGGCGTAGGCGGGGAGAACATCATCAAGAACTTTCTTGACATTTGTGTAGTCTATCTTGGAGTTACGGTTCGGGTCTAAATACGTGGCCATGGAATATTTCAGGCTTAAGAGGATGAGTGTGCAATGTGTGTCACTGCACAGAACACGGAATGTTAGAAAAAAAAAGAACGATCAAAATCTAAGAAATCATATGTTACGGGGCGGTTAAGGGATGACTTACTCGGGAAAGTAAGCCACAAGGAAGTTATCCTTATCTGGGTTTGCCAGAATGACGCCTTCGAGGTGTGAACTCGCAACTTGGCGGTCCCCAGCGCTGCTCAAGTGCTTGGCACGCATGTAGAAGGGGTCGACTATCACGATGTCCGGGGTCTTGTCTCTAATGATCCGCATCTCCATACTCAGTGAAAACAGTCGAACGAAGGTGTAGTGCAGCGGATGAAGGTTAAACATAGCAAAGATGTCATCAAACCGCAGGACGATCGTACCCCCGATGTCGCCATCCACAAAGCCCTTGCCCTCTGGCACCTTGGTCACGAAAACCAGGTATGCCACATCCTTCTCTCTGAGACGCCGCTTCTCCAAAGAAAGAACACTGTTGTGCAGAATCCGCATAGCACCGGTTGCAGCATTCAGCATATTTGGCGGTAGCATCGCCCTACCCGCCACATGCACCCTCCTCGAGATATCCTTAGGTGAAGGTGGCCCGTCCTGAGCATGGATCGAACTCGGTGCCGGCTGGCTCGCACCGGCGCCCTTGTTAGTCTTTCGTTTCCGTCCCTTCTTCTTGATCTCCTGTAATGGGACCGAGTTCTGCTCACAGACCGCCTTCTTGAGCGTGTTAGGGCTGATAATATTTCGCACCTCAGCTATCTGAGGCTCGGTGAAGGCGGGAGCTGGAGGCGTGTCCTGAGAACTGAACGCCACACGACACCTGTTGCAATTGGATTTCTCCACCATACCAGCTAGATCGCGGTCATCTTGGTTGGGTTCTTGAGAAAGAGGCCCGCAGAACTCGTCAGCGTACCCATGTTCGGCAAAGTCCTTATCAACTTTGGTAAATGTACCGTCGTCGTTGTCGTCGCCGTCCGGATCCTGTACCATAGGGTTGTCTGGATCCTATGCCATAGGGATGTCCGGCAGGTCCGGTAGCGTTGCGGCGTTCTTGCCATGGCTTGGCGCCGGCACGACTGGCGGTCTTGTCTGTGGGGTGGTGTCCCCCGCCCCCAAACGAATCTGGCTCTTCGGCCAAAGTAGGGGCCAGTTTATGCAGGTGCTGAGGGTCATCTCATCTTCTTCGTCGGCCCCAGCGGGTCGAATCGGAGGTAACAGCTCGTCGCAACCTGGCAGCACCCGAACCACTTCAACCCTATACATTGTGGGTGGCATCGGATTACCGTGGAACATGGGGTTGCCCGGTTGAATGATTCTGCCCTTGGCGACATCGACCAACTCGGCGCCCATGAAGTGCAGAAGAGTGCAAGGAACATCGGGGTGCCCTGCGAAAACATGTACAGGGCGTCAGGGATGCCCAGTCAAAGGCAAAGAGATGAAGTCATCAACCGAGAGGCTTAGTTACCGTGATGCCGTCGAGCTCGGCTAATGTCGAGGCACCGCCAACGGCGGGCGTGCAACTGATGGAGGGGGCGCTTGCTGGCGAGGTGTCGGCCGGCGTACACCCGGGTGCATTAAGCTCCAATGCCCGTGCCGACGCCAGAGACACGAATACCGCCTCCGCCGGAGACACCAATGGCGCCGCCGCCGCAGACACCAATGGCGCCGCCGGGGACACCAATGGAGCCGCCTGCACGCTGTGTGAGTTGCTGGCCGTGAAGCTGGGAACCGGGGGAGACCCCTGTTGGCCGCCCGCAATCCACGTCGTCAGCCCATAAATCAACGTAGGCACCATGGCGTTGAGCATCGTTCCAAGTTGTTGTTGCACTTGCTCTTGGACAAGCTCCAAAATCCGCGCCACTTGTGCCTTGAGTTCTTCAACCTCGCGCGTCTGGCTTTCCGAGCTGGTCTTTTTCTCCTTCCGCACACCAGCGGCATAGTATGACCCCCATTTTGTGGACAAGCCTTTGCCGGCCACATGACCAGCTGACGTCGGCTTACTGAGCTTATCCTTGTTTTTCATTATGTTCAACGCCCTATTTAAAGGGGCGTCGAAAGGGGAGCTCTTAGACGACCCCGCGCTACTGCTTTCAGTGTCCTGCGAAAGGAACGTGAACCATTTAGAAATATTGGGGATTAATTAGAGTGCAACCATATGGAGCTAATTACGCGGGGGTGTATTCCTTACCAGAAGAAGCTCAAGCGCCCTGGTCTTCGGATCCATGGTAAGCTCCTTTGTTATCAGGTCCTCCTTGTACCGGGCCCTGACATAGTTCCTGGTCTGCTTGTCACCGTTGTATTTCTCGAAGCGGGGCGGTAGGCCTTGCTCGGCACGCTCCGCGTCCTCCTTATCCCATATAGGCTCCGCCACTCTGTAACCGTTGGGACCGAGTTTGTGTTCCCCTAAGTTCAACTCCCGCATTTCTTTCCCCCACTGACTTGATTCGGAGGTTGCACTGCTCTCGCACTTGATCTTGAACTCCTTGTACTCATCTTCGCTCATCAAAGGATATTTCGCCTTGATCTTCTCATAACTATCACCTTTATCAATCATTCTCTTCACCGCGCTTTTCCAAGTAGACAGGGCCGTGCTCATCTTCGTGAGGGCGGCACTGTTCACTTTATTCCCTGAGAGGCGTGTGTTTTCAAATTCGGCGGGGAACTTGTATCGTTCGTGCAGCTTCGTGAAGAGGAGGTTGCGCAAATTCCCTCGGTCCTTATGCCTAAGGTTCTCGGTGTTGATCGAGACGGTGCTCCGGAGAATGCACCCGAGCTGAACCGAGTACCCCTTGACTATATGTTTGGGCTCCATTGGATTCCCGTCGGAGTCCACTTGAGTGAATTCCTCCTTGAGGGTGCGGAGCGCATTCGGGCGCCGGTCCTTCCTTTGCTTCTTCGGTTGGCTGCCATCTGTGTGTGCGCCGCCATCATCTGTGGTGGCATCCTCAGCAGCACCATCAGTGGTGTCATCCTCGACGCCACTAGGGGTTGTGTAGTCAGGATCGGTGTCTTCCGTGGCGTCCTCATAGCGGTGAGGTTCTTCCTCCATCTCCTGGGACAGCTCCTAGAATTGCTTGCCGCCTAAACCGCCGGCCTCATCGTTGTGGGCCATGTTTCACTCTAAATAGGAAAAAAGTTTGGTCAAAAAGTTGGTTATTGTCAAGGAACAAGATTATGGTCTCATCATTTAGGGTTTGTCGACACCGAGGCAGTCTAGGAAAAAATAAATCCGCAAGTCAATATATCAGGACCCATCACATCTTCATAGACTCGATGGGGCCTCAAATGCCCTTCCTCATCTACAACTAGTTGTCCGCCTCAATCGATGGGTTTTCTCACATTTTTCTGATTCAAACTAGATTTCGATGGCTGTTAGGTTATTCGGAAGCAGTAGCAACTTGTAGAGGGTGCAAACTAGCCAGCATTGGGAAGTTCCAGTCTACTAGTAGAGGGAAAAACATGAGGAGCAGCTTGTAGGTTTTCTTGCTCCGGTGGGACGGGATGGAGGATATAGCTATAGCACCCCTATATCATACATAGATTTATTTTTTGCCCTGTTGCTCTTACTAGTTTTAGCTTATCAAAGTGGATGTATGTATCACATGTTTCTGAAACTAGATTTGTATTGCTGGTAGGTTATTTTGTGTATGTGATCTAAAATAAATACAAAAAATATTTTTTGCCCTGCTTCTCTTACTAGTTTTAGCTTATCAAAGTGGATGTATGTATCATATTCTTCTGGTGCATGAGAGAGTGAGGGGTAAACCACAAGCTAGACAAGTGAAGGTGGTGGAGTGGTGCTGCATCCCCATCCATCCATCTATCCATCCATTTGCATCATCTCTTTTGACTTGACCACATTGGCTCATAGCTAATCTAGCCAAGCTACCTAGATCCACCTGCTTGCTTGTTGCACATTGTGTGGAGGGAGCAGATCTCGCCACTGCTTAAGTGTAAAGCTAGATAGTGTGTGTGTGAGAGTCCACTTAGCTGAAAATGTTGCGAGACATGATTTATCTGTTCAGTCACCATCACACACACTCAGATTAACATTCAACACCTGAACTAGAGTTAACAAATTGGGCATCTTCTAGGTCAAACTATAAATGTTGATTAATTTTTGTTTCGGTTGAGAATCGGGCACCTTCTAGGTCAAGAAAATTGGGCATGACCTTTGCTAATTTTCTTGACCTATGAGTGCCCCATTCTCAACCGAAACGGAAATTAATTAATATTTCAGGAGAAAGGGGTCATTTCAGAAGATCACAAGTAGCAGCAGCATCACAAGTTGACAAAATCACAAGTAGCAGCAGCATCACAAGTAGTGCAGCAGCAGCAGCAACATCACAAGTAGTACATCAGCAGCAGTGAATAAAATTTAGCCAAGTAGCAGCAGCATCACAAGTAGTACATCAGCAGTAGTGAATTTATATGAAGTTTTTGAAATTTATGGAAGTTTCTAGTACACTAAAGGAGAGAAAGGAGAGGAAGTACCCTAGCAATCTATGAAAGTGTCCAGTACACTAAACTCCAACTCCGGTACCAGAGGAAATGGGCAGTAGATGGGCAGCACTAGACCACCTACAACAGATGCAACAAATTACTCCAGTTAAGTTAAATTACTCCAACTCCTATTTGCAAGATCACAAGTACAACAAGCAGTACTCTACTTCTATTTGCAACATCACCAATTATACTAGCAGATTACTCAATCACACAATTATACTAGCAGATTACTCAATCATAAAGCAAGATTTCGATGACAGTTATTTCTCATAGCATAAAGATGGAGTAGAAGCAGTAGAGAGCGGTAGCAAGAAGGATTTAGAGAAGTGGAGTAGCAGCACTAGGGGCGAGGGGAGAGGAGCAGCAAGGACGAGGAAAGGAGGTGGCCATAGCAGCATGTAGAGCAGCAGAGCAGCGCGGCGGCGCAGGCGTGCAACCACGACAGAGCAGCGGCAGCAAGGTCGCGCGGGCGGGCTCGGGGCTCAGCCGGCGGTAGGCCGAGCGCGATGCGTGGGGCGAGAGCAGAGGCGGGGGCCGGTGCAGGCGGGGCGAGGGCGGGCAGCAGCAGGGCAGGTGCTCATCCAGTGCAGAAATCAGTGGGG
>NC_041380.1:59973127-59993170 GCF_002162155.2 Triticum dicoccoides | reverse complement strand
GAGGGAGGCGCTGCGGTGCCGGAGTCAGGGCCGCGGAGGCTGGGCGCGTGTGGCTGCCCGGCTCGAGGAGGCAGGGCGACGACGATGGAGCCCGAGGAGGCAGGGCGGCGACGGTGGGGCGGGCGGTGGAAGGAGGGGGTGCGCGTGAGGGTGTGGCGAGGGGGGGAAGTGGATCTGGCTAAGGGGGACATTACTAATGGCGCACCCCCTGGCGGTGCACCATTAGAATGTTTTTTTGATAGCAATGGCGCACCCCTGAGCGGTGCGCCATAAGTAATCTTTTTTTTTTTGCAATGCAATGGCGCACCAGCCAGCGGTGCGCCATAAGTAATTTTTTTATTATTTTTTGTTGCATCTAATAATTTTTTAGAAAATGCATATGAATATGAAACAGTAATAAATTTTTATAAAAACAGTAATAATTTTTAAAAATATATCATCAAATTTGTTATTTGAAAATATCATCAAATTTGTTATTTGAAAATATAATCAAATTTGTTTTTTTTTTGATTTTTAGTTGCATTCATTTGTGACGGTGGAGCGGGGGAGGGTGCGGGTGGGATCGAGATGGAGGGGGATCGAGATCGAGATGGAGAGGGAATCGAGATCGAGATGGAGGAGGATCGAGATCAAGTGTCCTCATGAATTCAAAAAGTTCCCATGAAATTTAAAAATATTCATGATATCAAAAAGTGCCCATGAAATACAATCGAGAAATGAAGACTACGATTTAAATACAATCGATCTTAGCTAGCTATCTGTTCACAATCTTCTTGCCCTTCTTTTTTGCAGATGGAGTTCTTCTGTGGAACAGACATCCTTTAGGTAGGGTGGTCCTGCTTCTTCTTGTGGTGTGTGCTGCTACTTCATCGTCGTCGTCATGTTTGATCTTCGGGTCGCCGTACTTGTCGAAGTCTTGCTCATTGGCTACTCCATCCATTCCGATGATCTTCCTTTAGCCTCTCCTCACGACAACATGACTGGGCTTTGACGGGTCGGTAATGAAGAAGCATTGGTCCACTTGGGAAGCCAGTACCCATGGCTCATTTTTCGCGGTGACGTTTGCGCCCGCGGTCTTGGATTTGGCTTCGGGTATAACCGTGGTGGTGAAATACCGGTCTTCTTTTAGGAAGCTCTTGACCCATCTGACACGGAACATCGGGACCTTCTCTCCAGCGTAGCTCAGCTCCCAGATCTCCTCGATCCTTCCGTAGTATCTGTCCTTGTCGTTACCGGTGTAGGATTCCATCGTTACCCCGGAGTTCTGATAACCATCGCTCTTCATGTCCTTGTTCTCGGTGTAGAATGTGTAGCCGTTGATATCGTACGCCTCATAGGTCATCAGGTTGTGCTCGGCGCCCTATGACAAGGCGAATATGAGTTGTTCTTCCGCGGAAGAATCCTCATGTAAAGGGTACGACAGAAGCTTCTGCTTGAACCAACGCGTGAAACATGAGTTGTGCTCTTTGAGTATATCTCCGTCCGTCCTCTGTTGGCCTCGGTCATTGTACGTCTTCTCAATAAAGGTTTTGTGCTCTACCACCCAAGGATCGACCACGTCTATGTGTTGTAGCACGACTAGGTTTGCTCTTTCAAAGTCGGCGACTCGACCCTCGAAGTCGACATGCATTTCGCGGCGACCCTCACGGTGACCCCATCCAGCGAGCCTGCCGAGGTGCCTGTTGACGGGCAGACCAACGGGGTTCTCAATGCCTAGATAATTCGTGCAGTAGGAGATGCACTCTTCGGTCAGAAAGCCCCTGGCTATACTTCCCTCTGGACGTGACATGTTGCGAACGTATCCTTTGATGACACCATTCATCCTTTCGAACGGCATCATGCTGTGCAGGAACGTCGGCCCAAGTTGGATGATATCCTCCACGATATGGACCAGCAGATGCACCATAACGTCAAAGAATGCGTGCGGGAAGTACATCTCAAGCTCGCATAGTATCACCACGATCTCTTCCTGTAGCCTTCTGAGTTGCCTCACGCCAATCGACTTTCGAGAGATGACGTCGAAAAAGTTGCATAGGCCAAATAGCGTTTCACGGACGTGCGCGTTCATGATCCCACGGATTGCAACTGGAAGTATCTGCATCATCAACACGTGACAGTCGTGAGACTTCATACCGCTGAACTTCTGCTTCGCTGGGTCTAGGTATGTGCTTATCTTCCCCGCGTAACCGTAAAGAAGTTTTACTCCTAGGAGGCAGGTGAAAAACTGCTCGATCTCCTCCTGACTTAGAGTGAAGCACGCGGGAGGGTAGTCATTTCCGGTCTTCTTGGCCTTTTTGCCTTTGCGACGACTTTCTGTGTCCTGCTTCGCCTCCTCATCATCATCATCATCATCATCATCATCATTAGCGTGAAGCTCCTGCCTGATGCCCATTGATTTCAAGTCTGCCCTTGCTTTCGGCCCATCTTTGATCCTCTCTGGCATGTTGAGCAGGGTACCAAGCAGACTCTCGCACACGTTCTTCGTGATATGCATGACATCAAGGCTGTGAGGCACACGGTGGATCTTCCAGTACGGCAAGTCCCAGAAAATAGACCTCGTTTTCCATACCTTTAGCAGTGGCTCTGGCGCCTTTCGCTTCTTTCCCGGCTCTGGCGCCTTTTGCTTCTTTCCGGCAGTGGGCAGTCTTTCCAATTTTTCAACAGCTCGTCTATTTCCTCGCCGCTCCTCGTACACGGGCGTTTTCGGGGTTCGGTTTCACCATCGAACAGATCCTTGCGTTTCCTCCACGGGTCATCGTCGCGAAGCCACCTTCGATGTCCCATGAACACGGTTTTCAAAGACCTGGGATCTCTATCTAGCTGGCGATACGTTGTGTCATCCATGCACCTTACGCATCCAGAAAATCCGTGGACTACCTGCCCCGCGAGATATCCGTAACCGAGATAGTCGTGCACCGTCGTGAGCAGTGCGACTCTCATAGGGAAATATTCTTTCTCTGCGGCGTCCCACGTATTGGCTGGCGTTTTCCACGGCGTGTCTAGCTCCTCCTTCAGCAGCCCCAGATACAGATTGATGTCGTTCCCTGGTTGTTTCGGCCCTTCAATTAGCATACTCATGTGAATGTACTTCCTCTTCATGCATAACCAGGGGGGAAGGTTGTACATCCACACAAACACAGGCCAGGTGCTATGTGTGCTTCTCTGGCTGCCAAACGGATTGACTCCATCGGTGCTCACGCCCAGCACGATGTTCCTTGGATCCTTCCCAAATTCTGGGTATTCGAAGTTCAACGCTTGCCACTGGCTCGCATCCTTAGGGTGACTCAGCATCTTGTCTTTTTTATTTATCTCCGGATCATTTTCGTCATCTTCCCGTTTCTTCTCCTTCCTATCCGCGTGCAAACGCAGGAGCTTTGCTACCTTAGGGTCCGTGAAATACCGCTGCAGACGAGGAGTGATCGGAAAGTACCACACCGATTTTCAAGGAGCTTTCTTCCTCTTCTTGTATCGAGTGACGCCGCACACCGGACATATGTAGACTCCGCATGCTCGTCCCGTTAAATGATACAATTGTTCATGCACACATGGTATTTCACGTGCGGTAAATCCAGAGGACACACGATTTTCTTCGCCTCCTCGAAACTGGTCGGGCACTTGTTCCCCTTGGGAAGACGTTCGTGCCAGAATGACATGTTCTCATCGAAGCATGCGTCGGTCATTTTGTGTTTTACCTTCATCTCCAGAGCCATGAGCGTTACTTTCAGGCGGGTATCCTCAGGCCTGCATCCTTCATACAATAGAGTAACCGCGTCTATCTCCAGTTGATCCAGCTTGGCTTTCTTTCGGGCGGCAGCTCTTGCGTTATCCGTCTGCTTGAGAAGCAGCTCTTGAATATGAGGGTCCTGCACCCAACCTCCATCGTCGTCTGCTCCGGCATCTACATCTTCATGATCATGCCCTTCGTCTTGATCTTCCTCATCATCATGTACGACATCTTCTACATGATGACTGTGTACAGCATCACCGTCGTGATCATGTCCTGGAGATTCTTCATCTTCTCGCCCGCCCTCGCCGCAGTGGTACTTGTCTTGTTGCCCTTCCTTATTTCTTGTCCGGCCCCCATGGACGACTTCATAGTCATCTTCATCACCTTGCCACCGATAGCCATCCATGAAACCACGCAAGAGCAGGTGGTCCCGCACCTGCCCGGAATCCGGGTCCGCAATAAGGCTCTTCAGCTTGCATCTTCGACATGGACATCTTATCTCTGTCTCGTTCTTTTGAAGCATCTCGGCCTTCGCGAAGCTCAAAAACCTATTCACGATACCTTCAGTCATCGTGCGGACCATGGTCGCCTGCGGGGTAGAGCAAAACGATATTTTAGAACCAAGAAAATTTTTGGCATGACCTTCCCTAAAAATAGGACCAAAAAGAATGCATAGTGCCAAAATTCTCGCCGAAACGGAAATGAATCAAAACATTCCGGCAAAATATTGGCAACTATCGCATTTCAAATACCGGTACCTTCAAACACAAACATATATGCAACACCACAAACACATGCAACACCACAAACATACATAGATCTAGCTAGGCCACAAAAAGTGCATCTGCATGTTATTGGAGCGAGTTAGGGAGAAAAAAAGTAGATCTATATGATGAAGATAGCTTTACCCTTACTTACCTATCAAAAAAAGGTAATTTCACCACTTAATTTTGATGAATCTATGGTGGAAATGAGGTGATGAGATGGCCGAAAGCTTGGAGAAGGAGGTGGAGGGGATGAAGTGGGGAAAGTGAGTGGGTAGGTGTGGGGCTATCCAAAATATCTTGTTGGGGTACCAGGTTACTAATGGCGCACCACCAGCAAATGCGCCATTAGTAACCCTGGTTAGTAATGGCGCACCTGCAGGTGGTGCGCCATTAGTAGTTTTGCAAAAAAATAAAAATAAATAAATATATATATACTAATGGCGCACCGGGTAATAGTGCGCCATTACTAGTTTAAACTAGTAATGGCGCACTGTGAAACGATGCGCCATTAGTAGTTTTGCAAAAAAAAGAATAATTTTTTTTACAGTAATGGCGCATTGTCTGCTTGGTGCCCCATTACTACTTCGAACTAGTAATGGCGCACTTCGACCTGATGCGTCATTAGTATGTATGGAAAAATAGAAAAAATAATAATTTAATACTAGTGGCGCACCCTGTTTGTGGTGCGCCATTAGTGTCTTTCACACTAATGGCGCATCACCAACCGGTGCGCCATTAGTATATAGTAGTGGCGCACTGTTTCCATGGTGCGCCATTAGTATCAATCCTATTTATAACCCTTTTTCTAGTAGTGTAGATGTGGGTGAAAACCGCATGCAGGTGGACAGTTTGGTTCGGGGTTGGAGGTTTCGTGACGGACTGAAGACTGGGTTAGGTTGGTGTTGGGTTGTTTTGACACCATTCCCAGACCTGCACAATTTGAGCGACGTCTGTATAAATTGGAGAGACGAAAACCATGGAGTCTCTCTCATCTCGAAGGGCAAAAACTTGTTTCTGTACCTACTGCTGTTTGCTGGTGGAGCGGTGATGGGGAGCGCCTGGTCATCGTCGTCGTCCTCGGCTGCTGATCCGGTCATCGACGAGATCGTCAAGTCCAGCCTCTACGGCGCCGGGTGCAGGCAAAGCTTCGTCAGGGTGTGCAACCCCGACGCGCCGGGGCGGGACGTGGAGGCCTGCGCCCAGGCGGCGGAGGCGCTGCGCAGGTGCATGCAGGCCAACGCTGTCATGTACGAGCAGCTACGCCGGTCCAGGCGGACTAACTAGCTATAGGTTGCTAGTACAGTCGCCTCCATCATGTCCTGTTCGTGTTACTCCTACCTACTTGCGTTTAGACTCGTGAGCGCTAGCTCAATATATCGCCAGTATTACAGCTAGCCTGGTAGCTGCCAATTAAACACTTCACTTATATTTTATTAATACCAGAAGAACTGTATCGATCCTTAGTTTCCATGTAAATTTATTATAGAACAAAATGCTTCCTAGCTACTCCCCGTCCTCAAATCCCTCCGTCCCGAAATGTAAGATGTTTTTTTATACTACTATATGATAGTTGTCAAAAAACGTGTTACGTTTTAGGACACAGGGAGTATTTTTTTTTTCAAACCATGCAGAAGACATGCATCCCGCAGACAGGACATAGTTGAACACCAAGAGAGCAAGCAAGGAAAACATGCTACACAACCATGCAACACTTCAAAACCTCTAGACCAAAATGACACAAGTGGCAGGAAGTGGTTGCCAAGGTTTTGCTAGTCACACTTCAAAGCCTTCAGACCAAAACGGCCTCTCGTGGCAAGTTTGTGAGAGAACTTCTTATTTAATACTGGCTTAATATTTTGCCCTATTTAACACCGGAATTTTTTTTCTGCCTTATCTAACATAAATGCTAAAATGTACTTGTTGGCTTTTGATCACTAAACCAAATTGCCCAGGAGCTACACAAGATACGTGCAAAGCTAGCTAGCTATCAAGCAAGCAGCTTGATCGATCTGGCCGTGCGTGCGTACACGAGGCTGGCTTGTACGTGGGTGCGTAGCCGGCGACACTCACACGTAAACTTGCGAAGGAACAGAAAAAATTCTTTTTGCGGTGTGATCGACTTGCACCTTTTCGTTTATTTGCTCAGTATATAAAGGGATACAGCCACCCCATCTAACACATCGCCGAGTCGGCAACCAACACGACGGAGACCCGGACTCGTACAAACACTTATCCGATTTACTTTCATGAACATTAAAACGAGTAGTACTAGGACTCTTTGGACTACTACGTGACCGGGAGATTGGATCATATGCCTCAGTTTACTTGGGCATTTGATAATTTGCCCCACTTTACATAGGATTAGATGATTTGCCCTGTTTTTTTTCTCTTTAGATAATATGTCTTTTTTATTTACTGTAATCATTTTTAACTTTTTATCCCTATTTTCACGACGCGAAATGACTCTACTGCCCCTGTGACAAATTTGCAATTCTTCTTCTTATCTTCTCTGCTGTGTGTGAGTTCCATCGACCAACTCGCCTTTTCCCCAGTTCAACGCCTTTCTTTTTCCCCCAACCTACTGGAGGATGACGACAACGGCACCTTGGCCCCCGGCAGCAGCAGCTCAACGTGGCGGCTCCCGGTGCAGCTTCTCGGCCCGGCGCGGTGGCTCCCGCTGCAGCTCGGCGCCCCGCGGCGGCGGCTCCCACTGCAGCTCCTCGGCCCGGCGCGGTGACTGCCGCTGCAGGTCGACGGCCCGCGGCGTCTCGCTCCGGCTGCAGGTCGGCGGCCCGCCGCGGCGATTCCCGCTGCATGTCGGCAGCTCCGCGACTCCAGCTGCAGCTCGGCGGACCGGCAGGTCCCGGGGCACCGGCTGCAACTCGGAGCTGCGGATAGCGCCCTCGTTGCTGGTAAAAGCTAACTTTTTAAGTGATTGATGGATTTACAGATTTTTGTGTGTGAGTTCGTTGCTTCGCCGGTAATAGCCATGGCTGGACTACAGTGTTTATATATAGTACTAATAATTACCCTAGCAGTTGTTGGTCCTGCTTCAGTCATGAAGCTGGGTGGGTTGTTTAAAATACTTCGCTGAGTGATCTCCTCCATATGCTTGAGACTTAAATTGTATCACACACTAAAAAATGCGTAGACGCTGAAGAGTACTTTCTAACTAAATCACATATGATTTTGAGTTCATCTCTTGCTGGATCTCCTCTAGTCACAGCAGGGGTCTGTATATATGTTGTGCATCCTCGCATATGCACTTCGTTGGAATTTGGCAGCATATAACAATTTCATAGATTTTAAAAATAAAGTGACAACATATGTTCACTTAGCACATGGAATTGGCAGAATATATCACACCGAAATCACAAAGTAATGTCACAAAAAGGTTGCTCGGTTCAAATGACATGACAAATTAATCCGAGTTTACACCAAGCAAAATAATAATTCTTCCGACTCCATATCTTTGAAACTGACAGATGTGAACATCTCTCAGAATTTAAAATAGAAATTTAATGCACTAAAATTGGAGCTTCTTCCTTTTTGGGGTCAATTTTTTCTTGCGCGTCGTAGAGTTTGAAGGGAAGTGAGAGGTAGGTGATGCTACAGAATTAATAGTTGTCCCAGATGGTTGTGATGCATCGTCTCCAGCTATGGCCATAGCAAGCCTCCTACATGTTTACACACCAATGTTATAAAAGTAGGAATCAAATGTGCATATGAGAAATATAATTTTTACCTCCTTGTGATAGGCCCAGGGCTGTTATGAAGGCTGGGAGGCAGTGTGATTGTTGTTGTGTGTGTAGGTGTCGCAACAACAGTTGGAGCGAGCTCGTGAGTAGACACGTCACTAGAAAGTCCAATCACACCGGATGTTATAGATGGTATAATAGTACTAATTTGATACTAATATAGATGAGATACTAGTGCATGGGTTACCTCTCTTTAGCTTCATTTTGTTTGCAAGTTGCTTTCCTGTGCCCCAATATCCCACATTCTTTGCACCTATTTTTGCTACCAAATCTCTTCTTTTCTTTTTCCTTCTCTTTGTCACCTCCTTGTTGGTCATTTGTTTTGCCATTATCATCTTTCTTCTTCCGTTTGCTGCCACCACGACCACCGTCTTCAAGGCAACTTCTGATTCTCTGCTTCCTCCGTCTCCCAACAGAGCTCTTTAAAACTGGTGGCACCATCTCAATATCTAGATTAACATGAGGCCATTGAGACTTGTCTGTGATTGGTTCAATCTCTCCAGCATAGGCAGCTCGGAACCTACTCACGGAGTAGTACTCATGTACATATGGTTCAAAGTTTACATCTGCTGTCTCTATAAGGAATGCAATTGCATGCTCACAGGGCTTTCCAGTGTGTTGCCATTCTAGGCAAGTGCACTCACGGCTGCCTATCTTCACAACATGCCTAAGATTATTCTTGCTAGTGTCCTTGACCTCACAACTTTCTCCGGTTGATCTTCCAACAACCAAATGGTCAAGTTGCCTAGTTCTATTATTTATTTGTTGAATGATGGCAGGCAACATCTTTCCCTGGAGCATTTCCCCAATTCTTCTCCTTCTATAAACAAGTATCATAATTTTCTCTCTTATTGTATCGGCTAGCTCATCCATGGGAAGCTCCTTTGTTCCTTTGATCCAACTATTGAAGCACTCGGCCAGATTATTGTGAATGTAATCACATTTGATTTCTGTGTTGAAGTCACATCTCATCCACTTTAAGTTATGATAGGTACACAAGTAGGCACTCACTGCAGGTTCAGCTTCAAATATCTTGCCCATATGATAGTTAAATGTTTCCAGACGGTAAGCCTTGGCTGCTGGCCACATGTGACCAAAAACATCTTCATGAATTATTTTTTTAAGTTTGCCATCAGATGCCTAAAGCATTCTCTTTGCTCAGCTTGGGGAAACACAATTTTAACTGCATTCTCTAACCCTTTGCATGCATCAGTACAAACAGCTAGAGTTTGAATATGTCCTATTGCCCTATGTAGTTGTTGCATAAACCAAATCCAATTATCCTCGGTCTCTGTACCAAAGAAACCAAATGCTAAAGGAAACATCCAATTTTGCCCATCTAGTGCTGTACATGCTGCTAATTGACCATTCCACTTTCCAGTCAAAAATGTGGAGTCTATACTGACATATGGTCTACAACCAGCCAAGAAGCCATCAATGCACGACTTAAGTGCCATAAAAAATCTACGGAAATGCAGTTCACCTCCTTCCCTCTTGATATCAACCTCGACAATGCTACCAGGAGATCTTTTATCAATCTCAGCTTTGAAGTTCAATAAAGACTGAAAGCTTTTTCCCCAGGTCCCATATAAACTATTCCTGGCCCTTTCTTTTCCCTTGTTAACAGTATGATACCCAATAGTACATTTGTACTCGACTTGTAGCTTTTTTGGAGCTCCCTGGCACCAATGTTTGGTTCAGTTTGAAGATACCCCATTGCCTTTTCTGCCACCCATGCTTGGTCTGTCATGCTTGTAATCACTGCAGCGGTTGATGAACACTTATGAGGCTTTACTATCTTGTTAACCTGCACAAAACATAACACCAACCATCAGTTGCAAGTAAAATAGTTTCAACATAAAAAATGATTCATGTTGGATAAGTTTGTACCCTGACTGTTTTCCCATCTTCTATTGTCCTAGCAGTTATTCTCCAAGGACATCCATTCCCTTTACAGTGACCCAAAAATCTAGTAGTGTCACTATCCTTGATCTTGATGTCAAACCTACCTCTAATAGCAAATGTTCTCATGAGCATCCTGAACTCTTTCATTGAACGAAACAAAGATCCTTCCTCTATCACAGGATGTTCCTTATCATACCAGAAGTGATTCTCTTCAGGCATATGGTCAGGCACAGGAAGAGCCGCATCAGCAAGTAAATCCTCATCAATATCAGCCACACATGCATCAACATGTGCAATGGAGGCTTTCATAGCTGCTTCAGATACAATTTTCCGATGCTCAGGTTCGTCCTTGATGCCAAGAACCGTGCACATGTTCTCTTCTGTTATAGGAACATCAATTTCGTCATCATTCATCGGTGCTATCTCAATCTGGGACCAATCAATGCCTCCTTCCATTGTTGATACATGTATATCATTTGTTGCAACCACCGTTGGCCTACTTGGAGAACAAATAAACATTTTAACATAAGGGCATCATCCAATTAGTTACAGAACATTTTATCAAATAACAAAACTATGCTAGATCTGAAGGTTTGTTTTTTCATGCTTCATCTTAGTTTACTCTACTTTTTGTACAGGTTCATTAACGGCGGAGAAGTGTTGTGCTAGCTGCAATAACCATGGGAAATGGGATCCTAGGTTAATCAAAGCCAGGATCCATGTGCAGGCGCACACATATACACCATGAAGCGAGTTCAATAGGATTAGATGTACGTGACTGATGATGTTGTGAAATGCGTGGTCTGCTTGTGTTGTACTGGGAAGTGGGATCTAGGATCATGATCCTCAAGGTGTTAGTGCTCGCCGCAACAGCCATGGGAGAGGAGGGTGTGGGTTGATCAGATACTAACCAATCTGCAGCATCTCGTGATGATCCATGGATGCAGAAGTCGTCTGCCCGACCGGTAGTTTGAGGAATCACCTTGCCGCCGGCCTGTGTGAGCCCTCCCTGTCCGGGAGGCGCTGGAGTTGATGGCTTGGTGGCCGGCGGTGCATTCGCCTCTCTGCTGGGCGCGGACATGGAGATAAAAACTACAGTTTTGCTAAAGCACATCTAGACGTGCCATAAGTATTGCACATCTAAGTCATATGTCATTGATCTTATATTGAGATTCGTGTGAATATTTTCTTTCTTTCTTTTTCTTTTTCTTTTTATGTTTGATTCACTCATTTAGATGTGCAATAACTAGAGCACATCTAGATGTGCCCTAGACACACCCTAAAAACTAATAACAGAATCAATCTATGATTTCTTGATCTGTTTGTTTGGTTGGGTATAGCAACGTAGGGAGAGAAGATAAGAAGAAGAATTACAAATTTGCCACAAGGGCAGTAGAGTCATTTCGTGTCGTGAAAATAGGGATAAAAAGTCAAAAATGATTACAGTAAATAAAAAGGGCATATTATCTAAAAAGAAAAGAAAAGCAGGGCAAATCATCTAATCCTATGTAAAGTGGGGCAAATTATCAAATGCCCAAGTAAACTGGGGCATATGATCCAATCTCCCGGGGGCGGAGCGGTGGAGTGGGATTCCGACACGGCGGAGGTAACTGAGCGCGGAGGCGGCGCCTGAAGGAGGAAATCTTCTCGCCGTCTCGCCGGTAGTACGCTCGCCGCCTCCGCCTCGGGGGTGGCCTGGCTGCCTCATTTCGGCCGGCGGAACCTGATGCCTCGCCGCCTCTACTCCACCAGGCCCATGTCCTACACCCGTCTCCGCCGCCGGCTGTCCTCCTCCTCCACCACCACCTCTTCGTCGTCACCCTCCTGGTGTCCCCATGCCGCCTTCGCCACTGCCACAGAGCGTGTCCGCGCCGGCACGCTCAGTCCGGAGCACGTGCACCACCTGTTCGACAAATTGCTTCCGCGGGCCACTCCGGTCCCCGAGCGCTCCCTGAACGGCTTCCTTGCCGCCCTCGCGCACGCGCCGGACTCCTCTGCGTGCAAAGACGGCCCCGCCCTCGTCCTCGCCATCTTCAACCGCGTCTCCCGAGAAGAAGCCGGCCTGCGGGTGGCCACGCCCGCCATCTGCACCTACTGCATCCTCATGGACTGCTGCTGCCGCGCGCGTCGCCGGGACCTAGGGCTTGCCTTCTTCGGCCGCCTCATGAGGACGGGCCTCAAGACAAACCAGATCGCCGCCAACAACCTCCTCAAGTGCCTCTGCCACGCAAAACGGACCGACGAGGCTGTCAGCGTGCTGCTTCATAGGATGTCCGACCTCGGTTGTGCGCCTAACTGCATCTCATACAACACAGTTCTAAAGAGCTTGTGCGAAGATAGCAGGAGCCAGCAAGCGCTCGACCTGCTCCAGATGATGGCAAAAGAAGGAGGTGTCTGCTCCCCTAGTCTGGTCAAATATAACACGGTCATCCACGGCTTCTTCAAGGAAGGACAAGTAAGCAAGGCATGCAATCTATACCATGAAATGATGAGCAAGGGGTTATGCCTGATGTGGTGAACTGGTGACGTATAACTCGATTATTGATGCGCTGTGCAAGGCCAGAGCTATGGGCAAGGCGGAGTAGTTCCTAAGGCAGATGGTTGATAACGGTGTTCGACCAGATAACCTGACATATACTGCAGTGATCCATGGATATTCCCGTTAATTGGCCATGGATACTCCGAAGACGGCGAAATAATAAATTAAGACATCAGGGCTAGCAAAGCTCCTCAGTCCGACTGCCCGGCCGCTCCTGCCGACTCCCCGTCCGACTGCTCTGCCCGGCCGGCTGCCAGCTGCCGACTGCGCTAACCAGCCGGCTGCCGACAGCGCCGACCACTGCAGCCTGACCCGACACTGACAAGACACCGACACGATAGCCATATCACGGACAAGACGGTTGTATCCGGACACTACTGAGCAATAGTGATACACTGTAGCAGATGTAAAATGTCACATCATTGTTTTCCAAATAGTGAAGTCGGTCACGTGAGCCATCCCTTATTCCCTGGGCTCCCCTTTATAAGGAGCATCAGGCGAGGCTCACACACACGTATGGCCACAAGGCCTCACACAGGCTAGCAAGCTAACAGCTATCCATCCATCCATCCAGGATGAAGACACCCTCACGCATGCATACTAGCTAACTAACACACATATATTATTCGGCCACTGGAGCTTGCATGCTCATCCGGCTATCCACATATATACGAGGCCAGATGCCTATGGCACTGATCTCAGATACAGCTCCAAGAGCATTCTGTATCAGATATACTCAGACATGCAGGAGTAGGGGTGTTATCTCTCCGGAGAGCCTCGAATCTGGGTAAACTAGCGCGTACTACTCGCATACACGTCCCTGGATATTCCGGCAGCGGTCTTTCTCTCACACTCAAGCCACCTTGTGGCATCTGTCGTCTTGCATCCCCCGTGAGAATACCACGACAGTTTGGCGCCCACCGTGGGGCGGTACTATGCTACCGCGCTGCTGCTGTTTTCGCAGTTTGGGCGGGACCATCTTTGTCATCACCGCGGCGTCGCCGCCGTCTCTCCGGTAGCACTCGGAGGCCCGACGTCGACGCGCCCTCGGAGCGGCCGCGAGGGGCGGCACGTCCTCGCCGTCGGCCTCTTCGTCTTCACCACCATGGCGTCACATCGTCTCTCCGATAACGGTCGGGGGCTCGACATCGGCATGCCCCCGGAATGGCCGTGAGGGGCAGCGCGTCCTCACCGTCGGCCTTGCCTTCTTCACCACTACCGCAACACCGGCCGTCTGTCCGCGCGCGGGGCCTCGCTTTGGTCGGCCATGTCCGTCCACGCATTACTCGCGTCTGCTTTCCTCTGCGTTGCGCCTTGCTCCGGCCGATACGCACGTCCGCTACTCCATATATCATCTATGCTAGCTGGCTAGATGTGAGTCAAACCATTGTTAAACCATTAGCCAAACACGCATCAGACAATGACCATACATTAGTCAAAGACTACCCAAACAATCTCCAGAAATATCATGGTCTCTTGCACCAATGCTGCTGCACTCGCTAGCTACGGCCATGGCCTAGTCCTGTGCACGCACGCACCGGCCGCATGCGTGTTGGTCGTGTGCGGGACTGCACATGCGCGCATAGCCGGCTGCTTGGCCAGCCTTGGCCGGCTTCCCACCACGGCGTATACTGGATCAGGCCGCCCGGCTCCGACCTCGTCCAACTGCGTTCTGCTTCAGCTGTTGCTCCGCGGCCCGGCTGTTGTGCCGTCTGTCCGCCTGGCCTCGGTCCTCGCTGGCTGCACCTTACCTGTCGCACGCGCCCAGCCTGCTGTGCTCCTTATGCGGTCGCCGACTGCTCCATTCGCGCGCGCTTGTCGTCCCGGCCGGCTGCTGCTACGCACCCGCATCCGTGCGCCTCCGCGTCGCGCGCCTGGCGATGGGCCTGGTCGCCGTGCCCCTCCGCCTGCGTGCTAGCTCGCCCAGACCGCCTCCCGCGTGTCATCCGTCGCCCCCGCCTCGCTCCTCCGCGGCTCCGACGGGCTGGCCGGCTTCCCCGAGCTCGAGCCCAGCTCTCCTTCCCTGCGTGCTGGGCCCGGCCGCACCTCGAGCGCCGCTGCCAGGCGGCCAACTGGGCGGGCCGCCTCACGCCGCGCCGGCTGTCACCTCGGCCGCCTGCACCGCTTGCTCCGACCGCCGCCCATGCCGGTTGCCGCCCCGGCCGCCATCTTCGCGCCGGCCACCCGCGCCTCCTCCGCCTCGCCAACCCGGCCGCCCCACTCCACCGCCGGGGCTGCACGCTGCAGCTGGCCCAGCCCCCTCCGCTCTGGCCCCGCCAGGCGCCGCGCCTCCGGCCGGCTCCGCCAACCCGGTCGCCGGCTTCAGCCTGCACCCGGCGCGCGCTGCTCGCTGCTGCCGCCTTCTGTGGGCAAAGAAAAGAAAGGAAGTCAGACTCCGGCTGCTGGCTCCAAAAAAAAACCGAGATGCCGGGTGGAGAAAAGTCAGTGGTTGGATGCTAGAAGAAGGAAAAGATAAAAAAAAGAAAGTGTGTGTGCATCCGGCTGCTCAGATCCAGCTGAAGAAAATGACGGATGCCCACGGTCCACTTGTGACAAAAAAATAGAGGTGTGTGCATTCGGCTCCCAGAGCCAACTGAAGAAAAGGCCGGATACCCACATTCGGCCAGCTGACGAGAAAAAGAAAAGAAGATAAAGTTGTCGTCGGGAGATCCGGCCCGACTGCTCAGCAGTCGGCCCGAATCTCGGGGGCTACACCCAGCGGGTGTGCTGACGCGCCCCGTGAAAAAGAAGACAAAGTAGTTGACGGGAGATCCGGCCCGACTGCTCAGCAGTCGGCCCGAATCTCGGGGGCTACACCCAATGGGTGCGCTGGCGCGCCCTCACAGAAGATTGCAAGAAACAAAAATAAGAGACAAGAGAAGAGTTTTGTCCGGCTGTCAGCAGTCGGCAGAAGAGAAAAAGAAGAAAATGGGCGCTGCAAGACGCCTCGCCACCTGGCCGGTCGAGCCTGACCGGCCGGGACTCCCCTTCGAGCACCTGGAGGCTCGAAGGTTGACCCAGCGGGTGCGCCGGCGCGCTCCGCAAGCGCCGAGCCGCGCCGGCTGTTTTCAGCAAACTCCGCCTCGGCTACACGAAAACCAATGTGAGCTTCTCGCCCGCATATTTTTGCACCACACAAGCACGGATAACCCCGAGCGATACTCGGGAAACTATCTCCGCATTTTATTACAGTTGCATCACTGTTCGCCCCGGCACCTGCCAGAGTTGGCCCGGGGGCTAGCCGCTTGGCCTGAGACGTTAGTTCCCGCAGACGGCTTAGTAGCGTGCGCGGTACCAAAGGCCCACTCTTAGTAACAGACAGCAGAGCGGTTGTCCGACTAGCAATAGTAAACGCTGGAGGCCACCCACGCGAAAAACGTCCGGGAAGAAAAACGGTTCGGGTGACCCGGCCATTTCCTTTACAAGTATCTACTCGGTCGAATCTGCTCCTAGACTCTGAGTACTGTACACTCCACTTCGTGGCCCACTCTCAGCCACAGACCGCAGAGCGGCTGTCCGGCAAGCGAGAGCACAAGCCAAAGAGCGGAGGGAACACGAAAAAGATTAAGGGGGCTCGGACGAAACCGAGTCGGCACCCTCCGCATAAAACTTGCAATGCTAAAAGTATTCATTTGATATATCTGCGTGGACTAACTTTGTCTTTTGCATGATCATTTCCGCGAACACCCGCCAAAAAACCTTCGCCCAACTTTGCCAAGTTGCCCGGAGGCTTGGGGGCTACTATCGGAGTAATTGGCCATGGATACCCCGAAGACGGCGAGACAATAAATCAAGACATCAGGGCTAGCAAAGCCCATCAGTCCGACTGCCCGGCCACTCCTGTCGGCTCCCCGTTTGACTGCTCTGCCCGGCCGGCTGCCAGCTGCCGACTGCGCCAACCAGCCGGCTACCGACAGCGCCGACCAGCCGGCTGCCGACTGCAGCCTGACCCGACACTGACAAGACGGACACTGACACGATGGCCATACCGCGGACAAGACGACTGTATCCAGACACTGCTGAGCAATAGTGATACACTGTAGCAGGTGTAAGATGTCACATCGTTGTCTCCCAAATAGTGAAGTTGGTCACGTGAGCCATCCCTTGTCCCTTGGGCTCCCCTTTATAAGGAGCATCAGGGGAGGCTCACACACACGTATGGCCACAAGGCCTCACACAGGCTAGCAAGCTAACTAGCTATCCATCCATCCATCCAGGATGAAGACACCATGCATACTAGCTAGCAAGATAGCTAGCTAACACACACATACCATTCGGCCACTGGAGCTTGCATGCTCATCCGGTCATCCACATATATACAAGGCCAGATGCCTACGGCACTGACCTCAGATACAGCTCCAGGAGCACTCTGTACCAGATATACTTAGACATGCAGGAGTAGAGGTGTTATCTCTCCGGAGAGCCCCGAATCTGGGTAAACTAGCGCGTGCTACTCGCATACCCGTCCCTGGATATTCCGGCAGCGGTCCTACCCTCACACTCAAGCCACCTTGTGGTATCTATCGTCTTGCACCCCCGTGAGAATACCACGACAATTCCACTTTGGGCCAGTGGAAAAAGGCAACTAAAATGTTCAGAGAAATGACAAGCCGCGGTCTTGTACCAAATACTGTCACTTGGAACTCATTCATGGCCTCCCTATGTAAGCATGGAAGAAGCAAAGAAGCTGCAGAAATTTTGCATTCCATGGCTGCGAAGGGCCACAAGCCTGATGTTGTCTCGTATCGTGTTCTGCTCCAAGGGTATGCTACAGAAGGGTGCTTTGCAGATATGGTTGATCTCTATAATTCAATGGCAAGCAATGGTATTGTACCCAATTGCCAGGTTTTCAACATATTAGTTGATGCATATGCTAAGCGTGGAATGATGGATGAAGCTATGCTTATATTTACTGAAATGCGGGGACAAGGACTGAGTCCAGATGTATGAACCTATTCAACTCTTATATCTGCACTTAGAAGAACGGGTAGGCTGGCGGATGCCATGGATAGATCTAGTCAGATGATTTCTATTGGCATACAACCAGACGCAGTTGTTTATTAAGCTCTAATTCAAGGTTATTGTACAGTTGGTGATTTGGTGAAAGCAAAGGGATTGGTTTCTGAAATGATGAACAGAGGTATTCCTCCTCCTGACATTGTGTTCTTTAATTCAATATAATGAGTAGTCTATGCAAAGAAGGAAGGGTTACAGATGCACACAGTATCCTTGACTTCGTTATACACTTTGGTGAGAGGCCTAGCATCATTACATTTAGTTTGCTAATTGACGGATATTGCCTAGTTGGCAAGATGAAGAAAGCTTTCGGAGTACTTGATACCATGGCCTTAGTTGGCATTGAGCCTGACCGTCCTCATTAATGGCTGTTTTAAAAATGGAAGGATCGATGATGGATTGACCATATTCTAAGAAATGCTGAAGAAAGTTAAACCTACAACAGTTACATATAACATCATACTGGGTGGGTAATTTTGTGCTGGGGAAACAGTTGCTGCAATGAAAATGTTCCATGAGATGATCGAAAGTGGAATAACAGTGAGCAGTTCCACATACAGGACAGTCCTTGGAGGACTTTGCAGGAATAGTTGTGAGGACGAAGTGATCACCCTGTTCCAGATATTAGGAGCAATGAATGTGAAGTTGGATATTGCAATACTCAATACCATGATCAATGCAATGTTCAAGGTTCAGAGAAGAGAAGAAGCTAACGATTTATTTGCTGCAGTATCAGCCAGTGGATTGGTACCTAATGCTTCTACCTACGGTGTAATGATAAAAAATCTTCTAAGAGAAGGATCAGTGGAAAAAGCTGAAAATATGTTCTCATTAATGGAGAACAGTGGTTGTGCTCCAGACTCTCGTCTTATAAATGACATCATCAGAATATCATTAGAGAAAGGTGAGATTGTCAAGGCTGGAAATTATATGTCTAAAGTTGATGGCAGGAGCATCTCACTTGAAGCTAGAACTACTTCGTTGCTGATACGTCTCTTTTCAAGTGAAGGGAAATATCGGGGACAAATAAATTTGCTCCCTGTAAAGTACCAATGTTTCGATGGATTTAGTTGAGCACTAGACAGAAAACCATTGCTGTGGTTTGGAGCTTCCTCTCAGTGATGTTGATATGAGTTCTCTTCCATGTGCTCACCAAGATCGAGCTTGGCGTTGGTGGCTTGGTTCCACCATGGTGTTTTGGCCCAACGTTTGTGGCTGCTGGGTGTGCATCCTATGGACATTGCCCCTAGTCTGCACGCCATGTCCATGCTCAAGGTTCACATCCTCTCCCTGAATATGCCAGGGATGTTTGTACCCCAAGGCCTTTTTTTATTCTACTGTTGCTGTTTTAAGATCTTCATGTTTACAGTTAGTTGCATGTGTTCAATATCAAGTTGGATATCAAATAATCTCAATACATTTTCTTGGTGCAGGTGTTTATGTTATGATGTATGGTCTTATAATCTGGAAATAGCTCTTGCAGGCATGCCTTGACGTGTTCTTCATCATGTTTGCTAGAGGGAAAATGTGGCCATCCAGTCAGTGAATTTCGTAATTTCCTTCTCTGCTCAACTCAAGTTGCAGCTCACTTAAAAACCTTCAATTCATTCCATATGATGTCGCATGTGTTGTTCTTTTTTATGATATATATTTATTTGGAATTCAATCTAGTACTGTGAAATGCCACCCTTCATTTGACAGATAATAGTTGACTCTCAAGTTCTTCACCTGCATCATCCAAGCACTCTCATTTTTTCTTCCTTGGGCAAAGTTCTTTTTAGAGTGAATTCCATTTTTTACCTTGTAGTTGTACATTTGTGACACATATTACCCTATTTAGCGGAACTTTTATCGAAATGTCAGATTTTGGAGACTTTTAACACGGTTTTACCCCAGTTTTACATTTTGTCTGTTTATGGTCGATAGGATCGGCATGTTGCGTCATTGATTTGTAAAAAAAAACTGTAAGGATCGGAGGGCATCATTGGCGATCTTGTCCAAGCTTCTCTTGTCTATCTATTCCACTCCTTGTGGCCGTCCACATGTTTTTGGATACAGGGCGTCACCTCACACCTTACCTGATGGACACGCATCAAAAAACAAGGGTCCAAAGATTTCAAAAGGGGTATTCTAGACGAATTTTCACTCGAAGGGGTAATTAGTGTCACAAATGTATAAATATGGGGTAAAAAGTGGAATTCACTCTTCTTTTTACAATATGCACTTGTGTCATCCAACCACTCTAAAGCTTTCTTCCTTGACTATGCACCTGTGCCATCCAAGCACTCTAAAATGATTTCCTATTGATCACATGTTCTTATGTTCCTAACC